>NC_058082.1:121445144-122045144 GCF_014858855.1 Bufo gargarizans | reverse complement strand
TTATGGAGAAGAACCTTTCCACTTTCCTGTTCTTTCTGGAGGCAAATAGGTCGACCGTGGGGAGGCCGAATTTCTGCATTAACTGGGAGAAGACCTCTGGGTTTAGGCACCAGTCTCCCTGTTTTAGCTGGGTGCGACTCAGAAAGTCGGCTACTATGTTCTCTTTCCCTTTTATGTGGACTGCCGACAGGGATAGATGTTTCTGTTTCGCTAACTGAAAGATCTGGTGACAGAGTGTTGCCAGAGAAGGTACCCTTGTTCCGCCTTGATGGTTGATGTATGCCACTGTAGTCAAGTTGTCCGAGTATAGAATTATGTTCCTGAAGGATATGTCCGAAGCTATCGCTTTTAAGGCCATTTCTACTGCTTTTAGTTCTTTGACGTTTGAGGTGGCTTTCCTGGTATTCAAATCCCACCTCCCTTGCCAACCTTCGCTCTCCGAGTGGGCCCCCCAACCCCACGGGCTGGCGTTCGTTGTTAATACTTTTGGATCCTGAAAGGACCATGGTACTCCAGCTGAGAAATTCTCTGTCACAGTCCACCAAAGGAGAGACACTCTCGCTTCTGCGGATAAGTGGAAAATCCGGTCCAACGACTGCTTGCGGCCGTCCCATTGGCGCAGGATGCATGATTGTAGCTTCCTTGTGTGGGCCTGCGCATATAGGACCGCTGGAAAGGTTGCTGTCAGGTGGCCCAGCACCGCCATTGCCCTCCTGAACGAGCAGAGGTAGGATCTGAAAAGATCCCAAACATGCTCCCTGATGGAGAATATCCTGGCGGACGGGAGGAAGGACTTTTCTACTCGGGAGTCTAACAGGATGCCTAAAAATACACAGTTCTGAGATGGTGTTAGGCAAGACTTTACCCAATTTATTTTCCAGCCCAAGCTCTTTAACAGGGTGCAGGAAACATCGATGTTTTGAATCAAGCCTTCCTTGGTCTGGGAAATAAACAGGAAGTCGTCTAAATATGGCAGCAACGGAACCCCTGACAACCTTAGAAAGGAGGCTACTTCCGCAATCACTTTTGTGAAGATTCTGGGGGCTTGAGAAACCCCAAAAGGCAGGGCTCTGTATTGCAGGTGCAGACATTCCCCCCGAACCCAGACTGCTGTCCTCAAATATTTTTGGGAGGACACATGAATTGGCACGTGGTAGTACGCGTCCTCTAAGTCCAGAGTCGCCATCCAGCAATCCTTTGATAGGAGATCTATGGCCGACCTTATGGTCTCCATGCAAAATTTCTTGTAGCTGAGGAATCTGTTTAATTTCTTCAGGTTTAGGATTACCCGGAAGGAGCCATTGGGTTTTTTCACTAAAAAAAGAGGGGAGTAAAAACCCCTGCCCCTCTCTGCCTGCAGAACCGGGACAACCACTCCTTTTTGCAGAAGCAGCAGGACCTCTGACTCTAAGGCCTGTCTCTTGACTAGATCCTTGGGGTAATCTGTCAGAATGAACGAATCCCGGGGATGGGTCAGAAGCTCCAGCCGGAACCCCTCTCCAATCCCTCCCAGGATCCAGCTGTTCTTGGTTATGTTTTTCCAGGCTGGTAGAAAGAGAGACAATCTTCCCCCTACCTGGGGTTCGGCGTCATTGCTTATCTTTGGGTCTTTGATCTTGGGATTTAAAAAGGAAACCTCCGGATTTCTTAGGAAATTTATCCTTTTCCCTTCTATCATACTGCCTACCCTTTTGCCTTTTACCTTGGTATCTACGAAAAAAGGGGGGGCGTTGAGGAGCTGGAAAACCCTTCTTTTTGTCTGAGGCTTTTTCAAGTATATCGTTGAGGGAAGATCCAAAGAGCCTGTCACCCTCACAGGGGATAGAGCATAACCTAGCCTTAGAACCCTGATCAGGTTTCCAGGACTTCAGCCAAATAGCTCTTCTAGCCGCATTGGACATGGCGGATGATCTGGCTGAGAACCTAACTATATCCGTGGAGGCATCGGCTAAAAAATCAACGGCCTTAAAAAAGGTGGGAAGGGAGGCCAAAACCTCTTCTCTTGGCTTCTTCTCACTGAGATGCTGTTCTAACTGTTCCAGCCAGATATGCAGTGACCTAGAGACCCATGACGCTGCAACCGCCGGTCTCAAGCAGGTAGAGGATGATTCCCAGGCCTTTTTTAAATAAAAGTCCGCTTTTTTATCCAGAGGATCAGACAGGCTACCCAGATCATCAAACGGTAGAGCAGACTTCTTAGCAATCTTCGCCACCGGAGCGTCAACAGTAGGGGCCTTGTCCCAACAAGCTGCTACTTTCTCATCAAAGGGATATTTCCTTTTAACGGAGCTTGGAATAAAAAACTTCCTATCAGGATTCTTCCATTCCTTTTTAATTAATGCCTGAACATTCTTGTGAATGGTGAAAACCCTCTGCTTTCTTGGACCTAACCCCTGAAAGGCAATATCTGCTGTCGACTTAGCCTGTTTGACCTCTTCTAACTGCATAGTTGCTCTGACTGCTTTAAGGAGGTTTTGGGTATCTTCGGGCGAGAAATAGGAACCCCCTGTTTCTTCCTCTGCTGACGAAGTAGCGTCATTAGAGAGTAACTGGCCTGCTTCTCTTTCCTCCAAGTCAGACTGGTCTATATCCGAATCCCTAATATCCGGAGATTTTTCCGGAGACCGCGGGCGATTTTTACTCAAGGATCTTAAAGAGGCTTTCACCTCAGATTTTATTAAAGATCGCATATTCTTAGAAAGGCTCTGGGATTCCTCCACCACCAATTTATCGATATATGGGGTGCATAACGCTTAGAATAGGAGGAAGCTAGGGGGGCCTTACATCCTGCACACTCCTTATGCTTCGTCTTAGAGGCCGCTTTTTTGGGGGTCTTTGCCACCTACACAAATCAAGCAGATAACACCCCATTAGTAAGAAAAAGGTACATCTCACCAAAGATCCTTTTCTTTTAGCCCCCACTCCTCAGGACTGGTACCGGACTCGCGGGCCTTGAGGGTTCCAGGTGTTCGGCGCGTCCGTCTGCAGGCTCTGACATCTTTGCTGGAGACCAAGAGCTTCTTCAGCACCACACTGTGTGCCACATCAGCCGGCTGGGTTCCCCCCCTCTGCCCCATTTATATTTTAAGGACGCGCCAGGGCACACATCGGCGCTTAACCCGACTTCCGGGTCAAGCCCCGCCCCCCCGCGTCGGGGCGCGTGCATGCGCAGACACCCCCCCCCCCCCCGACAGGAAGACGGGCAACCCGGGAGTAAGGAGGGAAGCCGCCTGAACACGGCCACAGCGGCTCCCTCAGGCCAGCGCCGGGATGTGGGGGAAGAACCCAGACTACAGGCAGCAGCCCCGGAGAGCATAACGCCGCCTGGGGGAGGCCACCCACCGGATAAGAACCTGGGCCTCCCCCCGGCTGCAGGTGAGAACCGACGTGAAGCTTCCCAGGGACTTCCTATCCGGAGGACAGGAAACCTGAACAGGTGCTTGGTGGGGGTGTGAACCTTTTACCTTCTCAGGTTTCCTGTCCCGGATGGGAGGTCCCTGGTCACATGGGGTGCCGTCATGGGTGAGGGGAAAAATTAGCGTTATGACATCTAGGGAACATGGGCTACAGTGTGAGGTATCGCTTTTATAAAGTAAAAACTGGTGAAAGGTCCTCTTTAATGTTTTTTCTACTGAGTTTTACAATTCAACCATCATTGCTCTGTTCTTACGGAATTGCCCAAATGCTTACATATAAAACTTAACGAGCGTCTGTCACAATGATCAACCATAATAAAGCAGGCACACTGATGGTAGGATTGATCATGGTGAATTAAATGAGCCCTTTATTGCAGCAATCTGATGTAGGGTTGCAGCAAAATCTTTACTTTTATCCTTATACAAGTAAGGTGCTCAGAGCACTGGGGGGCTGGCCTAGACTCTCGGAGCACAGCTTCACCTCCTCCTCTCCCCCACCTCCATTCCTTTGATCACATGATTGACAGGATCAGGCATCCTCACTGTTCATGTTGCTGGCCCTGAAATCTTGTGCTTGCTCTGGTGAGACTTCATTGGCACATGCGCAGTTCACCTCACAAGGCTCTACCCTGCACAAGTGCCTATGATGTTTGTCTCCTCCCAGTAGCGTCTTCTCCTTCAGGAGGTAACTGAAATAATCAGCGTTCGCGCAGTTCAGATCTCAGCAGGAAGACCCTTGTCAGATCAACCACGCATGCGCTGACGAAGTCTCGCTGACCCAAGCATGAGATTTCAAGGCCAGGAATCTGAAAAGTGAGGATGACTGGTCCTGTCAATCAGGCCATAAGGGGTATGGCGATGGGGGAACAGGAGGTGAAGCGGTGCTCTGAGGGGCTAGGCCAGCTCCCGGTGGTCTGAGCACTTCGTTTATATAAGCAAAGCTTTTGTAGCAACCATACATCAGATTGCAGCAATAAAGGGCTCATTTAATTCACCATGATCAATTCTACCAGGCAATATGCCCGCTTTAAAGGGATCTGTCCAGGTCAAAGCTTTATTATTATTTATTTGAAAGCACCATTAATTCCACGGTGCTGTACATCAAGAAAGGGTTACACGTACAAATAAAAATACGATAAACACAAAACTATTTACAAACTGTTATAAAAGGGGAGAGGACCCTGCCCGCAAGAGCTTACAATCTACAAGAGTAGGGAAGGGCACAGTAGGCAAGTGAAAAAGCTGCTCACATGGCGGTGTGGTGGCAGCATGCTTATTGTAGGTGGTAGCTTTCCTGAAGAGGTGGGTTTTCAGGCTACTTTTGAAGGTTTGGATGCTGGGGGAGTCTAATGTTCTGGGGTAGTGAGTTCCATAGTACGAGGGATGCACGGGAGAAATCCTGTAGAGGTTTGTGTGGAGAACGATGAGAGGAGAACAGAGAAGTAGGTCCTGGGAGATTACATGTGGGGATGTATCTGGAAAGCAGGTCAGAGATGTAAGGAGGGGGCAGGTTGTGGACGGCCTTATACATAGTTAGGCTCCATTCACACGTCCGCAATTTTCCTTCCGCCTCGTTTCCGCAATTTTGACGAACAGGTGCGGATCCATTCATTTCAATGGGTGAGTAATTGCTGTCCGCATCAGCACTTCCGTGATGCGGTTCCGCCAAAAAAAGAAGCATGTCCTACTTTTGGCTGCAAATTGCGGTCCGCGGCCCCATTGTACTCAATGGGTCCGCAAAAAAGCAGATGACATGCGGAAAGACTCCAAATGTCATCAGCATATCATCCGCAATTCACACGTCTGTTATTGAAGATCCACAGGAAGTTGAAAAAAATTAGCACATCCTCCTTTCCTGTCGAGACTTTCTGAGCCAGAGAAAGTTGTGTGGCAGAAGACAAGAATAGGAGAATGTCAGAAATCAATGTGGAAAAACTACTTGTTCTGATTTAAGAGCGCCCTGCACTATGGGATACACATGCAGAGGTGTATCATGAACGTCTAGAAAAAGACCGCTCTTGGGAGGAAATAGCAAAGGAATTGCTGCCGACAGCATGGTCTGCTGCATCAACAGCAAAAAAGGAGAAAATCAGTGAGTATTAAAAATTGATAGTATCTGTATTTTAATTTTCTGTGAAAACCTGGCCAACAGTGGAGGTAAGTGCAGGAGCACTCGGTGTCATTGGTTGCTATGACGCCGTGCTCTCCTGCACTCAGCAGCATGGCAGGCCGTGTTTTCCTACACTGTGACCGTGACATGGTGCAGAGGTGCCAAGGTTACATTACACTGCATGTGGCCTATGCAGTGTAATGTCACCTTGGCACCATGTCACTGTCAGGAAAACAGGGCCTGCCATACTGCTGAGTGCAGGATTGCACGGCATCATAGCAACCAATGACACTGTGTGCTTCTGCTGGCCCATGCAGTGTAATGTCACCTGCTGCACCATGTCACTGTCAGGAAAACGCGGCCTGCCATGCTGCTGAGTGCAGGATTGCACGGCGTCATTGGTTGCTATGCCTCATTTGTGTGGACCTAAAAATATGAACAATCTAACCGTCTACTCATCCCACAAAAAATGAGCTCCTACATGAGACAGTTGCCAAAAAAATAAATCCATAAAAAGTGGCTTTATAAAAAAAATTCAAAGATGCCTTCTTATTTTAAATAAAATAAAAAAAGCTATATAAAAATTACATATAATCTAACCTGTCAGATGAGCATTGTAAATACAAAAAAACAAAAATGGTGTGAAAACAGCTAATTTGGGGCATTTTTAATCAATTTTATACTGTAACAAAGCAAGGGTTAACAGCCAGAAAAAAAAACATGTGATGTAAACTGCTGTGTGGCCAAACAGCAGGGCACTAAAAATTAAGGCCATATTGTTTTTGGAATTTGCTGTACTGGTTTTATGACACCTTGTCACATTTTATGCCCCCCCTGATGCACCCCTACAGTAAAAACTTCAGAAAAGTGACTCCATTTTAAGGCTACTTTCACACTAGCGTTCGATCGGATCCGTTCTGATCCGCTCATATTAATGCAGACGGTGGCTCCGTTCAGAACGGATCCGTTTGCATTACCATGAACAAAAAAAATAAAAATAAAAAAAAAAAAATTTTTTTTTTTTTTTGTTCATGATAGTGCAAACGGATCCGTTTTGACTTTACATTGAAAGTCAATGGGAGACGGATCCGTTTGAAAATTGAGCCATACTGTGTCAACTTCAAACGGATCCGTCCCCATTGACTTACATTGTAAGTCTGGACGGATCCGTTTGCCTCCGCACGGCCAGGCGGACACCCGAACGCTGCAAGCAGCGTTCAGGTGTCCGCCTGCTGAGCGGAGCGGAGGACAGACGGAGCCATACTGATGCATTCTGAGCGGATCCGCATCCACTCAGAATGCATTAGGGCTGGACGGATCAGTTCGGGGCCGCTTGTGAGAGCCTTCAAACGGAACTCACAAGCGGAGCCCCGAACGCAAGTGTGAAAGTAGCCTAAAATTTACGGGATGAGGTTGCAATTTTGTAGGTACTATTTTTGGTTGCTCTATATTACACTGTATTTGAGGCAAGGTATAAATTTGAGGCAAGGTATAAAAAAAATAAAAATATCATTGCCTTTGGACTTTCAATACATATGTTGTTTTGTAAGTGTGGGTTCACACTAGCATTAGGGATTCAGTTATGGCTTTCCGTTATAGAATAACGGAAAATAACGGATTGCCCACATAGACTGCTAAACGGAAGACTTTAAAAGGCATTCCATTTGCTTTCGGTCCTAATAGAAGTCTATGGGAAAGCATAACGGATCCATCAACAGATTTCCCATAGACTTCTTTAGGACGGAAAGCAAATGGAATGGCTTTTAAAGGCTTCTGTTTTGCATTCTGTGTGGGATTTCCGTTATTTTCCGTTATTCTTTAACAGAAAGCCATAACGGAATCCCTAACGTTAGTGTGAACCCACACTTAAATTTATATTTTTTTTTATTTATTTATAATATATCTATATATTTTTTTTTATAGTACAGCAACTTAAAAAGCGGTGGAACACCAGCCGAGACCAATACCGGCGAGAAATAAATGCGAAACAAAAGAGTGGAGAAGGTTTAAAAATCAAGAAGCCATACATGTATACCAGACTTCTTGGATTTTTTAAGCCAATAATGGAAATGAGAGCGTAAGTAAAGTTTATTTATAAATTTTAAACATTACATAAAAATGGCTTGTCCACACGACCGTGTGAAGCCCATGCCCGTGCTGTTGACAGCAAATTGCGTTCCACAATGCACGGACACCTTCCGTTGCCCAGTCGCATGGGGATCGCAGACCCATTCCCTTGAATAGCTTCCCTATCCCTCAACTCTGCCAAAATATAGAGCATGTTCTATCTTTTTGCGGAGCGGAGGCACAGAACGGAACCCCAGAATGCACTTAGTACCGCTTCCGTAGGGTTCCGTTCCGTGCTTCCATTCCGCATCTCCGGATTTGCAGACCCATTGAAATTAATAGGTCCACATCCAGGATGTGGAGCAACAATGGAACGGTGCCCGTGTATTGTGGGTCTGCAAATGCTATCGGCAATACGGGAACGGGACAATTATAATATTTTCTCAACAGAACCGTGGACAATCTTTCCAAAGCTCCAAGATCTCATCAAGCAGTGTCAGAAGCTCCGGGATCTGAATCTCAGTCAGAACCTCATGGATCACAAGCTCTTGCAGAATCTCAAGCTCTGTCAGAAGCACATGGATCCGAACAAATGTCTGCCGAGATGGAGGTAATAATTCAAGCGGATAACCAGGAGGCTACAGAACAAGATCCACCACTGCAGCCTTCTGTAGTCATTGAGGAAAGACCAGAAGAAATGCCTCATTCAGAACAAGTAACTCCTGTAGCAGCTAATGCTCCAGTGTGTCGTTCTTCTGGCAGACGACAGCAACAGAATGATCTCGGTGTAGATCTGCGAACCCAGGTGGATACAATGGTGATGGAATCACTAACCAGGAATCGCTCTGAAGCAAAAGAGGAAACTTTGTTAAAAGGCCTAGGTTACCTCTTGCGTCGTGTGCCAGAAGAACAACATGCACGGTGCATTTCTGCTATGACTCAAGTTCTTGATCGGTTCGCTGCCCCACAGGAGCCACATCACCTGGAAGAATATCTCAACACATCTAGAAGAGAACAGTTTAATCTTCCTTCCCGTCATCGCTCTAATCCCCCAATTGTGCAAGCACCGGGCCCTTTTATGAGGGAATTGTACGACCTTTAAAAAAAAAATTATTGTTAAGAATAAAAAAAAGTATACTTTTAATGTTTTATTACAAATTATTACTAAAAAAAAGTTCTAATTTCTAAATTTTAAATTATGTTTGTTTTTAATTTTGATTACATATTATGTAATTAGGTAATTAATATTAAATAAGGCCTCATGCACAAGAAAATTGTGAATCTGTTCCGTGCACGGGGGACCACAATTTGCGCTCCCCAATACACGGAACGGCCACACAATATATAAAAAATGTTAATTGATGTAATTAAAAATGATGTATTTTACCCAATTTTTTTTTGGGGGGGGGGGGGGGGGGATTTTACACAATAGCTCAGCCCACGTCAAAGGTCCTCAATCTCTTGTGAGTCCCTAATCTAAACTAACTATTTTTTGGACCGTGAATGGTTTCACAATCCGCATGGGACTCTCCCACGGTCAGTGCCCATGCATTGTGGACCATGTGCAAGAGGCTTAACATCTTATTTTTTTTGGTGGTACCCTAGCAACATCTATTCCTCCTTCATGTTTTATTTCTGCGGAAACACGGAACGGATGTGGATGCACTTTTGTAAAAAACTGAAGGTTTTTACGGAAACACGGATCTGCAAAAAAACAGACCGTAAGGAAAATTGCGGACGTGTGAATTAGGCCTTATTAGTGTCCTGAACTGAATTTGCTGTGCAATGGAGAGCCAGGGAAGCGACTGGTAGAGAGGAGAGACAGAGGAGAAACAAGGGGAGGGGTGAATTAAAGTGCAGATTTTGTTTGCTGAAAGTCAGTTCTATTCACCTGAATGGGGCTTGCAGAAATCCATGTTCTCGCTGCCCCTATCAAAGGAATAGAACGGATTTTCAGTCAGACGTTTCCGCAACAAAATCGGCAGCCTGTGAGTGCACCCTTAGCTGGGCAGCAGAGTTGAGGGAGATTGGAGAGGTGTGAAGGATTATGATCCTGAATACAGATGAGAAGATCTTCAGCTGAATCTCTGTAGGAATGGAGTTCATGAGGAGACATTAAGTACAGAGAGGAAGGACAGGACAGACTGTGGTAATGGACAAGAGGAGAGAGGAATGGAAACATAGCTTGTATGTTCTTATGAACTATATCTTATAACCGCAAATGTCATGTGATGTTTTTTTCTGTTTCAAGCCTATATTATTGCGAGCTTGTCTTTGAATAAAGAGAAATCTGATACAACTACATCCAATGTATGTGTCAGTTTCCCCGAGCGCTCGCATCCCTTTTAGGGTACTTTCACACTAGTGTTTTTCTTTTCCGGCATTGAGTTCCGTCCTAGGGGCTCAATACCGGAAAAGAACTGATCAGTTTTGTCCTAATGCATTCTGAATGGAGAGCAATCCTTTCAGGATGCATCAGGATGTCTTTTTGACAGATAATACCGCAGCATGCTACAGTTTTATCTCCGGCCAAAAATCCGGAACACTTGCCGGAATGCCGGATCTGGCATTTTTCCATAGGAATGTATTAGTGCTGGATCTGGCATTAAAAATAACACAATGCCCAAAAAAATTGAAAAAAATAAATGCCGGACCCGTTTTAACGGATGACACTGAAGAGACGGATCCGGCATTTCAATGCATTTGTCATACGGATCAGGATCCTGATCAGTCTTACAAATGCCATCAGTTTGCATACGTTGTGATGGATCCGGTAGGCAGTTCCGGCGACGGAGCTGCCTGCCGTAATCCTCTGCCGCACGTGTGTAAGTACCCTAAATTTGGATTCCAACAATTATAGATGAAGGGATACTTCCCTAAGGCTCCATTCACACGTCCGCAATTTAGTTCCGCAATTAGCGGAACGGATTTGCGGACCCATTCATTCCTATGGGGCAGCATGATGTGCTGCCCGGACACGGAATTGCGGACCCACACTTCTTGGTCCGCAATTCTGTTCCCGAAAAAAATAGAACATGTCCTATTCTTGTCCGCAATTGCGGACACGAATAGGCATATTCTATAGTGCCGGCAATGTGCAGTCCGCAAAATGCAGAACACACATTGCCGCTGTCAGTGTTTTGCAGATCCGTGGATCCGCAAAACACGTTGTGGACGTGTGAATGGAGCCTAACAGTGCTAATGCCTCTTATCCATAGCACATTACCTGCTCTCAGCCTCACAGACTGGATGTTGGAGAAGCTCTGTAAGAATACATCCTATTGTGTGATGTCATACATAAATTACATAGCTCCTCTTCCTTCAGCCTCTCCAACATACAGCCCTATGTAAAAAAACAAAACAAAAAAATCACTCTTCTGCCTTCAGCCCCATGTAAATAACATCACTTTCTCCCTCTAAGGGCTCTTTCACACTTGCGTTGTCCGGATCCGTTGTGTACTGAATTTGCCGGAATTACACGCCGGATCCGGAAAAACGCAAGTGAACTGAAAGCATTTGAAGACGGATCCGTCTTCAAAAAGCGCTCAGTGTTACTATGGCAGCCAAGACGCTATTAAAGTCCTGGTTGCCATAGTAGTAGTGGGGAGCGGGGGAGCAGTATACTTACAGTCCGTGCGGCTCCCGGGGCGCTCCAGAATGACGTCAGAGCGCCCCATGCGCATGGATGACATGCCATGTGATCACGTGATCCATGCGCTTGGGGTGCCCTGACGTCACTCTGGAGCGCCCCGGGAGCCGCACGGCCGGCAAGTATGCTGCTCCCCGCTCCCCACTACACTTTACCATGGCTGCCGGGACTTTAGCGTCTTGGCAGCCATGGTAACCATTCAGAAAAAGCTAAACGTTGGATCCAGCTATGCGCCGAAACGACGTTTAGCTTAAGGCCGGATCCGGATCAATGCCTTTCAATGGGCATTAATTCCAGATCCGGCCTTGCGGCAAGTGTTCAGGATTTTTGGCCGGAGCAAAAAGCGCAGCATGCTACGGTATTTTCTCCGGCCAAAAAATGTTCCGTTCCGGAACTGAAGACATCATGATGCATCCTGAACGTATTTCACTCCATTCAGAATGCATTAGGATAAAACTGATCAGGATTCTTCCGGCATAGAGCCCCGACGACGGAACTCTATGCCGGAAGAAAAGAACGCAGGTGTGAAAGAGCCCTTACATACAGTCCCATGTAACCACATCACTCCCCTTCGTTCAGTCTCTTCAACATACAGTCTCATGCAAAAAAACAAAACAAAAAAAAAGTCAGTCTCCTCCCATCAGCCACCTTCAAACCGAGTCCCAAGTACAAAACATTGTTCGCAGCCACACACCAAACACCAACCTACAACTACCAGATCCTCTCTCCACCAACTTGCTCTGATGTTTTCCCTGTAAACCCAGTAAACGACAAGACTCCGCCTCTTCCTGTGATAGCTACCTATCAGGAGCAACTCCGTTCTAGTCACTACGAGGTCGCTAGTAAACTACATCTCCCAGGGACCTTCACGAAGTCTCATCTTAACCGGATGTGACGTAAAGTCAGCCTGTATAAATACGGCGATCGACGCTGTAACGTTCTCTTGTCATTGGTGCCATCTTAGGAAGGTAGGCGCCGCAGCTGAGGCTCGGGTTTCGGCCTTCTTGCAATCCGTTGTCATCCTTGCCTTTCTGAAGCCATCCGCTCGGTTTACTAATCTTAATGTGTCCTTTGTTCACAGGCTCTTCTTCTCAAGATGCGAGCCAAGGTAAGAGGCGATGTGTTGTGTGTGCTTCGGCCATGTTTGCTATTGTGCCCGCTGCTTCGTGCTTTAGGGGCGTGTGGTAATGGCGACGGTGTGGTTAAATAGCTGCTGGCTTCCTCTAGCTGTGTGAGCGCGGGGTGTCGTGTAGAGTGGGCGGATGGCGCGGTGCACAGGTCTGCACTGCGCAGTAATGGCGGCTGCGGCCGTTTTGTGTAAGGGCCGTGCGGCCGGTCACATGGCTCCGCATGGGTCCTGAGAACGTGCGGCTTCTCCTAGGTTTATTAACCTTCTTCTTTATTTCTTTTTCAGTGGAGGAAGAAGCGGATGCGCAGGTATGTGTCACGTGACCCTGTTCTCTAGCCTTAGCAATGGCCTCCATGGGGGATGTGTCCCTCCTGTTACCTGTGAGGCTGCGCAATGCATGGCACTGACTTTATGTTGTGGGGCATCCTCCTGTGTCAGTCTACACTGCAGTACCTCCATGTGATGGTGGCTGGTCACATGAATATTCCACAGGGGAGCCCACCACTAGTGCCCACTACAGTGCTGGAGCAGGTCTGGTACTTATAGTCAGGATAGACTGTTAGTATAAATGGAACCAGGGTCCTTGTCCCATAACCAGAAGTGACTGCTGCCCCACCAACATCGTGGATAAAGCTGCCAGCCCACTTATCTCTAGGGACTGTAGGTGGCATCTGAGCCCTGTCACAGCAGACATTTAAACATTAAAGCCCCCCCTTTAATCTAAGGTAAGAATTAGATTTGTTGGGTATGTTTTGGCTTGTATCATTGTGGCCACGCTTTTGGGGCACCTGTCACCTTACTTGGGGCCACTACACAAGTATGCTATGGTGCAGCTGGGGGGGGGGGACAAACATGTCCATGGTGAACACCTCAATCCACTTAAATGAAGATCTGGACACCTGTGCATGTGGTGTACTATCCTCTGCTTCATCAGCAGTGTGCATGTGCCTGAAGTCCTGACTCCTCTCCTGGTAAGCTTGATGGATGGGTTTTCTATGGTCATGTGTGAAACCCAAACCTCAGCTACAAAGTGGTATGCCGCTATAGTGGCCCCAAATCAGATGCCAGGTTCCCTTTAAATCTGTGTACCAGTTAAAGGCAACCTGTCACCTGGATTTTGTGTAGCGCTGAGGACATGGGTTGCTAGATGGCCGCTAGCACATCCGCAATACCCAGTCCCTATAGCTGTGTGCTTTTATTGTGTAAAAAAAACAAACTATTTGATACATATGCAAATTGCCCTGAAATGAGTCCTGTATGTTAGATGAGTCAGGGACAGGACTCATCTCATGTTAATTTGCATATGTATCAAAATAAATTTTACACAATAAAAGCACACAGCTATGGGGACTGGGTATTGTGGATGTGCTAGCGGCCATCCAGCAGCCCATGTCCTCAGCTCTATACACAATCCCGGTGACAGGTTCTCTTTAAGCAAATTGCTGCCTGATCACCAGTCTCTCTGGATGATAGGTTATTTATGTCCCCCTCATGGAGCATTTGCCCAAGTGTCTCCATACACTGAGTCAATTGTGGGTGACTTCTGGGGTGGATATCCACTTCTTCCTGCACACAGATGAAAATATACGGTGTTTTTGGGGGGGGGGGTGATGCTAGGGAGGCTCATCCCTGCCATTGGCTGCTCCCCTGCCCACCAACACTGGATGTTTTCATCCATGTGCAGTGAGAAGCGGCAGTGCAAGGACCAGGAGCGGTGCAGGATAAGTATATTAACACCTTAAAAGTCAAGTTGACTGCCCTTAAATCTACTCCTGGTTTTGGCTTCAAAAACTGCATCTAGAAACCTGTTAGTAAGATGGCTTTATATGAAGCAACTATAAATGCGTTTTTTTTTTTTTTTTTTTTTTCCCTTTAGGCTGAAGCGTAAAAGGCGAAAGATGAGGCAGAGGTCTAAGTAAACGTCTCCTCCATTGCTGCTTACAAGACCTGCAAGCTAAACACAGCCGTCCAGAGAAGGATGAATCTTCAGCCTCTGATCTTCTAGATGCCTTCCATCTTGGCCCAGTTGGCTGTCTGCAGGGATGAGAGCTCCCTTCTGGATTCCGCAATGCTGTAGAAGCCGAACAGCCCATGATGTCTTGGACTGGCATGCCAGTGCTCTCTGCTCTTAGGAGTTGGACTTGTTAGTTTTATGGTCTTGTGCAGCAAGTGTAATAAATGTTTTTGGTTAAACCAAGTGACCGCTACATTGCATTTTTAGAGTTGGGGAGCCTTCAATCCTACCATTACATAGCCACTTAAATCCTTTGGCTCTTGTTGAAAGAAGGTAAGTTACTGGGTAATGGCTGCCTTCTAGAGCAGTTTAGGTTTACAGAAGTGTATGCGCCTGCCAATATACAGAATGATGTGCCAAAATTGCACACAACTCTGGCATAAACTTGTCAAGTTAAGGCTAGTTTCACATCTTCAGCAATCTGTCTGGCAGATTCTCAGTATTTTAGCTGGCATGCAGCTGGTTCTCCACCAGAACCCATTATGCTTAATGGGTCTGGGCATTCCATTCTGGCAGGCTGTTCTCTGCTGGAAATGGGCAAGTGGTCTAAGCTAGTAGTTAAACATTAAACACAATGTGTAGCCATGCACCAGATTTATCTAGCAGTGGACACAAAGTTGGTGTCTAGGTTGGCCAATCTATAGCGGCAACTGCTGGCATTCCAGTTAAACTACAACTCCCAGCATACTGCCATCACTTTTATAGGTGTCCTCAGAATAGCCAAGCAAGTGTGCATGCTGGTATTTGTAGCTTTAACAGCTGGAGGTTGCTGACCCTTGATCTAAGATTAGTAAATATGCTGCTTGCCTGTGACAAGACAATCACTAATAGAACCCCATTGCTAATCCTATGCTGGACATTCTTATTTGTGAGCACCGCAGCTTTCTAAGTCTTACATCAAATAAGTGTAAACACAATTAACCCTTTTGCTACCCATGCTGTACATGTACAGTGATGGGTAAACATGGTGACTGCTTGAAACAGCTAAGACCCACTGCACATGCAAACAGCAGAGACCCGCAGCTAATGACCCTGACTGGCAATGCTGCTCAGTGATTTAAAGCCTTCAGATGCTGTGATCATGGCATCCAGAAGCTTGCAATTCTGGGTGTCTTAACGGCATCCTCTGCGGTCAATGAGGGTGCTGGTAATTGGTTTCAATATGCTGGTCTGGAGTATTGAAGCTGCAATTCTTATATTGCGACTAATACAAAAAACTACACAGCGCCTTCCTCATCACGTAATTAACAGACCGCTACAAACATGTGTCCAGGTCCTACCTTCACTCAGATGTGTCTGTTGCGATGCGATGGTCCACGTGTCTTCTGTATCTGATACAGAGCCGGGGAGCGGATCCAGGGGAGGATGGCTGTAGCATCGGCTATATATTAATATTTGAGTATTGGGAATTCGCCCCGGCCGGTTAGATTAACGCTCACGTCTGAGCTGGTGACGTCACCGCAGGTGAGCTACGGATAGCAGTGGAGGTCAATCCTACGCATTTCAAGTGCAACGGCACTCTTCGTCAGGGAATGTTACACCCACTGCGTTAGTTCTTGTCATTTATAGTCCATGCTGTCCATCCTTCCCTCCCCTGTCTCCGTAATTACTATTCAAAACCAAATAACTCAATTTCTGAGTTTAAGCCCTTTGCCAACATTGTATCTAGATTAAATATCCGTTCTGTCTTTTTGATTGCTTCTTTATATAATCTCCACCCCGAGCATCCAGTTCTACCTTTTCTATACCCATAAAAGACATACCTTCTAATTGTCCTCCATGTTCCTCCCTAAAGTGCATAGCAAAGGAGCAGGAATATTGGGTAAAAAGATCAATACAAAAGGAAATCTCCCACAAGGATTCTTTCCCTGTAAAAGATGTGCCCCATGCAGAAATACAGCAAATACAGTTAAAATACAGCACATAAAAAACAATGAGGGCAGTTTTCAACAAAAGATAAGGGGTCATATCTCCTGCAATACAGAAGGGGTAATTTATGCCATCAAATGCCCCTGTAATAAACTGTATATTGGACGTACTAAGAGAAAACTAAAAAAAAGTATTAGCGAACATATGAATATAAAGAAAAAATCTACAGGACATCCCTTATCTAGGCACTTTACAGAGGAACATGGAGGACAATTAGAAGGTATGTCTTTTATGGGTTTAGAAAAGGTAGAACTGGATGCTCGGGGTGGAGATTATATAAAGAAGCAATCAAAAAAATACAGAATGGATATTTAATCTAGATACAATGTTGCCAAAGGGCTTAAACTCAGAAATTGAGTTATTTGGTTTTGAATAGTAATTACGGAGACAGAGGGGAGGGAAGGATGGACAGCATGGACTATAAATGACAAGAACTAACGCAGTGGGTGTAACATTCCCTGACTAAGAGTGCCGTTGCACTTGAAACGAGTAGGATTGACCTCCACTGCTATCCGTAGCTCACCTGCGGTGACGACACCAGCTCAGATGTGAGCGTTAATCTAACAGGTAACGGGTATATTCTGCCACCGGCCGGGGCGAATTCCCAATATTCAAATAATATATAGCCGATGCTACAGCCATCCTCCCCTGGATCTGCTCCCCCCGCTCTGTATCAGATACAGAATAGACACGTGGACCATCGCAGAACACCGTATTGCAACAGACACATCTAAGTGAAGGTAGGACCTGGACACAGATATACAGGTCCTTCTAAAAATTAGCATATTGTGATAAAGTTCATTATTTTCTGTAATGTACTGATAAACATTAGACTTTCATATATTTTAGATTCATTACACACAACTGAAGTAGTTCAAGCCTTTTATTGTTTTAATATTGATGATTTTGGCATACAGCTCATGAAAACCCAAATTTCCTATCTAAAAAAATTAGCATATCATGAAAAGGTTCTCTAAACGAGCTATTAACCTAATCATCTGAATCAACTAATTAACTCTAAACACTTGCAAAAGATTCCTGAGGCTTTTAAAAACTCCCAGCCTGGTTCATTACTCAAAACCGCAATCATGGGTAAGACTGCCGACCTGACTGCTGTCCAGAAGGCCATCATTGACACCCTCAAGCAAGAGGGTAAGACACAGAAAGACATTTCTGAACGAATAGGCTGTTCCCAGAGTGCTGTATCAAGGGACCTCTGTGGGAAGGAAAAAGTGTGGCATAAAACGCTGCACAACAAGAAGAGGTAACCGGACCCTGGGGAAGATTGTGGAGAAGGACCGATTCCAGACCTTGGGGGACCTGCGGAAGCAGTGGACTGAGCCTGGAGTAGAAACATCCAGAGCCACTGTGTACAGGCGTGTGCAGGAAATGAGCTACAGGTGCCGCATTCCCCAGGTCAAGCCACTTTTGAACCAGAAACAGCGGCAGAAGCGCCTGACCTGGGCTACAGAGAAGCAGCACTGGACTGTTGCTCAGTGGTCCAAAGTACTTTTTTCGGATGAAAGCAAATTTTGCATGTCATTCGGAAATCAAGGTGCCAGAGTCTGGAGGAAGACTGGGGAGAGGGAAATGCCAAAATGCCTGAAGTCCAGTGTCAAGTACCCACAGTCAGTGATGGTTTGGGGTGCCATGTCAGCTGCTGGTGTTGGTCCACTGTGTTTTATCAAGGGCAGGGTCAATGCAGCTAGCTATCAGGAGATTTTGGAGCACTTCATGCTTCCATCTGCTGAAAAGCTTTATGGAGATGAAGATTTCATTTTTCAGCACGACCTGGCACCTGCTCACAGTGCCAAAACTGGTAAATGGTTTACTGACCATGATATTACTGTGCTCAATTGGCCTGCCAACTCTCCTGACCTGAACCCCATAGAGAATCTGTGGGATATTGGGAAGAGAAAGTTGAGAGACGCGAGACCCAACACTCTGGATGAGCTTAAGGCCGCTATGGAAGCATCCTGGGCCTCCATAACACCTCAGCAGTGCCACAGGCTGATTGCCTCCATGCTACGCCGCATTGAAGCAGTCATTTCTGCAAAAGGATTCCCCACCAAGTATTGAGTGCATAACTGAACATAATTATTTGAAGGTTGACTTTTTTTGTATTAAAAACACTTTTCTTTTATTGGTCGGATGAAATATGCTAATTTTTTTGAGATAGGAAATTTGGGTTTTCATGAGCTGTATGCCAAAATCATCAATATTAAAACAATAAAAGGCTTGAACTACTTCAGTTGGTGTGTAATGAATCTAAAATATATGAAAGTCTAATGTTTATCAGTACATTACAGAAAATAATGAACTTTATCACAATATGCTATTTTTTTAGAAGGACCTGTATGTTTGTAGCGGTCTGTTAATTACGTGATAAGGAGGAAGGCGCTCTGTGTAGTTTTTTGGTATTAGTCGCACTATAGCGCGCGGTGTTACACTATTTCATATAGCTATATATTTGCGTTTTGTACAGCTGGTCTGCACATTACTTTACATAGCATGTTACGGGACTGCTAAAACGATGCTGCGATTTCTATGTGGTGTAGCGCTAGTTGACAACACTGTATGTACTGACTAATTCTTATATTGGCCAGCATGTGGCAGGCTAACATGAGAATTTCTGCTCATTGTGGATCTATAACAACCATGATGGTTCAGAATTAATAAAATGAGTTTTGTAGCCTCAAAACATGAGCTACAAACAATACTTTTAGTATAAAAATGTAAATCTCCCCTTTCTGTAGAATAAGTATAATAACATACATTGTGGGCATCGCTGCATCCAAAAATGCCCATACTATTAAAATATATATTTTTTTTATATAAAAACTTTCAAATTCATACTGACAGCATACCCTGAGGACCCGCCTCCAACCAGGTTAGGGACAGGAAGAATAAATTTGACCCTCTGGCTCTTCCTCAGTGTCTTCCTGTCCCTCCAGGTGGGAGATGGATCATTCCTCATGGCACTTGCTATGAGCCCATTTCTGTTCTAAAGCAGGCAGTAAGGAAAATGAGGGAAGCAGGCAGCACCTGTGCCCTAGTTGGGTATTGAGGGGCTGGGGGAACCCTTCAAGATCCTTGCCTCCAGCTTGGCACATCTGGTGTGGAGGTCCATGTATGACCGGACACCCAGGGAGACCCTCAGCTTCGTGATCCGATACCTTCAGCACTCATGATGCCACCGGAAGTCGTATGCAGTCCAGGAGTTACTTCTGGTCTGTGGAATGCACATGGAGGGGGCGACGCTACAATTGGCATGCTGGATCATGGTGAAAGTCGCCCACTGATCTGAGGTCTGCAGATAAAAAATATTTAAACTGTTAAACTTGTCTGCACCAGGTACTGGTCAGATGGAGTGCACTTGGAGACCTACTATTGTAAGTAAGATAGTCTCTGTGATGGGAATGCTGGTTGTTACATAAAGGGGTTGTCTCATCATGTACAATGGGGCCATATTGCTAGGATATGCCCCACATTGTCTTATAGGTGTGGTTCCCACTGCTGGGACCTGCACCTATATTGACAACTGGGCCCTGCAAGTGAAGGAGGGCATACTGACTGTGCATGCGCAACCACCCTCCATTCACTTTCTATGGGGCTGGCGAAAATAGCCGAGCGCTGTCTTGGCTATTTCTGTCAGCCCCATAGAAATGAATGGGAGATGGGGCCGTGCATGCGTGGTACGCTCCCGTTCACTTCTATGGGGAGCCAGCTTGGTGGTGGCCGGAGTCCTCCAGCCACCACCTTGCAGGGCTCTGTTCTCGATATAGGTGCGGGTCCCAGCATAGGGACCCGCACCTATAAGAATGGGGGGCATATCCTAGTCATATGCCCTCCTTGTCCATGATGAGACAACCCCTTTAAGCTAAGCCCCTTGTACCTGTCTCCACCTCTTCCTGTATGTGTGCAGAGTGATAAAGATGGTACTCTGAAAACTAAATCTAGTCCAAAAACTAAAGTGTGTTAATGTTCAGTTAAATTGCCTGATACATATAGCAAAAAACTCAGCAAAAGTGTACCTCTAAGGCTACTTTAACACTGGCGTTTCTGGGTCCGCTTGTGAGATCCGTTTCGGGGCCTACACAAGCAGCCCAAAACAGTTCAGCCCCAATGCATTATGAATGGATAAGGATCCCTTCAGAATGCATCAGTTTGGCTGTGTTCAGTCTCCATTGCGTTTTTTAGACGATCACTAAATCGCAGCTTGAAGTATTTTGGTGACCGTCTGACTATGCTGAGCCAAACGGATCTGTCTAGACTTACAATGTAAGTCAATGGAGACAGATCCGTTTTTAACTGACACAGTATGGTGTAATTGAAAACTGATCCGTCACCCATTGATTTTCAATGTAAGTCCGGACGGATCCGTTTTGACTTAGATTTTTATTTTTTTTATGAATAATGCAAACGGATACAAGCGTTTGCATTATTGGTGTGGATCCGTCTGTGCAGATACAAGATGGATCTGCACAAAATGCGAGTGTGAAAGTAGCCTAATATGGCAAAAGACCTGGTCCCGTCTATTAGGGAGGAACTAAGGTATGTAATTAGGGAAGAAATGAGATATGCCCTAGCTGAAAATCCTGTCGTTTTTCTGGAGACATCTAGCTCAAAACATAGGGATACCAAAATGATCGTTTCAAGCTCGTCATCTGCAAATTCTGAACCGGATTCAGAGGATTCGGACTCCTGGGATTCATCTGGGTCTGGTTCAGAATTCAAAAACTTCCTCTTGTATCTTTAAAAAAAAGTTAAAGCAATCAGGGTGACTGGATCTTTCGGATGAAAGGGTCCATAAGTCCGTCCAAGATCAAATGTTTAGTGGTCTGGAACAATAGAAAAATACAGAACATCTGATGAGAGGGGTTCCATGGAATCCCAAACATTTGATTATTGTTACGACAGATGCAAGCCTTTGGGATGGGGAGCGCACTGCTCTCATCTCTTTCCAAAGCAAATGGTTTGACAGTCAAAGATCACTCTATTCAAATCAGAGGGAGTCGATGGCTGAGAAGCGATAAAAGCATTGTCTCCTTACATAAAATGTAAGGACGGACAACATAACAGTAGTTGCTTACCTAAATCATCAAGGAGAAGCCTAGCTCTGAGCCAGTTAACAGAAAAAATATTTTCTTGGATGGAAGTTCACTTAAGATCCCTGTCAGCTATACATCTAAAAGGATCCCTAAACACAAAGGTGGATTTCTTAAGCGGAACTTATTTAAAATCACCAAAATGGAGCCTAAAAAAAACAGTTTTTTCTCCAAATCACAAAATTAGGGTCCATTCACATGTCCGTAAGTGTTTTGCGGATCCGCAAAACACAGACACCGGCAATGTGCATTCCGCAATTTGCGGACCGCACATCACTGGCACTATAAAAGAAAATGCTTAATCTTGTCTGCAATTTTTTTGCGGAAACAGAAGCACGGATACGGAAGTGCGGATCTGGACAGCACATTCCGGCCCCATTGAAAATGAATGGGTTTGTGGAACGGATGCGGACCATTTTGCAGACGTGTGAATGGACCCTTATGGGGAACTCCACTAGTGAATCTACAGGTTCATTTATTTCAGTAATGCAACTTAAAAGGTGAAACTAACATATGAGATAAACTCATTATAATTTTAAGATGCATTAATGCAATTCCTTTTAATTTGCATTACTGAAATAAATAGACTTTTGCACAATATTCTAATTTTACGAGTTTCACCTGTATTTGTCTCAGCAGCAAACGCAAAATTGAAAATGTTTTTTTTTTCCCTGAACCCCTTTGATGGAAACATTGGTGAAGACGCACAAAAGTGGGATTTTCAAATGACGTATGCCTTTCCCCCTCTTTAATTCCCAAGGTTCTAAAAAAGATCCGGCTAGACAAGGCCCATGTTATTCTTATAGCTCCTCCGCGGCAAAAAAAAACATGGTTCCACTTTCTGAAGACCCCGTTTGTTCAGAGCCCATGGATTCTTCCTTGGAAAAAAAATCTATTGTCACAGGGTCCTATCTGTCTGCTTAATTAAGGGGAGTGCCCTGGGCAGCCAGGTGCTATAAATTGACCCACTTACACTCTCCAGAGCCTGCTCTTCCTGAGGCTTGCTCTACTAAGTGGCTTCTTATTAAGTGGAGTTAAAAAACAAGGAGTTTAAGAAAAGGAGTTTGGAAAGTAAGGTTGGATATAATTTCCTTGTGTGTTGTTGGCTAAATTTTACGTAGTCCTTCAACTACAGCAGACAGGGTCTAAATCTAAATCATATATACTGTTTTACTTTTTACTGTTGTAATCCCCATTTAGTATGTGTTGCACAATTTACAACGCAGTCCAGTGCACATCTTGCATGATGTATGCAGTCCTGGAACTGCAGTTCCAGGGTGCATATCTTTGTTCTAGATGTGAGCAAATTACCCGTTTGGAATCGCAAATCGAGTCTCTAAATGGGCAAGTTGCAACACTGAGAGGCATTGATAATTTGCAAAAGAGTTTGCTTCTCACCGAGCAAGCACTCTTTGGGGTAGATGAGGGGGAGGGGGACAGAGAGGAGGCTGAGGAAAGTGAGGTAGCTAGCTGGGTAACAGTTAGAAAGCGGGGTAGAGGGAATAGTGCCAGGGAGGCTAGCCCTGATCTGACACACCCCAACAAGTTTGCACGTTTGGCAGATGAGGGGGATGTCAGTCCGGGGACGGCACTGCTGCAGCCGGACACTTCCTCTGCCAGTCAGGGGAATGTCAGCTCCAGTAAGCAGGGGACAGGAGAGCAGGGCAGGCCAGACAGGTGCTGGTAGTGGGAGACTCAATTATTAGGGGAACAGATAGGGAAATCTGTCACAAAGACCGTGATCGCCGAACAGGGTGCTGTCTTCCTGGCGCTAGAGTTCGACACATCGCGGATCGGGTTGACAGATTACTGGGAGGGGCTGGAGACGATCCAGCGGTCATGGTCCATATCGGAACCAATGGCAAAGTTAGAGGTAGGTGGAGAGTCCTTAAAAATGATTTCAGGGATTTAGGTCAAAAGCTGAGGGCAAGGACCTCAAAGGTAGTATTTTCCGAAATACTGCCTGTACCACGAGCCACACAAGAAAGACAGCGGGAGATTAGGGAGATTAACAAGTGGCTCAAGAACTGGTGTAGGAAGGAGGGGTTTGGGTTCCTGGAGAACTGGGCCGACTTTTCTATCGGCTACAGGCTCTATCGTAGGGACGGGCTGCACCTCAATGGGGAAGGGGCAGCTGTGCTGGGGAGAAAGATGGCTAGAAGGTTGGAGGAGTGTTTAAACTAGGGACTGGAGGGTAGGGTAATTATGTTATAGGAGGGGAAGATAGTGCAGATTGAGACCGGGGTCAAGGTAGTGGGACTGGGGGAGGAATGGAAGGAGGGACTAGAACAGTTCAGAAGGAAAGGTGTAGGGTAAAAAATATACATAAACCTCTCAAATGTATGTATACTAATGCCAGAAGCCTGACTAATAAAACTGGTGAACTGGAATTAGTGATGTGTGGGGAGGACTATGACATAGTGGGAATAACTGAGACATGGCTGGATGATAGCTATGACTAGGCAGTTAATGTACAGGGTTATAGTCTGTTTAGAAAGGATCGTCAAAACCGGAGGGGGGAGGGGTCTGCCTGTATGTAAAGTCCGGTCTAAAGCCCACACTCCGCGAAGATATAAGTGAGGGACATGAACATGTGGAGTCACTGTTGGTAGAGATACATGGAGCTAAAAACAACAATAAATTACTAATAGGAGTTTACTATAAACCACCTAATATACCAGAGTCCACAGAAAATCTACTACTAAACGAGATAGACGAGGCGGCAAATCATAATGAGGTGGTTATTATGGGGGACTTCAACTACCCAGATATAGACTGGGAAACTGAAACTTGTATATCTCATAAGGGAAACAGGTTCTTGGCAATAACCAAAGACAATTACCTCTCCCAACTGGTTCAGGACCCGACTAGAGGGACGGCCTTACTGGACTTAGTATTAACAATATAACAAAACAATAACAAAGACAGGTGCACTCTGCAGTCTCACTAAACCCTCAAACTGATTTTAAAATTGAGAGATTAGTCAACATGTCCTACGGTGTAGAACATGTCTAAGCCCGGGCACCACGTCAAGGTTTCTCAAGTAGCCCGGGACCTAACACTCTCCTACCTGAGCCGTATGGGCGATACCAGGAGCCAGTGGGCAAATTACAGGAGCATGAGGCCGACTCACAAACAGCTCACCAGTTACCTCCAGCATGTAACCATGCTTGCAATGGGAGGAGGGAGGACTCTGCGAGTCCCACTCAAGACTGACTGATATGGCCCAGGCCTCACAGGTGCACCTAAATGTGGCCTGTAGATGGAAAACAGGCACATTTAAATTGGAGTTTATACACCTCCAGGAATCTATATATACAAACTAAAAAGACAGGGTGGCATTAGCAGGAGATGTTCAAACCCACATGCAGTTGTGCATATATACAGGGGAGCAAATCCTGCACTTGTGGCCCGTTGCTAATGGCGATCCCCAGCAAAATGCATACGGTGGAGGATGCCCGCGGCGAACCACAAGTACCACAATAGACATCTCGCACAAGGTAACAAATGCGTATGTCATAATCAATATAACAATATAACAAAACAATAACAAATACAGGTGCACTCTGCAGTCTCACTAAACCCTCAAACTGATTTTAAAATTGAGAGATTAGTCAACATGTCCTACGGTGTAGAACATGTCTAAGCCCGGGCACCACGTCAATATATGCACAACTGCATGTGGGTTTGAGCATCTCCTGCTAATGCCACCCTGTCTTTTTAGTTTGTAGACTTAGTATTAACCAATAGGCCCGACAGAACAACAGACGTGCAGGTTGGGGGACACCTGGGAAATAGTGACCATAAAGTAATAACCTTCCAATTATCATTCAAAAGAGCGTTTCTACAGGGAGGAACAAAAATACCAAACTTCAAAAAAGCTAAATTTAGCCAACTAAGAGAGGCCATAGGCCAAACTAACTGGGACAAAGTCCTCAAAAATAAAAATACAGCCACAAAATGGGATATCTTTAAAAACATCCTAAAATCTCATTGTGAGAGGTACATACCGTATGGTAATAAAAGGTTAAGGAACAAAAAGAAACCAATGTGGATAAATAGAACTGTAAAGAAAGCAATAAATGACAAAAAGAAAGCATATAATTCACTGAAACAGGAGCGTAGCACGGAAGCACTGAAAAACTATAAGGAAACAATTAGAACATGTAAAAAACAAATAAAAGCGGCCAAACTAGAGACTGAGAGATTAATTGCCAAAGAGAGTAAAACTAACCCTAAAATGTTCTTCAATTATATAAATGTTAAAAAGTATAAATCTGAAGGTGTCGGCCCTTTAAAGAGTAATGAGGGGGAAGTCGCAGAGCGATGAGGAGAAAGCAAAGCTGTTAAATATTTATTTCTCCAATGTATTCACTGAGGAAAATAAATTGTCAGATGACATGCAGAATGCAAAAATAAATTCCCCATTAAAAGTGTCCTGTCTGACCCAGGAAGAAGTACATCAGCGACTTAAAAAGATTAAAATAGACAAATCGCCAGGACCGGATGGCATACACCCCGTATCCTAAAGGAATTAAGTAATGTCATAGCCAGACCCTTATTTCTGATATTTGCAGACTCTATACTGACAGGGAATGTCCCACAGAATTGGCGCATGGCAAATGTGGTGCCAATATTCAAAAAGGGGCCAAAAACAGAGCCTGGAAACTATAGGCCGGTAAGTTTAACATCTATTGTGGGTAAACTGTTTGAAGGTTTTCTGAGAGACGCTATATTAGAGCATCTCAACGGAAATAAGCAAATAACGCCATATCAGCATGGCTTCGTGAGGGATCGGTCATGTCAGACTAATTTAATCAGTTTCTATGAGGAGGTAAGTTCTAGACTTGACAGCGGCGAATCAATGGATGTCGTTTATTTTAAATACATAAAGGGAATCAACTCGGTAAAGGAGGAGAGCATATTTAAAAGAAGAAAAACTACCACAAGAGGACACAGTTTTAAATTAGAGGGGCAAAGGTTTAAAAGTAAAATAAGGAAGTATTACTTTACTGAGAGAGTAGTGGATGCATGGAATAGCCTTCCTGCAGAAGTGGTAGCTGCAAATACAGTGAAGGAGTTTAAGCATGCATGGGATAGGCATACGGCTATCCTTCATATAAGATAGGGCCAGGGACTATTCATAGGATTCAGATATATTGGGCAGACTAGATGGGCCAAATGGTTCTTATCTGCCGACACATTCTATGTTTCTATCTTTCTATCTGAACTTCTCCAAAGCATTTGACACTGTACCACATAAAAGGTTAGTATATAAAATGAGAATGCTCGGACTGGGAGAAAACATCTGTATGTGGGTAAGTAACTGGCTCAGTGATAGAAAACAGAGGGTGGTTATTAACGGTGCACACTCAGATTGGGTCACTGTCACTAGTGGAGTACCTCAGCGGTCAGTATTGGGCCCTATTCTCTTCAATATATTTATTAATGATCTTGTAGAAGGCTTGCATAGTAAAGTATAAATTTTCGCAGATGACACTAAACTGTGTAAAGTAATTTACACTGAAGAGGACAGTATACTGCTACAGAGCGATCTGGATAGATTGGAGGCTTGGGCAGATAAGTGGCAGATGAGGTTTAACGCTGATAAATGTAAAGTTATGCACATGGGAAGGAAAAATGACTGTCACCCATACATACTAAATGGTAAAACACTCGGTAACACTGACATGGAAAAGGATCTAGGAATTTTAATAAACAGCAAACTAAGCTGCAAAAAACAGTGTCAGGCAGCTGCTGCCAAGGCCAATAGGATAATGGGTTGCATCAGAAGGGGCTTAGATTCCCGTGATAAGAACATAGTCCTACCACTTTACAAATCGCTAGTCAGACCACACATGGAGTACTGTGTACAGTTCTGTGCTCCTGTAAACAAGGCAGACATAGCAGAGCTGGAGAGGGTCCAGAGGAGGGCAACTAAAGTAATAACTGGAATGGGGCAACTACAGTACCCTGAAAGATTATCAAAATTAGGGTTATTCACTTTAGAAAAAAGACGACTGAGGGGAGATCTAATTAATATGTATAAATATATCAGGGGTCAGTACAGAGATCTATCCCATCAGCTATTTATCCCCAGGACTGTGACGAGGGGACATCCTCTGCGTCTGGAGGAAAGAAGGTTTGTACACAAACATAGAAGAGGATTCTTTACGGTAAGAGCAGTGAGACTATGGAACTTTCTGCCTGAGGAGGTGGTGATGGTGAGTACAATAAAGGAATTCAAGAGGGGCCTGGACGTATGTCTGGATCTTAATAATATTACAGGCTATAGCTACTAGAGAGGGGTCGTTGATCCGGGGAGTTATTCTGATTGCCTGATTGGAGTCGGGAAGGAATTTTTTATTCCCCTAAAGTGGAGAAAATTGGCTTCTACCTCACAGGTTTTTTTTTTCCTTCCTCTGGATCAACTTGCAGGATAACAGGCCAAACTGGATGGACAAATGTCTTTTTTCGGCCTTATGTACTATGTTACAGGGTCCTATCTGTCATCCCAAAGTAGAAAGGTTACATCTGGCAGCATGGAACCTGAAAGGGTGATATTGAGGTCTAGGGGTTTATCTGATGGCATTATCAACACCATGACGGCCAGCAGGAAAGAAGTGACTTCCAGAATTTACGCTAAAGTTTGGAGCCATAATCAAGCCAGAATCTCTTTCCAGAAGTTTTCAGTTCAAGCAATTATAGGATTCCTGCAGTCAGGATTTGAGAAGGGATTACGTCCAAATACATTGAGGGTACACATATCGGCGTTAAGCGCTGTATTTGATGAAAAAATTGCGGATCACCCATGGGTTATCCGTTTCTTGAAAGGGGCAGACAGGTTAAGACCCTTTCTAAGACCTACTGTTTCTCTCTGGGACTTCAATTTAGTGCTATCAGGACTGATAAATGCTCCCTTTGAACCCTTGTCAGAAGCCTCTCCGAGGTATTTGTCACTAAAGACCTTATTTTTGGTGGCAATTACTTCAGCGCGTAGAGTAAGTTAAATTCAAGCTCTAAAGATAGTGGAACCCTTCTGCATCGTGTTTTCAGACAGAATTGTGTTCAGATTGGACAATTCTTTTCTTCCCAAAGTTGTATCAAATTTCCACACACAAGAGGAAATTATTGTCCCATCATTTTGTTCAAACTCAAAAACAGAAGGGGAAGAGAAGTTCCACAGGTTAGATGTGCGTAGGGCTGTTCTACTCTAGAAACCACAAAAACGTTCAGGAAAACGGACTACTTATTCGTCCAGTTCAGTGGAGCACATAAGGAGCATAAGGCCACAAAGAACTCATTATCTAGATGGGTAAAAATGGCCATCTCTGAATCACACAAATCTGTAGGAATATCTCCACCAAAATATTTTACAGCACACTCTACAAGATCTGTTTCAGCATCCTGGGCTGAGAAGGCGAGCGCTTCATCAGAACAAATATGCAGAGCAGCAACGTGGTCAAGCCCTCACACATTTATTAAACATTAGAGAGTGGATACTAGGGCTAGCCTGGAGCTCGCCTTTGGTAGAAAGGTGCTACAGGCCATAGTCCCTCCCTAAACAAGAATAAAAATTAATCTGTTATATCTTAGGGCGGTGACGGTGAACCTTTTAGAGACCGAGTGCCCAAACTGCAACCAAATACCCACTTATTTATCGCAAAAGTGCCAACACGGCAATGTAACCTGAATACCAATATAGTAATCTTCCATGTACTTTATAATTTAGCTATAATAGCTTAATAGCCTACATTCAGTGTGCTGCCTGTGCTGTTCATAGTGCGTCCTGTGCTGATGAATGGTAGGAAAAGTAAAGGATATTGGTACACCATAGACTTTTTCCAAAGCGCGGGTGCCCACAGAGAGAGCTCTGAGTGCCGCCTCTGGCACCCGTGCCATAGGTTCGCCATCACTGTCTTTGGGGATGCTGTCATGGAGGATGAAAGGGAAAAACTAAATTACTTACCGGTTAGTCCCTTTTCATGAATCCTCCATGACAGCATGGATTCCCCCCCCCCCTCCCCCACACACACAAAAAAAAAGGGGATTGTAGATACATGGAGGTCTGTGTTGGTGTGAATGCAAAAAATAAAATAAAATAAAAATCTTCATATGAACATATGAATGAAGGAAAGACACTAAGAGCCGGAGGAGGGTCAAATTTATTCTTCCTGTCCCTATCTGGTTGGAGGCGGTTCCTCTCTCAGGGTATGCCGTCATGGAGGATTCATGAAAAGGGAATTACCGGTAAGTAATTTATTTTTTTTTTTTTTTTACAGAGGGTCAAAATGGCTGATTAACCATTTTTCATTTTTATTACCCCCAAAAAAGCAAAATGTGATCAGTCACCCCAAAATGGTATCAAACTACAGAATGCTTTGCAAAAAATGAGCCGCCCCCCCCCCCCCAAATCAGTAGATATATTAAAAAAAGTTATGGGGGTCAGAATAACCCAGATAATGAAGGGCACGGGTCAGTTCTTCTATAAAGGGAACGCCGTAGAAACAAAACCCGTAAAATGGTGGATTTTTTTTTCCCCAATTCCACATCATCTAGAATTTTTTTCCCCGCTTCCAACTACATTGTCTGCTATATTAAATGGTGGCATTAGAAAGTACAACTTGTCCTGGATGTCATATGGATATGTGAACAGAAAAATGTTATGGCTCAAGGAAGACATGTACACATCTGTGTGGCTTTTCTGCATTTTGAACAGCAGGTCCTGTTTATTGTGACCGAGAAGCGTCAATTTTGACGTAAATTTGTTTTCCCTTAGTCCTAACAGCAGCACAAGAGGGGGTATTTGCCCCTGTGAAGCTGGTCAGGACAGGCGGAATTTTTGTTGAATACAATTCTGCATCATTAATAATTAATTAGTTAATTAATCCCCCCCCCCCCTTATATAGACCGTCCTCCACAGGACTAGTTGCTTTTTTAACAAGTAATCATAACAGCATAGAGGGAGGGATATTTGTGTGCTGCTGTTAGGACTAAGGGAAAACAAATTTACTTCAAAATTGACGCTTCCCTTTCGTCCTAACCAGCAGCACAAGTGGGGAAGTAGCAAGAAACCTCACACAAATTTTGGGAAGGCTAAAGGACTTCCTACTAAGTAGTTGAACTATGCCACAGGAGTTAGAGAGCTGACCTATGGAAGAGCAGCATTTAACACAGACCGACCAAAGGCTGTTCCCTCTGAACGCCTACTCTCTAGGCGGTAATGGGAAATAAAAGTATTTTGCATACTCCATGAGGCAGCAGCACAAATTTGCTCTGAAGGGATTAGTTTCCTTTCTGCATATTACGTAGAAACTGCCCTTGTAGAATGGGCAGATAAGAAGGATGGCGGTGGTAAGTCTTGGGACATAAAAGCCAGCTTAATAGCCTCTTTAATCCATCTGCTCAAGGTGGGCTTGGAAACCTTGAGCCCTCTGTTGTTCCCCGAATACGCAATCAGCAGATTTTCCGATCTCCTGAACTCTTCAGTTCTGTTTAAATATATTCTGAGGACCCTTGGGATATCCAAGGTAAGTAATCTCTCCTCCTCAGGAGTGTTAGAAGTAGGAGAAAACACAGGTAGATTTATTGTCTGATTGGTATTTATAAATGAAGGAACCTTTGGTAGAAAGGTAGGCAGAAATCTTAACAGGACCTTGTCCTGCAGAAAACTTAAATATGGTTCCGCTGCCCCCAGAGCCTGGAGCTCCCCAACCCTCTTGGCTGATGTTATGGCCAAGAGAAAGGTAACTTTGAGAGAAAGGTATTTTAAGTCTACCTGTTCCAAAGGCTCGAAGGGGGGAGAGCACAACCCACTTAAGACCACTGGCAGCTCCCACTCAGGGATTAATCTCTGGATGCTGGGCCTAAACCTCTGAGCACCTTTAAGGAACCTCTTGATTAGGGGGTCCTGAGAAATTGGTTTACCAAGGCATGCTGACATGAGCGCTCAGTGTAGATGGGCTTAGACCCTTGTCTAGACCATCCTGCAGGAATTGAAGGATATCAGAGAGAGGAGGATCTGAGGAACCTCTCTAATCATGCACCATCGCATAAATATCTTGAATATGCGGGAATATTTCTGGTTCGTAGAATCCGCCCTGGAGTGAGAGATTGTTCTCAGAACCTCCACCGAAAGCCCTCTAGCTTCTAGAGGTCAGTCTCCAGGCTGTCAGACTGAGCCTCCTCAGATCTAGACAGGGACCTGTGTTCTGGTACACTAGGTTCTGTATTAGGGGAAGTCTCCAATAATTGCCCTGACTCATCTGCATGAGCTGGGTGAACCAAGACCTCTTTGGCCAGAATGGAATGATGGCTATCACTGAGGTCTGGTCTTGCTTGATCTTTATCAATACCCTTGGTATCATGGAAATTGGATTAACTAATTAATTATTAATAATGTAGAATTTTATTCAACAAAAATTCTGCCTGTCCTGACCAGCTTCACAGGGGCAAATACCCCCTCTTGTGCTGCTGTTAGGGCTCTTTCACACTTGCGTTCTTTTTTTCCGGCATATAGTTCCGTCGTCGGGGCTCTATGCCGGAAGAATCCTGATCAGTTTTATCCTAATGCATTCTGAATGGAGAGAAATCCGTTCAGGATGCATCAGGATGTCTTCAGTTCAGGACCGGAATGTTTTTGGGCCGGAGAAAATACTGCAGCATGCTGCGCTTTTTGCTCCGACCAAAAATCCCGAACACTTGCCGCAAGGCCGGATCCGGAATTAATGCCCATTGAAAGGCATTAATCCGGATCCGGCCTTAAGCTAAACGTCGTTTCGGCACATTGCCGGATCCGACGTTTAGCTTTTTCTGAATGGTTACCATGGCTGCCGGGACGCTAAAGTCCTGGCAGCCATGGTAAAGTGTAGTGGGGAGCGGGGGAGCAGTATACTTACCGTCCGTGCGGCTCCCAGGGTGCTTCAGAGTGACGTCAGGGCGCCCCACGCGCATGGATGACGTGATCGCATGGCACGTCATCCATGCTCATGGGGCGCTCTGACGTCATTCTGGAGCGCCCCGGGAGCCGCACGGACTGTAAGTATACTGCTCCCCCGCTCCCCACTACTACTATGGCAACCAGGACTTTAATAGCGTCCTGGCTGCCATAGTAACACTGAACGCATTTGAAGACGGATCCGTCTTCAAATGCTTTCAGTTCACTTGCGTTTTTCCGGATCCGGCGAGTAATTCCGGCAAATGGAGTACACGCCGGATCCGGACAACGCAAGTGTGAAAGAGCCCTTAGGACGAAAGGGAATAGTATTTTCTATTGATGGGGGGATGAGGAATACATGTAGAAGCTCTGTATTTTTCTCACCAAAATAGACATCACTATGTGGAGCAGACATACATGGAGTAAGCTCTAGATATATTCACTCAATCAAGCCTTCATTTATGCTCTTCTGGGCTGGGACAGCCTGCGACCCTTGTGGGCAGCATGACCTGTGCACAGCGGGTCTCTGTACCAACCACCTGCTCCTTCCTCCTCTGCTCCACAGTAGGTCTCTGGTTGGTGTGCCTGCCACCCAGAGCCCCATGGCTGACCGTGACTTGTATTAGGCCTCAAGCCAGAGCCTGGATTTGAAACTAGCCTGGGGTAACTCCCACTCCCTGTCTGTACCCTGTTGCTTACCTCAATGGATTACCCTCCACAGAGCTGCCACTTCTTCCCAAGGGTATGGGGCTTGTGATACATAATCAGCTGCTCTCCAGCAATTGTGCCTTGTAGCCTCCAGAGGTTCCTCTGACACCATCTTGAGTTTCTGCACCTGTGGAGACAGCCATTCTATAGCAGCCTGTGGAATACAGAAGCACAGCAGTGATTGCTGATATCTCCCTCCCTTCTGCATGCTTATCACTGTCTCATGCCTGGTACCCCTGTTCATGTTGTGCCGCAGTGCCAGGTAAGGCCCCTCAGTAGTGACTTATTTTTTGGGGCCATTTAATTATTTGTATTATACTTATCCAGAGGCATACAGATTTCTCATTGACCTCCTTCTTGAGAGTGGTTACGGCACCCTGTCGGAATAATTATCACCCTGGGGTACATATAAAGCTTGGACTCCTACATCGAATCCCATTTTTATATTTCTGGTTTACATTTGGCAGTTCTTGAGCTCCATCTAGTTTCACAGTTGGCCACTACGTCTGTCTTCCTATAGTATCTTTTAGAATGTGAATGATATCTCCCTGATGTGTATTTTCCTTCTTGCCTTCATGAGTCCAAAACGGTGAAATATGGGAATAGCGCTTCCAAAGACTTGAGTCATTCATCCAAGTCTCAACCTTTCAAAGGGGAATTAGATAAGTTTGTTTGCGAACGCCCCTCTTCTGACTTCACAGCCATGAATAAATCCTCTAAGGCTACATGCCCATGACTGTGACGTGTTTTGCGGTCTGCAGAACACGGATGACGTCCTTGTGCTTTCAGTAATTTGCCGAACGGGCTGCCCATTATAGAAATGCCTATGCTTGTCTGCAAAAAGGACAAGAATAGGACTTGTTCAATTTTTTTAAATTTTTTATTTTTTTTTGCGGGGCCACGGAACGGAGCAACGGATGCAGACAGCACACGGAGTGATGTCCGCATCTTTTGTGGCCCCACTGAAGTGAATAGGTTTGCATCCAAACCACAAAAAATGCGGCTCAGATGCGGATCAAAACTACGTTCCTGTGCATGAGGCCTAAATCTAATAACTTACCACCAGCAGCTGCCACAGTAGACGATCACTACAACGTGATCGACCCCGGCTCTGACAGAAGCCTTCCTATCTTCCGTGATTTTTTATAAGTGGCTTCGTCCAGTGCACCATTAGCCTCTGATCTTTTGGATATTAAGCAAGAGCTCAAACAAATGGGGTACAGAAAGAAGTCTATTGAAAATACACAAGGGTGGCTATGTGAACATGCTGAAGCCACGAGCACTAATCTATAGACTTGTCAAAACCACCTCAACTCTGTTAGGGACTACCTTAAAGATCAGGATAACATGGGGCATTCCAACAATATACAGTTGCAAGAAAAAGTATGTGAACCCTTTGGAATGATATGGATTTCTGCACAAATTGGTCATAAAATGTGATCCGATCTTCATCTAAGTCACAACAATAGACAATCACAGTCTGCTTAAACTAATAACACACAAATAATTAAATGTTACCATGTTTTTATTAAGCACACCATGTAAACATTCACAGTGCAGGTGGAAAAAGTATGTGAACCCTTGGATTTAATAACTGGTTGAACCTCCTTTGGCAGCAATAACGTCAACCAAACGTTTCCTGTAGTTGCAGATCAGACGTGCACAACGGTCAGGAGTAATTCTTGACCATTCCTCTTTACAGAACGGTTTCAGTTCAGCAATATTCTTGGGATGTCTGGTGTGAACTGCTTTCTTGAGGTTATGCCATAGCATCTCAATCGGGTTGAGGTCAGGACTCTGTGCTTTGGGTCGTTGTCCTGTTGCAACACCCATCTACTGTTGAGCTTCAGCTGGTGGACAGATGGCCTTAAGTTCTCCTGCAAAACGTCTTGATAAACTTGGGAATTCATTTTTCCCTCGATGATAGCAATCCGTCCAGGCCCTGACGCAGCAAAGCAGCCCCAGCAGTGCTGAACTTTCTCCATTTATAGACAATTTGTCTTACCCTGGACTGATGAACAGCAAGGCTTTTGGAGATACTTTTATAACCCTTTCCTGCTTTATGCAAGTCAACAATTCTTAATCGTAGGTCTTCTGAGAGCTCTTTTGTGCGAGGCATCATTCACATCAGGCAATGCTTCTTGTGAAAAGCAAACCAAGAACTGGTGTGTATTTTTTATAGGGCAGGGCAGCTGTAACCAACACCTCCAATCTCATCTCATTGATTGGACTCCACTTGGCTGACACCTCACTCCAATTAACTCTTGAAGATGTCATTAGTCTAGGGGTTCACATACTTTTTCCACCTAAACTGTGAATGTTTACATGGTGTGTTCAATAAAAACATGGTAACATTTAATTCTTTTTGTGTTATTAGTTTAAACAGACTGTGATTGTCTATTGTTGTGACTTAGATGAAGCTCAGATCACATTTTATGACCAATGTGTGCAGAAATCCATATTATTCCAAAGGGTTCACATACTTTTTCTTGCAACTGTACGTCTCAGAGGCATCCCAGAATCTGTCTTGGGAGTCATTATTCTCAGTATTTAAACAATTAGCTTTGGACCTTTTGGGGAGTAGATACCCTGAACCTATCAGTAGTGAACGAGCTAATAGATCATTAAGAGCTAAACCAAAGACGAATTAACCCGCCCCAACGGATGTCATTTGCCATTTCCGAAACTTTTATAGTCAGAGATTACCTCCTCCACAGTGTTATGAGTCATGAATCGCACTCTTTGAAGAGTGGCTCTGTCACCCTTTACCAAGATTTATTTAGAGCCAGTGGCGATTCTAGGAACAATATATAGGGGGAGCACATAAGATACCAAAAATGGGGGGGGGGGGGGGGGCACTAATAATTTTCACTACTTAATCATACTACTGAAAAAAAACAAATAAGTATATATAAATAAGATTACAAAATACAAGATCATTGCGGTATGCAGGGCTGTGAAGGGAAAAGTTCCAGAGCACACAAATGACAGCTCCAGAGCCTTTCTGCTGCCTGGCCAACCATATACGGCCCACCGCCAGCCCAGTCTGCAGGACATCAGAGAGGCCTGGGGTCCACATTACAGCACCACAACATTTACATTTATTTATTATCAAAAAGCATCATACATAACTATAAAAAAAAACTTTTTTTTACTGTCCCTTTAAGCAAAGGCCAAACTATAATAAAATACAAAAACAAACATTAAAGGGGTTGTCCGGGTTCAGAGCTGAACCCGGACATACCCTTATTTTCACCCCGGCAGCCCCCCTGAGCCTAGCATCGGAGCATCTCATGCTCCGATGCGCTCCAGTGCACTGCGCTAGATCGCGCAGGGCATGGGCTCTTTTGTTTTCAATAACACACTGCCGGGCGGTAACTTCCGCCCAGCGGTGTGTTTGGCGACGTCACTGGCTCTGAGGGGCGGGCTTTAGCTCTGCCCTAGCCGTTTTACTGGCTAGGGCAGAGCCAAATCCCGCCCATCAGTGCCGGTGACGTCACCGGGGTTCCTGTCAGCCTCATGGAGAGCCCCGGTACGTCACCGGAACTCTGAAAAATGCCTTTGCCCTGTGCGATTTAGCGCAGGGCAAAGGAGAGCATCAGAGCATGAACTGCTCCGATGCTCATGTCAGGGGGGCTGCCTGGGTGAAAATGGAGGGATGTCCGGGTTCAGCTCTGAACCTGGACAACCCCTTTAAACTTAACTACATTTATAAAAAAAACTATTTACTTACAAAAGAAGCTATTCAGTCGTCTGCTGTGCCATCCTCTGCTTGCTTCCGCTGATTCTTTCCCCTCCTTTCTGTCTCTCCTCAGTGCGCAGGCGCACTGTTATGGGGGATCTATGGATGACACACTGTTATAGGGGATCTGTGGATGACACACTGTTATGGGGGATCTGTGGATGACATACTGTTATGGGGGCATCTGTGGATGACACTGTTATGGGCATCTGTGGATGACACTGTGGCAGGCGCAGCACTATGAAGTGCCTTTTGCGCTGTGGCATTTGAAGAATTTAGACTTTTTAGTCTAACCAGACTGTCTGTTAATCTGTAATTCCTCTAGTGCCGTTCTATGGAAGCAGTAGGTTTAAAGAGCACACCAAATGCTTGAAATAACTTCTTTATTAACTTCAACTTTTCTTCATATATAACACTGCCGCCTCCACAGCAGATAGTCCATGTACATAACACGTGTTGAAAAGATATCATAAGATGGTGGTATGCATAAGATGGTGGTTAAACTGTTCAATCTTGTCATTCAACATAAAATGGTGGATATATTTCTCTCTTGAGTATCTGTACTCTCACTTTAAGTTATTTAAGCACTTTATGATCTCTCTGAGAGGTATATCTGAGGTCTAACCAAAAGTTCACTTGCTCTACTTGGTTTGCAGTTTGCTCTATACAATTACTTATGATCTGGTATGAGCAAGTCGCATCTGTATGCAATGTTTTTGGATTGTATGGCTCAGTAGTTCGTTTGTATGCAATTTGCAATTTGTATGGTGGAACTGTAAGTAAACATACACATAACCAGTTCAGTATACAGTTCTAATTACTATATTAACAATAGGAACTTATATAACTGTTTTAAATACCTATTTTGGCCTCTTGCTTCCATAAAACACAACTCTTAGTGTAGTGTGTGTCTGTTCAGCTCCTCTCTCTGGTGAAAAATGGTTCTAGCAGCTAGGGGAATAGCTAGCTGTGTGTGAGGCTGACTGTAATTGGTCAAAACTCCTGGGCTGTGTGAGGCTAGCTAGGATTGGTCAAGACTCCTGCTTACCAACAACAGTTTAACTCTATGCTTTCTGTTGTGTCATTGAGCTTATATTACATTATATAATGAATCTTAAAGGCACATTATCTTTTTCTGCTTCTGTGGACACAAAATATAACTATTACATGATATCCAAACATGAAGTCACTGTAAATAACTCTGCTTTTATCTTTAACACACAAACATAGGAACTGTATTAAGGTTATTGGCAGGTCTAGCTGTACAAACATATAAGCTATGTTAGCAACCTAGGACAGGTGTTAGCTGGCCAGCTACAGACACACTGTTATGGGGGATCTGTGGATGACACACTGTTATTGGGGGATCTGTGGATGACGCACTGTTATGGGGGTATCTGTGGATGACACTGTTATGGGGGCATCTGTGGATGACACTGTTATGGGGGCATCTGTGGATGACACTGTTATGGGGGCATCTGTGGATGACACTGTTATGGGGGCATCTGTGGATGACACTGTTATGGGGGAATCTGTGGATGACACTGTTATGGGGATCTGTGGATGACACTGTAGCAATTGTCCCCCACACTGCCCCCACAGTAGTAATTGTCCCCCACACTGCCCTCACAGTCGCAATTTTCCCCCACACTGCCCCCCACAGTAGTAATTGTCCGGCACACTACCCCCACATAAGTAATTGTCCCCCAAACTGCCCCCACAGTAGTAATTGACCCCCACACTGATTAGTACAGACCCGTGGAATCAGCGGGGGGGCAAGGAATAACCTTTGCCCCCCCTGTAGCGACACCTATGTTTAGTGCCCATACTACAAACCTGGGTTGGAGGGAATGGGCCATTGTTCGTTTCGCAGTCGCGCTTTTTCGTGTCCTGTGAAAAGGCGGGACTGCGAAACGGATGTTGGGCTGTTCCTTTCAACCCAGGTTTGTAGTATTTTCCATATTATTGCTCTCAGCCAATATCTGGGCGATTCAGCTGTTCCCATTGTTGGGTACATTGCTAATGTACTCAGTGACATAATTTTTTAGGAAGCTGATTGGCACCTTATAATATCAGTAATGTGGGCTTATGCTTTTGATGCATTATAGTGACTGTTGAGCCTTATCATTGTAATTCTTATCCCTGTGGTTGGAGGGACCTTGTCTCCATATTCTTGAACTCCTTCAATATATGTATTTTACCTTTTGTGGCATATGTGTATGTTAATTATTTGATTATGTAATAAAGTTTTTGCTTATAAGTTTGTGTGGTGTAGAGTTTTTTATAGGAGTTAATGTTCTGGTTCCACGCATGGTATATGGTATGATATATACATTGGAGTTAACAAATGATGGAATGATGGAAATCGCTATACCAACCGCAAGCATTCTGACCTGGGCAAACTGCTGGAAGACCTGGACTTGCTCACTGTTAACATTCCTGACTGGGCCCCTGTTCAAGATATTGTTACGTTTGCATCAGTGCCCACTTTTACTCCTAGGGAAAGGTCTATTCCAGTAAAGTCACAACTAGTTCACCCCGGGAACCTATTCCGTTTTCTACTTCCTATGCTTAGGCATGCTTACAGGGATCCTATCCTTCGATCCTTCTCTTATACATCCCTATGGCTGATATCAAAGTTCTCTCTCACAATGTTAGAGGCTTAAATTTGCCGGTGAAAAAAGGTCAGATCCTCACCTTTCTCAAAAAGGAGAGTTGCAATATTTTTCTTTTGCAGGAAACCCACTTTCAAGCTGGAAAAATCCCCTTTCTCCCCCATCCCTACTTTTCAACATGGTTTCACAGTGGCTCTCCAAGCAGGTCTTCTAGAGGTGTGGTGGCATATCCAAAAATACCCCATTTTCTTTGCTCGATTCCAAAAGAGACGAGAATGATCGCTATATTTTTCTTAAGTGCCTTATTGGCAATCAAAAAATTACATTTGGTAATATTTATGCTCACAGCCCAGGCGGCTTTGTTGCTCTCCACTCTGGACCTGGTTTCCAATTCTGCTGAATGGAACTCTATACAAGGTGGAGATTTTAATGTTACTTTAGGTCCTCAACTAGATTCCTCTTCCCAACGTTCTGTATTCTCACATAGAGCCCTTAGGAAAATGAAAGACTCCCTATGTTCTTTATTAGAGGATGTCTTGAGATACTTTTTTCCTTCCACCAGAGATTTTACTAACTATTCTGCACCAAATCAGTAATTTCAGAGATTAGACTATTTTATCGTTCCCAGTCAGTACCTCCAATATTGCTCAGATCTCGACAACGGCACACAAATCTTCTCAGATCATTTACCTATTAGTCTTAAAGGGGTTCTCCAGGCTTTTAATATTGATGACCTATCCTCAGGATACACACCTGGCACCTCCGCCAGCTGTATGAGAAGTTCTGTTTCCTCTCTTCCTGCTCGCTGCTGCTATCTATGGCAAAGCAGCAGCGAGCAGGAAGACAGACAGCACCTGCACCCTGCATGCGCCGTTTCCTCATACAGCTGATCGGCGGGGGTGCTGGGTATCGGATCCCCGCCAATCTGATATTGATGACCTATCCGGAGAATAGGTCATCAATATTAAAAGCCCGGAGGACTCTTTTAAATTTCACTTAACAGATTTGCCTCACAGAGACCTCTGCTGGAGGGTGTATGAGCTCATTGCAAAACGTGTGGAGGGCTAACTGAATTATTCTCTCTTAATGATGATGACCAGACCAGACCCCAGCTATCCTTTGGTTGAACTTAATGGACTTATGTCTTTTTTCAACCATATCAACTATATAACTATGTAATAAACTCTGGGAAGCTCATAAAACCTTCATCAGATAAGTGCTAATCTCGATTGGCACTTATCTTAAGAGAGAAAAAAATTAAAAGTGTCAGATTTGCTCGATCATATAGAACGCCTAGAAAAAGCGACTAAACGGTTGGTTGCAGATGTGCACTAACACACTTACTTCTATCAGGACAGAGGTCAAGAACTTGCTGAATTTGGACTCTGCCAGAGTTCATCCCTCCTTTTAATATAAATATTATGCGCATGGAGATAAGCCTACTAATGTTTGCATTTCACATAGGGAGCGCAATGTTCTAGCGGCAAAATCCCCATTAGACCAGTCAAATATCTAGGCATACAATTAGCTACTGATTTGAACTCCCTCTATAAATGTAACCAGCCACCTTTACTAGCAGATGTAACTTGTATAACAGATTCTTGGGACATCCCCTTTACATCATGGCTTGGTAGGAAAAATCTAGTGAAATGTATCATTATGCCCAAAATACTATATCTCTTTCGTTATCAAGTTGGAATACTGCTCTGCGGCACAGAGGGAATCATGCCCTGCTTCAGTATGTCACAGTACATGTTGGCATTCATGGTTCCCTCAATGAACTGTAGCTCCCCACAGCCAGGAGCACTCATGCAGCCCCAAACCATGATACTCCCACCACCATGCTTGACTGTAGACAAGACACACCTGTCTTTGTACTCCTCACCTTGTTGCTGACACACACGCTAAACACCATCTGAACCAAAACAGTTTATCTTGGTCTCATCAGACCACAGGACCAGTAATCCATGTCCTTAGTCTGTGTGTCTTCAGCAAACTGTTTGTGGGCTTTCTGGTGCATCATCTTTAGAAGAGGCTTCCTTCTGGGACGACAGCCATGCAGACCAATTTGATGCAGTGTACACTTGCAATCAAATTCTTTGGTCGACCATGAACCTGTCTTGTTAAACCGCTGTATGGTCTTGGCCACCGTGCTCCAGCTCAGTTTCAGGGTGTTGGCAATCTTCTCATAGCCTAGGCCATGTTTATGTAGAGCAACAATTCTTTTTTTTTCAGATCCTCAGAGAGTTCTTTGCCATGAGGTGCCATGTACTTCCAGTGACCAGTATGAGACAGTGTGAGAGCGATAACACCAAATGTAACACACCTGCTCCCCATTCACACCTGAAACCTTGTAACACTAACGAGTGACATGACACCGGGGAGGGAAAATGGCTTATTGGACACAATTTGCCCATTTTCACATAGGGGTGTAGTATTTTAGACATTTACTGTAGTTATTTTGAGGGCACACCAGATTTACACTGTTCTACAAGCTCTACACTGACCACTTTACATTGTATCAAAGTGTCACATCTTCAGTGTTGTCCCATGAAAACATAGAACAAAATATTTACAGAAATGTGAGGGGTGTACTCACTTTTGTGAGATACTGTAAATCCAAGTCCGAACAGAGAGTCTACATGGAGAACTGTAAGTCTTGGCATGACAAAGCGATGTTTCGGGTCTCCATCCCCTTCCTCAATTATGTGTGGTGTGACCTCACTCCTACATATATGTATATTCAGGTTGTAGTAACGATTTGTTTGTACACAGAAACAAAGTACAAAATTACAAAACCTCCCCTTAGCCACAAAATGTGCTGATGTAATATTTACTAACGTAACAGAAGCATGATGTTCAAACAATGTTCCCATCAGTCTAGTCAAACACATTAAAATGACAAGTTTCCTTGCTATAGTAATCTCCACAAATTTCCTCAACTTAAAAGGGATGGCCAGTGGTTTAATATTGCTACAGTAGGTCAATATCAGATCGGCCGGGGTGCTGGGTGTTTGAAGAGAACCCAGCGCTCATATGAGCACTGCTTTCTCTTCTCTGTTTACCTGCTTGCCGCAGCAATTGCAGTTTAATTACAACTATGGCGTCCCTATTCACGCCTATTCAGTCAGGAGCCGACCAATGGAAGTGTCATCAAAAGTAAAAAGCGGACAACCCCTTTAACTTTCTCTGCTTTCCATGGAGTCACCTATGCTTCAATCTCTTTTTTTCATACCAAATGTTCTGATAGCTGACCGATGTTCATTTAACCATATCTTAACTATCCTAGAGGTCTGTCTGATATCCACCTTTCCACAAGTGTATTTAGGGCCTGTTCACACAATCAGCCGTTCCACCGGCCCGTCGAAATCCGTTTTAATCCCTATCATTGTACTGTACTTTTTTATGGAATTTCAGTGGGGATTTCACAATGAGGCTTCCGTAATTGAAATTCTGGAACAAGCACCCTCAGGGTAAGTTTACATGTGGCATAAATGCTGCAGATTCTCTGCAGTGTAAGGTCTCATGAACACGGCTGTGAGCGGTCGGTGGTATCCCGACCTGGCATCCTGCTGACAGCAGGAGCGCACGGCGTCATTGGTTGCTATGACAGCGTGCACTTCATGCCACTGCTGCACTACAGTAATACACTCGTATGATCTATATGAGTGTATTACTGAAATTCAGCGTCGGCACAGAGCGCACGGTGTCATAGCAACCAATGACGCCGTGCGATCCTGCTGTCAGCAGGATGCCAGGCCGGGATACCACAGACCGCTCATGGCCGTGTTCCACCGGTGTTCTGCATAGCAGAAATTATCTAAATGATTAACTATGGCTGGCTAAATTCAAAAACTGCGTCGTGAATGCATGTGTGTATATGCAGTCAACTACGTCACAGCCAGGGGTGCACCACCAATGAGGCAGCACCAGGTAGGGACATGTGGGGGCAGTGGAAAGACCTTGGCTCTACATATTCAAGATTTAATCCTGTTAGAGGCCGTGTCATGATCATCGCGCTGCCTGAGCCGAGCTGCATACTGACAGCAGAATGGAGGTAAGTGTTTGAGTTTATAATTTTTATTTGGCAGCATGCTGGTGGGCCACAATGAGGTGGGGGGGGGGGGCATTATTTTGTAACAGGGGGAAGCACTATGGGGACATTGGGGGCTCTAAAAGGGGGCATTTTTGTACTGGAACACATTATTAAGGGGTCATTATGGGGATTCATTCTACTGGGGGCATTAAAAGGGGGTAATTGTACTGGCACGTTATAAGTGATTGGGTGTCATTTTAGTTTTTGTCTCAGGCAGCAGAAAGGCTAGATGCAGCCCTGGTCACAGCTGCTCTGAGAAAGTGACCTACACTAACATCACTAATTTTACCCTATTTACAATAACAACATGAGCTTTCCCAGCAGTCCAGAGTCTAAACAATAGAAACATATAATACATACCTCCCAACCGTCCCAGATCCTGCGGGACAGTCCCGGATTTCAGGTCCCGGTAAGCGGGAGGTATGTCCCGCTTTCTGGCAGCTGGTCCTGCTTCCATAGGAGCCAGGAGCTCCGTGTATCATCCTTCTGCTGGGGAACGGGGTGAGTATGTGCAGTTTATTTATTTTTTTACTGCCTGTGAAGGGGGCACAGCTGGGCATATTACTTTACTGTGAGGTGGCACAGATGGGCATATTACTGTGAGGGGGCACAACTGTGCATATTACTGTGAAAAGTATAGTGTATTACTGTACAGGAACGGCTGCATGAAGCGCACGGCGTCATAGCAACCAATGACGCCGTGCGCTCATGCTGTCAGAAGGAATCCCGGCCGGGTTTCCATGGTCCGCTCTCGGCCGCGGAACATGGCTGTGTGCATGAGGCCTTACTGTGAGGGAGCACAGATGGGCATATTAATGTGAGAGGGCACAGATGGGCATATTACTGTGAGGGGGGCACAGCTGAGCATACTACTGTGAGGGGCCTCATATCTGGGCATAACTACTGAGGAGGTAAGTTATAGACTTGACAGCGGCGAATCAATGGATGTCATATATCTTGACTTCTCCAAAGCATTTGACACTGTACCACATAAAAGGTTAGTACAGGGATCGGCAACCTTCGGCACTCCAGCTGCTGTTAAACTACAATTCTCAGCATGCTCCAGTCATTTCTATGGGAGTTCCGAGAAGAGCAGAGTAAGTATGCATGCTGGGAGTTGTAGTTTCACAACAGCTGGAGTGCCGAAGGTTGCCTACCCATGGGTTAGTATATAAAATGAGAAGGCTTGGACTGGGGGGAAATGTCTGTATGTGGGTAACTGGCTCAGTAATAGTAATGGTACACGTTCAGATTGGGTCACTAGTGGGGTACCTCAGTATTGGGCCCTATTCTCGTCGATATATTTAATAATGATCTTGTAGAAGGCTTGCACAGTAAAATATCAATTTTTGCAGATGACACTAAACTGAAGAGGGCAGTATACTACTACAGAGGGATTTGGATAGATTGGAGGCTTGGACAGAGTAGTGGCAGATGAGGTTTAACACTTACAAATGTAAGGTAGTGAACATGGGAAGGAATAATGCAAGTCACCCGTACATACTAAATGGTAAAAGACTCAGTAACACTGACATGGAAAAAGACCTAGGAATTTTAATAAACAGCAAACTAAGCAGTAAAAAACAGTGTCAGGCAGCTGTTGCCAAGGCCAATAAGATAATGGTTTGCATCAAAAGGGGCATAGATGCCCGTGATGAGAACATAGTCCTACCACTTTACAAATCACTAGTCAAGACCACACATGGAGTACTGTGTACAGTTCTGGGCTCCTGTAAACATATGTCACAACCAGACAGCTGAGAAGCTCTGACAGAAGCCTTTCAGAACCTCCTCCTTGAGTTTTCTTTGTTGTGGTGTTCAGTTCCTCATCTCGTTAGCCTCTCTCAGCTGTCATGTAGTTGGACTGATTGCTTCCCTTTAAATTCCTCCCCATAATGCATTACTGGGCGGCTTATACTTCTTCCTGAAGTGTGTGTGCATGCTGATCCTATTTCCCAGTCTGCTACTAAGTTAAGTGCTGTACATTTATCTGTTATTTTCTGTTTGCTGGATCCCAGGTGACCCTGACTCCCTCCGTGTCTGGTGTAGAGAGCCGGTGGTCGTGTCCCCTCACTATTGTAGGGTGTTCAGGTGTTATTTAGTCGAGGTACGTGGATATGCAACCATCCACCTTTGGGATTTTTCCATAGGCTGAGCAGCCAGGGAAAGTGCCAGGTCTTGTGCAGGGGTCTCCCTTTTGGTTCATTAGCTTTGGATCCAGTGAGTCATATATGCATGTTGCATTGTCCTGTTTCCTGTACACCGTCCGTGACATTATATGCATGTTGCATTGTCTTGTTTCCTGTACACCGTCCAGTGACAACAAGGCAGACATAGCAGAGCTGGAGAGGGTTCAGAGAAGGGCAACTAAAGTAATAACTGGAATTGGGGGACTACAGTACCCTGAAAGAATATCAAAATTAGGGTTATTCACTTTAGAAAAAAGACTACTGAGGGGAGATCTAATAATTATGTATAAATATATCAGGGGTCAGTACAGAGATCTCTCCTATCATCTATTTATCCCCAGGACTGTGAAGAGGGGACATCCTCTGCGTCTGGAGGAAAGAAGGTTTGTACACAAACATAGAAGAGGATTCTTTACGGTAAGAGCAGTGAGACTATGGAACTCTCTGCCTGAGGAGGTGGTGATGGTGAGGTCACTAAAAAAGTTCAAGAGGGGTCTGCATGTATTTCTGGAGTGTAATAATATTACAGGCTATAGCTACTAGAGAGGGGTCGTTGATCCAGGATGTTATTTTGATTGCCTGAATGGAGTCGGGAAGGAGTTTTTCTTCCCCTTAAGTGGGGAAAATTGGCTTCTATCTCACAGTTTTTTTTTTTGCCTTCCTCTGGATCAGCTTGCAGGATAACAGGCTGAACTGGATGGATGGATGTCTTTTTTCAGCCTTGTAAACTATGTTACTGTGAGGGACACATATCTGGGCATAACTACTGTGAAGTAGGGTGACGACATATCCCAGATCGCCTGGGACAGTCCCGCATTTGGAGAGTCTGTCCCGGGTCCCAGTCACCCTCATTTCGGGACAATGCAGTGTCCCGGAATGACCTGAGCCGCCGACCGCTGCTGTTGTGACAGTCAGGGCCGGCGCTTCCATAGAGGTAAGGGGCTGGAGATGAGCGCTTCCATTGAAACGCTCATCTCCAGTCATCTGTATCGCCGTCCTCAGGACAGCGATACAGATGGCTGTGCAGCAGGGTAGGAGAGGGAGAGGTGTGTCCCTTCCCCTTCCTATGATAGGCTGCAGGCACTAGGCCGACAGCCTATCAGAGTCCGGCGCAGGCGGCGTGATGACGTCATCGCGCCGCCTGAGCCGTACAGCGCGGGACACAGGCCGGAAGAGGCCTGCATCACATTGCTGCCAAGGAGGTAAGTATAAGTGTTTTTTCTTTTTTTTTGTCAATACTAGTGGCTACTGGCACATGATGGGAGGGCCCTATTGCTACTGGCACATGATAGGGGGGCCTATGGCTACTGGCACATGTTGATGGGGGGCTCAGGCTACTGGCACATGATAGGGGGGCCTATGGCTACTGGCACATGATGGGGGGCTCTGGCTACTGGCACGATAGGGGGGGCTATGGCTACTGGCACATGATGGGGGGCCTCAGGCTACTGGCACATGATGGGGGGGCTCTGGCTACTGGCACATGATAGGGGGGCTCTGGCTACTGGCACATGAAATAGGGGGCTCTGGCTGCTGGCACATGATATAGGATGGGCTCTGGCTACTGGCACATGATATAGGGTGGGCTCTGGCCACTGACACATGATATAGGGGGGGCTCTGGCTGCTGGCACATGATATAGGGGGGCTCTGGCTACTGGCACATGATATAGGGGGTTGCGGCTACTGGCACATGATGGTGGGGGCTCTGGCTACTGGCACATTATTGGGGACATCGATGGGGGCACTTATTACTGGCACATTTGGGGCACTTATTACTGGCACATTATTGGTGGGCACTATAGGGGCATCTATTGAGGCCACAAAGAATGGTTATTTTATATGGGGGCTTTGTATAGGGGCATTTTATACTGGGACACATTATGGTGGGTACTATGGGGTCATCTACGGGGGCACTAAGAAGGGGTATTTTATACTTACAAATTATGGGGGACACTGAGGGCATCTACTGGGGCACTATATATGGGGAATTTTATACTGGTACATTATGGGGGCACTAGGAGGGAGGGGGAGAGGAGCACTATGGGGGCATTTACGGCGGGCACTATATCGGGGTATTTTATACTGGCATATTATGGGGGCACTGTGGGGACATTAGCTCAACTGGTGGCACTTTACCCTGAATATTACAGTCTAGTATAGTATATCTTCCATGTACTTTATCATTTAGCTATAACAGCCTGCCTACATTCAGTGCACTGCTTGTGCCATTCATAGTGCGCCTACGCTGATGAATGGCAGGAGAAGTCTAAGGCACATTGGTACACCATAGACTTTTTCCAGGGCGCTGGTGCCCACAGAGAGGGCTGTGCCGCCTCTGGCACCCGTGCCATAGGTTCGCCACCACTGGGTTAGGTGTTTGGTTCTGTTTTAGGCGGAGTTAGAGGTGTGGCCTAGTGTGGAAAACTATTTGCCACGGAACGCTTCGCGCCCGGCACATTCTGTCCCTCTTCCTTATTTTCAAAAGTTGGGAGGTATGATAATAAGCAGCTGCCACTCTCACAGACCAGAGTGAAACTCAAAACCACTGATGCTAACCTAGCCTTGGCAATTCTCACATCTGTGTGCTCATGGGACTTCAAACCTACGCCATGTTGTTTACAGTACTCTGGGACATATTGTTTGCATTACTCATAGGTGTTTGAAGCTTCCTCCCCAAAAAACAAAACTGTCTTCTCTTTACTACAGCATTAGCTGCTTGACGCCATCGCAGGGGCACGTGACTTTAAATCTCCCGGCAGCCCATACACCCTAGCGTTTGCCCCAGCTTCCTTGTTCTATAGAACACCGCCCCCTTATTGCAGCGGCACGTGATCCTGTCACGTGACCTTAGCCCATACACTCTAGCGTTTGTCCGAGCTTCCTCGTTCTATAGAACCCCGCCCCTTACGCTTCGTGTACGTAAGCGCCGCTCCGGAAGTGGGTGTGGTTTCATGTCGTGCGGGCCTGAGCGGGGATCGTATAAGCTAATGCGTGTGCTTGCTTTATTTCTACTTGGAAGCGATATTTCCGTTGTAGTTGCCGTCAGCGGTGTAACTACGCAGGCCTCCGCTGCACAGCGCTCCTTGGTACGTATGGGTTTGTGTGTGCGGGCGGTGGCGGGATGTGCGCAGTAAGCGGCTAATATCACCACATAATGTGCGAATGGCCGCCTGCGGTGACGTAGTGGCCCTACTCCTTTTCCCGCGTCTTGATGGCGGGAGCCTTCCACTGCCATAGGCGCGTGCTGCTGCGGGACTGACTGAGGTGAGGGGTTCCTCCCGCCCCGGTCCTCAGGGTACATGACGTGATGTAGTGTATGGGGTGAAGCAAAACACGATGGATCGGTTATTTTGATTTTTGTTACAGCTTTAACGGTAGGGGATAAATATCTTTATTTTAAGACTTCACCCATTTTGGGAATGGTGTGTGTTTTTTTTTTTTTTATTATATATTTTTAATTTTTGAAAAAATTCTTATTTTGTTCACCTTAAGAGCTTCCCTATGGAACTTGAATATGCAATCAGAGCGTTCCTCCCATAGATTGCAATGAATTATCAGTTGCCTTATTTTCTTAGGGAGCTTTGTCAGTCAGTGTCTGCATAGGAACAGCTAGGGGTGGGCCGAGGCAGCCACAGGGAATGAACAGCTTCCCCGATTGCAGCAAGGGGGAGATCTTCCAGCCCCAGGAGTGCTGTACTCTTCTGGTGCCATGGTCACAATTGACCTTCGTATCTGAGGGGGTTAAATGCCTATGATCAACGTTATTGTATACATGTACAGCAGATGTCCTCAAGGGGCCACCCCTTCCTGTGTCTGCTCTGCAGGGTCTCTTGCACCGATGTGCTAGGCCAGGATTTAGCCGAGTGGGAATGCAATAACAGCAATGTGTGCTTGCTGTGGCCCCTATTACAGCGGTACTGGGGAATCTGTGTACCGCATACATGTCAGCTGTATACTGGTGTGCGGATTCCAAAGCTCTGTAGACACCTTAAAGGGAGTCTGTCACCTCCATATGGCCATATACAGTGCTTACATGGCTCTGTAGCACACCTATACAGGATTGTAACGGTACCTTTCTTTAGACTTGCACAAGCAGGAAAAACGAAGTTTAATTCATATGCAAATGAGCACTCGTGGCGTTCAGTGTGTAGGCGCCTAGGCTGCTCTGCCTTCTTTTCACTTTACTCCTCCCAGCCTGGGCTCCTACACACTGAACTCCTCCCCTGGGCACTTGCAGATGCTCATTTGCATATGAATTAAACTTCGTTTTTCCTGCTGGTGCAAGTCTAAAGACAAAGGTACTGTTACAATCCTGTATCGGTGTGCTACAGAGCCATGTAAGCACTGTATATGGCCATATGGAGGTGACAGACTCCCTTTTTAAAGGGGTTCTGCATTATTATTATTTTTTTTACTGATAATCTATCCTCTGGATAGATCATCCGCATCTGATCGGCAGTGGTCTAACACCCGGGACCCCCGCTGATTAGCTGTTTGAGAAGGCAGCGATGCTGGCAGTAGTGCTGTGGCCTTCTCACTGTTTAACGCAGGCCCAGCGACATCACGAATAGTATCACTGGCCTGGGTGGGGCTGAGCTCTGTTTACTTGACGTCACTGGGCCTGCGGTAAACGGCGAGAAGGCCACGGCACTACTGCCAACGCCGCTGCCTTCCAGTGCCTGTTTCTTTCCCCACACCCTCTGTAAAACAACGAAATTGGTAATCACAAAATTTGTTTCAGGGCATTTAGAATATTTTTAAATAAACCTGTCTAAAAGGTCAGTTACCCTTTAAAAAAAATTCTGCCTCAAGGTATAAGATGTTTTTAAAGTAAGGGCTCATTCAGATGGCCGTATGCTGTCTGCAAAAAACGGACCCACAGCATGTCCGCCAAAAAAAATTACTTCAATGGAGCCATGTCCTGATTTTCACTTACAAGTAAGGGACGTGTTTTAATTGTTTTGCGGAGCCGTAGAACGGATGAAAGGGGTCCCATAGAAGTGAATAGGTCTGCATTAGGGCTGAAACGAATATTAGATTGAATCGAGTAATTTGACACAAAAAATCCTCAATGCAAATTTTTAGCATTGAGGATTCGTTTGTCTCATGTGACCACAAAGCAGGAGTGAAGCGCTTGCTATTACTCACCACTCTGGTCACCCGCTAACCCGTGCCGCGCTGCACTGTATCCTTCCTGACACACCGTCAGGTCAACGCTGGGTCTGAGTTTTTGTAATGGGAAAACGGTCTATATTATTAGATTACTCGATTAATCGATAGAATACGCTATTTCTCAAATAATCGTTTAGTGCAGCCCTAGCCTGCATCTAATCAACAAAAAAACGGATCCGCGTTTTTGCAGATAGCATACAGCCGACTGAATGAGCCCTAAGTCAGATGTTAGAGCTGTAGCCAAAGTTTGCCAAGAGCTTCTTGTACTTATTGGTACTTTTCCAGCTGGGTTGTGGTGGCTGCTTTACATGAGGTCAAGCCATATTGGTTGTCACTTTTTTTAAATGATGAACTTGCAAAGTAATGGTAAGCTGCCCCTCCATTTGGCCATGCTGTGCTCAGTTTGGGGGGGGGGGGGGGTGCAAAAAGTGTGCACCCTAACGAAACAAAAACAAGACACGAGCTGACTATACAGAAGGAGTGTTTTCTACAACTGAAAATCACTTTATTTACACTAGTGAGTTCAATAGGTTGAACTTGCAGTGTGTATGTGCATTGAACTTGCCCGCGTGAGACCAGCCTTATAAGAGGGCATTCACATCAGCGCTATTGTCCGTCATTCTGCTCAATTATAGGAGTAGAAGAACGGAAATAATACAAGTGCTGGATCTGGCATGTAACTGAAACTAACAGATCCCCCTGACTATAATGGGATCTATTTGTTTTCCGTTTCGGAGAACATTTTTATTAGCGGAGAAGAGTCCTGCATGCAGAACATTTTTGACGAACACAGACAGATGCTCCTAATGGAGCCTCCGACACAGATGTGAACAGACCCTAAAATATATAGGGTCATTTATCAAACTGGTGTAAAGTAGAACTGGCTTAGTTGCCCATAACAACCAATCAGATTCCACCTCTCATTTTTCATAGCTCCTTTGGAAAATGAAAGATTTCCTCTGGTTCCTATAGGCAACTAAGCCAGTTCTACTTTACACCAGTTTGATAAATGACCCTAAATGGCAGTGAGCGATATAGTGATACTACCCATTAGTACCCCAGTGTCCCTGGCAGATTCAAATTAATGGAACAATCTGAGACCTTTCTACCACTAATCTGCGCTGTGTGAATATACCCTTATTGACATACTATATCTTAACAGGAACTATTTCCAGACCTTGTATTGCCTGCATAAGGCATAGGTATGCATTCTATTAAAGGTGTTTTCTGGGATATTAATGGTTGACCTATCCTCAGGACCCCTGCCGATCAGCTGGTTAGAGAAGGCCGCACTCCATGTGAGCCTAGCCTTCCTTCATTGTTTACATGCTTCATGTTGCAGCGGTGAGCCGGTGTTAATACAAGCCGTCCCATTGAAGTGAATGGGACGGCTTCTTGTAATTACACCTGCTCGCTGCTCCGTTTCTTACCTGCTCGCTGTTGACAATGAAAGGAAAGGCTGCACTCGCACGCAGGATTTCTTTCCCTTTAGGGTCCATTCACATGTCCGCAACTTGGGTCCAGATCCGTTCTGCAATTTTGCGGAACGGGTGCGGACCCATTCATTTTCAACGGGGCCAGAACGGATGCGGACAGCACACTATGTGCTATCCGCAATTCCGTTCTCGAAAAAAAAAAATAGAACATGTCCAATTCTTGTCCACAACTGTGGACAAGAAAAGGCATTTTCCATTATAATGCAGACGAGGTGCGGTCTGCGACATGTGTAACGCACATTGCTGGTGTTTTGCGGATCCGCTGTTTGCAGACCGCAAAACACATACGGATGTCTGAATGGACCCTTGACCAGCTGATTGGCGGGGGTGCCCCGGGTGTTTGACCCTTCGTTGATCTGTTATTGATGACCTATCCTGAGGCTAGGTAATCAGTATTGGGCTCCTTTCACACCTGCGTTCAGGTGTGAGCTCCGTTTGAAGGGGCTCACGAGCGGCCCTGAACGCAGCTGTCTGGCCCTAATGCATTCTCAGTGGAGGTGGATCCACTGAGAATGCATCCGCCTGCCAGCGCTCAGCCTCCGCTCCGCTCAGTGAGCGGACACCTGAACGCTGCAAGCAGCGTTCAGGTGTCCGCCCGGCCGTGCCGAGGCGAGCAGATCCGTTCCGACTTACAATGTAAGTCAATGGGGACGGATCCGCTTGAAGATGACACCATATGGCTCAATCTTCAAGCGGATCCGTCCCCCATTGACTTTCAATGTAAAGTCTGAACGGATCCGCTCAGGCTACTTTCAGACTTAGAAAATTTTTCTAAGTTCTAATGCAGACGGATCCGTTCTGAACGGAGCCACCGTCTGCATTAATATGAGCGGATCCGTTCAGAACGGATCCGATCGAACGCAGGTGTGAAAGTAGCCTTAAAATCCTGGAAAACACCTTTTAAGTTTTGTCAATGCTAGGTGTAACCATCAGCAGAGAGGCATTCTTAGGCTAGTTTCAGGCTAGCGCTAAAAGCATCCGGTAGGTTCTGTTCTGGCAGAGGAACAGCCTGCCGGTGTTCATCGCATCTGGCAAGGCACCATTGACTATAATGGCATCTGTCCTATAGTGCCAAATACCTCTGCAAGCAAAGCAATGCCGGATACGATGAATGCGGACTGTTCCACTGCCAGATCATTTTAGTGCTACTGTGAAACCAGCCTTAGGTCTCATGCACACAAATGTATTTTCTTTCCATGTCCATTCTGTTTTTTTTTTTGGGACCCTATGCAGAACCCTTCATTTCAATGGGTCCGCAAAAAAAGGCAGTTACTCCGTGTGCATTCCGTTTCCGTATTTCCATTCCGCAAAAAAAAAATGTCCTATTATTGTACGCATTACGGACAAGGATAGTACTGTTCTATCAGAGGCCAGCTGTTCCGTTCCACAAAATACGTAATGCACATGGATGTATGAGGCCTTGGCCAGATAGATTCTACAAGTTATGGAAACCCTTTCAGTATGGAAATGGTGTGGAAAGCATTATCAGGATAGGGTCCTGTTTTAGGGCTCTTGCACACGGCTGTGTGCTGACTGTTCCGTGCATTGGGGACCGCAATTTGCGGTCCCTAATGCACGGCAACATCCTTGCGGCGGCCGCAAACAGATCCAGACCCATTCAACTTGAATGGGTCTGTGATCTGTCTGCACTGCAAAAATGTAGTGCATGCACTATTTTTTGCGGCGTGACGGACAGAAAACCCATGGAAGAACTCTGTGTAGTGCCTCCATTCCGCATCTCCCGGATTGCGGACTTGCCATATGCGGCCGTGATACGGCCACGGGCAGCACCCGGTCGTGTGCATGAGCCCTTACACTTTAGATATATTCTTTAGATATATAGATCTGTGCCTAAAATATTGCTGAATGTAATGTTCTCTCTTACAGCTTTTACGCAGAGCGCTTTGCCGGGTGCATCTCACGTTCTAAGGCGCAGCGATAAGTGTTGACGATTTAAAAAAAAGCACAAATAAGCGCTGCTAAAACAATGCCGAACAGGGAGAATTACGCAAATGGTGGCAGCAGTGGTAGTGGCAGCGAGGACGCGTCTTCAGCGGTGGAATATGTTTGCCGTGACTTTCTCCGCAATGTATGCAAGCGAGGGAAGCGCTGTCGCTTTAAGCATCCAGATACCAGTGATGTTTCCGATCTTGGGGTGCAAAAGAATGAATTTGTCTTCTGTCATGACTTTCAGAATAAGCAGTGCGTTCGCATCAACTGCCGATTTATTCATGGCACAAAGGAGGATGAAGAACACTACAAGAAATGTGGCGAGCTGCCTCCTCGCTTGAGGCACAAAGTGGCAGCTGGTCTTGGCTTGTCACCCACAGACCTGGCTACTAAGGATGAGATTCCCATCTGTCGGGACTTCCTAAAAGGTGATTGCCAGCGTGGAGACAGGTGCAAGTTTCGCCATTTGCAGAGGGACTACGATTATCAATATGAATTCCCATGTGACATGCGCAGTGGGGTCCTTAATGCTGGCCTGAGTTCTGGGGGCCTGCCTACTGCCACTGCACGTTCTTTTGAGCATTTCGGAGGACCTGATGGAATTTCAGAACCCGAACACTTTTCTTCATCTTTTCGTTATGGTGATCGCTTTGATGATCCCGTACTGAAAAGACGCCGCGTGGGATACGATGGGTACTACAGTGCATCCCCAGTTGAATACCGCATGTTGGAGGAAGAAAACGTCATGCTTAGGAGACGTCTTGAGGAGCTGAAAAAGCAAGTTTCTGTTCTGGCGGCAACAAATGAAGTTTTGCTTGACCAGAATGCTCAGTTTCGTAGTCAAGCCAAAGTGGTTACACTAAGCACCCTGAGCACCACAGCACCAACCAGTGAGCAGGCAGTGGGGACAGTCACTAATTATAACCATGGCATTGCGCAAACGCACACCACTTTAAGCAGCCAGGCACTGCAGCCCCGACCAGTCACGCAGCAGGAACTGGTGGCCTCCACTGGCGCACCTGCTCCGGCACAGACCAACGCGGCCCCTCAACTAAACCCTGAAATTACCCCACTCTCTGCTGCGCTGGCGCAAACCATTGCCCAAAGCATGGCTCCTCCGCCTGTCTCCATGGCACCTGTAGCGGTGTCTGTTGCCCCCGTGGCTGTTTCCATGGCTCAGCCCCTTTCTCACATCACCATGAGTCATGCTACTACACCTATGGTAACCTATCCCATTGCTTCACAAAGCATGCGCATAACGGCCATGCCTCACTAATCTGTCTCAACCCTTTAATTGACCAGCTCCCTGGCAGCACATCTGCCAAGGTAATGAGTGCCATCCGTATGGGGCATTATGCTGGTGGAGGAGATACATGTGTTATAGTGAATAAAATAAGGATTGGGAAATGTGTTATATACACATGAAAAGTTCAGTTTTATAAAGCTGGGTTTCTATTTTTTGGGGAGGGGGGGATTTTTTTTTAATTACCTATTTCTTATGCATGGTTTGTGTTCACAGTACATGATCCAAATATTTCATAATGAGAATGTCTGGAAACCAAAAGTTTCCCTTCTATCAACCCCCCCCCCCCCCCCCCTCCTTACTATTAAATGGAGAAAAAAAATAAAACCTGTTTCCTTCTGGAGTTCTTGAATATGTTTGCCCCCTCCAATGGAAACTTGCTAATCGTTTTAATAAAATCAGGGTGTTACATTTACACTTTCCATAGTTTCCAAGGCATTTTTTTTTGACAGATTCTCTTGATGTGAACTTTGATTTATTACTGACAGACATGATCAAGCTAATGTTGTGTTTTTTTTTTTTCCTCTGAAAATATTTACCCAATGCATTAAAAGGGTTTTCTGGCCTTGAGATATTGATAACCTATCTTCAGGATGGGTTATTGGTATCGGATTAGTGGGGGTCCAACACCCGTCATGCCGTCTAGACATCTGTCCCCTACAGCCACCAGATGCACTGTTCAATAGAAAGTTGTGGTGGCCTACACCTCCTCTGTCCTATTCACTTCAGCCATCGCTTTGAAGTGAATGGGGCGGCTGAGCTGTAATGTCAATGGCGAGCAGGTGAACAGTGAAAAGAACACTGCCCTCGTACGAGCATTGTGCTCTCTTCAAACAGCTGGAGTGCTTGCACTCGGTCCCCTGCCAATCTGATATTGATGATCAGTCCTGAGGATAGGTCATCAATATAGGAAAAGCCGAGAACCCCTTTAAGCTTTTACATCTTAGCGCTTGCTATTGGCTCGCTATTGACCCATATAATAAGACTCTAACAGGTGTGTCGAGAGACAAGCTGTTGCTAAGTGTCTGGCAGTGGCACGTCTCCGTTATTTTTTCTTTTAATAAACAGTCTTGTGCATTTTTATAGGGATGTTGGGGAGATTGCTGTCACCAGAATAAGTGTCCAGCAGACAACTATACGATGTGTATGGCACAAGCCATATTTCAAGCATGGCTGTTTTTTTCCTGTCTTTTCATTTGTGAAGAGAACAGATCATTTTTAATTGTAATGATTTGTCTGAGTTCTTCTAGTTGTCAGAAGCCCTCAAGAACCTCATCTGGTAAGAACTATGGGGATTTTGATCACTTCTGACAACTTCTATTTCCAGGTCGTATAGAAAGTCTCTTCATAATCAAAAATGACCTTTTTTTTTCTTAGCACATGACAAGCTGGGACAACCACAACTATGCTTGTGGCTGTACATGTAGCCAGTGTGGCTGTTTTCTGGGCAATCTCCCTATGGCTCCGAGAACAATTGAGGATGACTTATAGTAGGTTACAGTGTATTGATTTCTGTACTTTGTTTATAACCATTGCTTATTGATTTCTTGCATGGTGAATGGCAGTTTGTCATTGTTTGCATATTGTTTCAGTTCCATTCACATGTTACTGTGATGTAGCAGATAAAATGATCTTGTGTGTAGTCTTTTTGTGACGTGTATAAAGTCCCTAAACATCTTTACCTTGTTTATGCTGTCTTTACTTCAGATCTGCAGATGCTTTTTAACAATGACCGTAACATGATTTTCAAGTGGCAAAAAACAGCTGAAAAATCAGTGGAAGATCAGAATCCAATTTTCATAATTGCTCTTACAAATCCCACTCCTATCTGTATTTTACCCCCTTCTAGTGACTTCTCTGAAGCATTTTTAAAATCAGTTGTGTTAAAAAAAAAAAAAAAGCCCATGTGTACTGTTTTTACATGGAAGAACACCATCTTCTCTGGTAAATAAATTCCTACATCATATGGAACCTTTAGGATCACAATGAGATCAATATGAAGGTGAATAAAATGTCACAAAACTGGTGGCCTTCTGACTGATGCAAAACTACTACCACTACACTTGCAGTCTTTATACTAGTTGTGCTCAGTCCAGGTAATGCACTGTGCGAGGGCTGCATTCTTGGACCTGACATTGCTCCTCACAACCAAATTCACATCATGATGCTGTGGGTTTGTGTCTGACCATGGGTCCATTGACTGTCCTCATAAGGTTGAGAGTACAGTAGACCTGCAGTCAGAGGTATGGGTTAGAGTAGCAGTGTTCAGGAAATGCAACGAACAGTGTTTTCCGGACTGAACACTATGGTTGAGCGAATCACACTTCGGATCGTAGAGCCAAAGTCGCTTTATTTAAAACTTCGTTTGAATGCTGTACAGAGACCCAGCTCCATATAGAATTCAAATGTACGGGCTTCGCAGAGGTGAAATTTGTTATATCAAAAGTCTCACGAGACTGTAGAATAAATTCGGACTTTGATTATTCACCTTGAAAACCATTTTAAAACTGGGATTGGAACTCTGTGTTGATACTGGCTGGTACCTGGGTACCGAAGCAGACTTTCGATCCCAGTTTTTAAATGTTTTTTAAGTTGAATCATCAAAGTCTGAAGTTATTCAACGATGTCCCCCAAGACTTTGGACATAACAGATTTTACCTCTGCGAAGCCCCTACATTTGCATGCTGTACAGAGGGTCTCTGTACAGCATTCAAATGAAGTTTTGCAAAAAGCAACTTTGGATCTATGATCCGGATCTCACTTTGCTCAACACTACTGAACACGCTTGTGTGAAAGTAGGCTAAGGCCCATGTTCACACAGCTATCTTTGTATAAGGTAATGGATAACATTCTTTTACTCACCCACTCTATACAAATTACAATCTAATGATTGTATGTTGAGATACACTTGGGGACCTAAAAAAAAAAAAGTCCCCACATAGCTCCATAGACATAACTATAAAAAAAATGAAATGAACTGAAAAAACTAATTTAGATTTATTTATATTTTTCAGTATTAACTCTTTCACGCCCAGCACCGTACATGTATGGCACTGGGCAGGTGTTTAAAGATGGTGCCCACTGTGGGCCGCCTGCTTCTTTTAGCAGACACCCGTGGCTCATGCCTGCAACCGGTAGTAATGCCGATCGTGGACATTTAACCCCTCAGATGATACTGTCAGTTGTGCTCCAGCTCCCCCGTGTGGCGATCAGAGGAGCCAGAGCATGTATGCAGCAGCCCCTGTCTTTATGAATGGCACAAGGCTGCTGCATAGTACCGGTATTTCCTATGGAGCCTTTGCCTGTATTAGGGCTCCATAGGAAAGTAGTGAAATCATCATAGACTTGAATGCAAGTGCTTTGGAGTCTGATAATGGCAGTCAGATGATTGCATTTTATAGTTCCCTATGGGAACTATAAAAAAGTGTTAAAAAAATTTTAAAAAAATTTGTCGCCCCTTTTCCCCAAATAAAAGAAGTAAAAAAATATATATATACCCTATACAGCGAAATGGAAAAAAGCATCCAAATGGCCGATTTGACGTTTCTGGTCGCTTCATTTTCTAAAAAAAGTCATACACACCCCAGAATGGTATAAATAAAAAGTTCAGTTTGCCCTGCAAAAAATGAGCCCCCATACAGCTCCGTACACATAATTACAAAAAAGTTATAGGGATGAAAATATGGTGACAAAATAAAATATAATTTTTTTCCCCCTCACTTAGAAACATAGAATGTGTCGGCAGATAAGAACCATTTGGCCCATCTAGTCTGCCCAATATACTGAATACTATGGATAGCCCCTGGCCCTATCTTATATGAAGGATGGCCTTATGCCTATCCCATGCATGCTTAAACTCCTCCACTGTATTTGCAGCTACCACTTCTGCAGGAAGGCTATTCCATGCATCCACTACTCTCTCAGTAAAGTAATACTTCCTGACATTACTTTTAAACCTTTGCCCCTCTAATTTAAAACTATGTCCTCTTGTAGCAGTTTTTCTTCTCTTAAATATTCTCTCCTCTTTTACCGTGTTAATTCCCTTTATGTAAAGTTTCTATCATATCCCCTCTGTCTCGTCTTTCTTCCAAGTTATACATGTTAAGGTCCTTTTAATCTTTCCCGGTAAGTTTTATCCTGCAATCCATGTACTAGTTTAGTCGCTCTTCTCTGAACTCTCTCCAAAGTATCAATATCCTTCTGGAGATATGGTCTCCAGTACTGCGCACAATACTCCAAATGAGGTCTCACTAGTGCTCTGTAGAGCGGCATGAGCACCTCCCTCTTTCTACTGGTAATGCCTCTCCCTATACACCCAAGCATTCTGCTAGCATTTCCTGCTGCTCTATGACTTACCCCCCCCCCCCATTTTTTTTTTAATCGCTATCAAAACTGCAAGAAAAACTATACATATAAAGGTATCGCTGGATTTGTACTGACCTGTAGAATAAAAGTAACTGATCAGTTTTATTGTACATCAAACATAATTAAAAAAAACAACTGTAAAACTGGTGGAATCGCTTTTTTTTTGTTGTTGCGATTTCACCCCATTTGGAATTTTTTTCTTCCCAGTACATCATATGCAATATTAAATGGTGGTCGTTCAAAAATGCAACTTGTCCCGCAAAAAAACAAGCCCTCATATGGCTATGTGAACAGACAAATAAAACAAGTTATGGCTCTGGGAAGGCAGGGAGCGCAAAATGAAAAGGGTTAACTTAAAACACAAGAAAAACCATACAAATATGGTATCGCTGTAATATCATGCTGTCCTCATACACCTATGTGAATGGGGGGGGGGGAAGAAAAAAAAAATGTGTGGCTCCGGGAAGGCAGGGAGTGAAAAACAAAAATGGAAAATTGCCATATCAGGAAGGCTTTAAACTGCTTTCACTTACATAGAGCTGTACTTCGATGCAGAATTGGGCTCTGCAACTTAAAGGGTTTCTACCACTTAGGTGTCACATATTTAGCTGTCAGACACTAGCGATCCGCTAGTGTCTGCTCTGGCCAACCATCCTAATATAATTGCTTTTGGGGCGGTGGTTTGGCTAAAAAAACTATTTTATTAATATGCTAATGAGCCTCTAGGTGCTATGGGGGCGTCATTAGCACCTAGAGGCTCCGTCTACCTTCAGAAACTGCCGCCGCCGAGCGCGTCCCTCCAGCCCGCCCATCTCCTCCTGAATGCGATCGTATGTATTCTGCGCATGCGCAGTGAATGTCTGACCACTTCCTTGCTCAGACATCTCCACTGTGCCTGCGCGATGACGCCATAGTGCTCAGAGGAACAGGTGCAGTGGAGATGTCTGAGCAGGGAAGCTGTCAGACATTCACTGCGCATGCGCAGAATACAGGCGCTCACAAGGAGGATCGCATTCAGGAAGAGATGGGCGGGCTGGAGGGACGCGCTGGGCGGTGGCAGTTTCTGAAGGTAGACGGAGTCTCTAGGTGCTAATGACGCCCCCATAGCACCTAGAGGCTCATTAGCATATTAATAAAAGTAGTTTTTTTTTTAGCCAAACCACCGCCCCAAAAGCAATTATATTAGGATGGTTGGGCAGAGCAGACACTAGCGGATCGCTAGTGTCTGACAGCTAAATATGTGACACCTAAGTGGTAGAAACCCTTTAAATGAGACAACAAATATGCAATGTTTGAATTTGGCTTAAATGCCATAGGGAGTGAATTAAGACATTGCAGACTTTGGGTCTGAAGTCTGACTTGGAAAGCCACAAAAACTTGTGACCACGGCATCCGAGAGTTTTAAAACCGGAAACTACACGCTGGCTAAGATGAGGTAAGGCGTTCCATAAGAGTAATAGGCCTGAACCTGTATAAAGCCGAATGCACATGGCTGTGAGCGGTCTGTGGTAACATGGCCTGGATTCCTGCTGAGAGCAGGAGCGCACTGCGTCATTGGTTGCTATGACGCCGTGCGCTTCTTGCCGCCGCTGCACTACAGTAATACACTCGTATAGATCATGGCCATGTGCATTCGGCCTAAGGCTTTCAGGCCAATTACTAGTATATTCCAATGCTGGTCTGCAGGTGGCAGCACTGCATTGGAATTTACTGAATCTTGATTCAGAAAATGATAGAAATACATTACAAAAGTGGCAATCTAATAATTGTGATTTAGTCATCTAGGTTGACTCAAAAACATTTTAAATGGCGTGACCAACTTCCGGTAAGAGCGCACGCTTCTGAGCGCCGCTCCGAGACCCGAACAAAATCCTCCTTCATCCTGATCTCTAAACAGCTGCAAACATAGAGTGGCAAGTGCAGAAACGGAGGGGGACCACCAGGAGAAGCAAAATGAGCCCAAGCAAGGCGGCGGCGGCAGAACGGCTCTGAGAATTTGCTAGAGCCGAGAACCAACATGGCGCCGTGTCTCCCGCTAATCAGCGCGCACATGTGACTCGCGGCAACTCGACCCTGCAGCAGGATCCTCAAAGTGAGGAAGAAGCCGAGCTCTCACCTAAAGTAGCCCATGTGCAGCTGATGACTGCGATCTCTGTGTCAGACCTCCCTCACAAGCAAAATTGAGGAGGTGAAAGTAGATGTTGGGCTCCTTAGGCATGATGTGCAGCAGCTGAGGAAGAGAGCGAGACAGACTGAGCACAGGGTGTCAGAGCTGGAAGATATCACCCGACCAATGCAGGTTAAACTGTTGGATCTGGAGCAGAAAGTCCAGTTGTGGCAGCAAAAATGTGACGATGTGGAGAACAGACAATAATATCCGAATCGGAGGGCTGAAGGAATGGATCCGGCGTCTTTCATAGAAAATTGGTTCAAGTCCACATTCCCTGGAGCCGCGTTCTCAGCGACATACGCCGTGGAGAGGGCTCACAGAGTCCCTGCAAGACCGCCCCCGCCGGGGGCCCCCTCTAGACCCCTGCTAGCCAGACTCTTGAACTGGAAGGACAGGGATCTGCTACTCAACTTGGCAAGAACCGTGCAGAACTTATAATAACTCCAGGATTTCGTTATTTCCAGATTTTTCGGCGGAGTTGCAGAAAAAGAGATCCACCTTTGTGGCTGTCGAGAGGAAGCTACGTGAGCTGAATGTCCAATATTCCATGTCGTATCCAGCACGGCTCCGGGTTGTAGATGGCGGGAAATCCTTATTTTTCACGGACCCAAGGGTAGCCGATGAATGGGTAGCCAGCAGACCGAGACATTGATCTGAGGAGTTTTGGAGTCTATACTACACTTACCTATTCCAAATCGACCCGTGTAGGATGTTAATCTGTTCGAGGCTGGACGACGCTCACAGGAACATTCCATTGGTATCGTATGACCATCATGGCTCCCAATTAGGGATATGCGGAGTGTTAAGTTATCTGTAATGTTTTAATTCCTGAACTCGTATTAGTTGATATTTGGCTGTTTAGTTATACATGGCCACGGGTCTCACCCGGCGAATACCTGCACTGGGTTAACATCTATGTACACCGTGCAGGTCCCCGTATATATGGTCACGAATGATGCGGGCCTAGAACCTGCTCTATATCTGATGTTATTGACATCAAGTTGTTTTTTTATTTTTGCATGTTTGTTCTGGTGGTACTTTAACATTCTCTGGAAAAGTATGACGCAGCTGTATGGGGTGGGTGGCAGAGATAGGGGATCCGAGAATCTATTTAAAGACACATTACTTATGCAATTCATGGGATTTAGGATAGCATGGCGGGACTAACAGTTATGTCATGGAATGTGAGGGGTTTGGGTGGACCTAGGAAGAGGTTAGCGGTGTTTTCGCATGTGTGTCGACTTGCTCCACATATCCTGGGTTTGCAAGAGACCCACTTAACATTAGAGACGGGCAACAGAATAATGAAGCCGTGGGTATAGTGGAGCGCCAATGCATATGGGAACTCGTACTCAAGAGGGTTAGCGGTTTTAATAGACAGCAGCCTGAGATGGGAAATGCAGAGGCTTGTAGTGGATCCAGACGGACGGTACATATTTGTGTATGCATATGTCAATTGTACTCCATACGTCATTATTAATGTGTATAATCCTCCGCCGGCCAGCACATCTGTCCTGCAGGCTGTAGTGAGCTTCGTGGTGCAGTATCCGAATTGTCAGATTGATATGTATGGGGGACTTTAATATGCTAATGAACTCAGAGTTAGACCGTTTTCGGGGCCTGGCAAGAGATGAGGTGACTACTAGCTCAACTTCAGCACTCCTGAAAGTGACCACTGAAATGGGATGGTTTGACTTATGGCGGGAGAGAAATCCCCTAACGGAGCAGTACTCTTGCTTCACCCCCTCTAGAGGTGCCTTGTCCAGGATAGATTACATCATGGGTAACGCACTAACCCTTACTGAACTGGAGAGTATTGAGTACTGCCCGCAGGGGCCCTCTGACCACGCTCCACTGTTAGCAAGGTTCTTACTGTTAGATGGTCGGGAGAGAGGGAACAAAATGCGTATACATCTCTTTTGGCTCACCCTAATGGGGGTATAACGATCGGATTCCGGATCAACTTCATATGTTCTTTGAGGTGCAGGGTGACACAACAGACGAGCTACTAATCTGGGAAACGTTAAAAGCTTACTTACGGGGTTGCATTAAATCATCCATAGCATATATTAAGAGTCCCACCGTAGGGAAGTAGAGCTTCAGGAGACTTGCAAGGTAGCCGAGAATGCTTTTATTGGAAATCCCTCTGAGGTTAATAGGTTAGACTGGCTTCTTAAGGGGAGACAATACATGCAACACCTACAAGAAAAGTGCGACCGCAAACTTTTCTTAAACAGCAGTCTTTTGAGCAGGGAGGTCAGGCAGGTAAGCTCCTGGCCCATATTGCCCGGAATAATTTCTCAGCCCCTCCAGTCCTGCGTATAAGAGGATCGGACAGAGAGATAAAAGAAAAGTCGCCGGACATTCTTGCTAGATTCCAAGAATTATATACAGACGTGGACAAAATTGTTGGTACCCTTTGGTCAATGAAAGAAAAAGTCACAATGGTCACAGAAATAACTTTAATCTGACAAAAGTAATAATAAATTAAAATTCTATAAATGTTAACCAATGAAAGTCAGACATTGTTTTTCAACCATGCTTCAACAGAATTATGTAAAAAAATAAACTCATGAAACAGGCATGGACAAAAATGATGGTACCCCTAACTTAATATTTTGTTGCGCAACCTTTTGAGGCAATCACTGCAATCAAACGCTTCCTGTAACTGTCAATGAGACATCTGCACCTCTCAGCAGGTATTTTGGCCCACTCCTCATGAGCAAACTGCTCCAGTTGTGTCCGGTTTGAAGGGTGCCTTTTCCAGACTGCATGTTTCAGCTCCTTCCAAAGATGCTCAATAGGATTGAGGTCAGGGCTCATAGAAGGCCACTTTAGAATAGTCCAATTTTTTCCTCTTAGCCATTCTTGGGTGTTTTTAGCGGTGTGTTTTGGGTCATTGTCCTGTTGCAAGACCCATGACCTGCGACTGAGACCAAGCTTTCTGACACTGGCTAGTACATTTCTCTCTAGAATTCCTTGATAGTCTTGAGATTTCATTGTACCCTGCACAGATTCAAGACACCCTGTGCCAGACGCAGCAAAGCAGCCCCAGAACATAACAGAGCCTCCTCCATGTTTCACAGTAGGGACAGTGTTCTTTTCTTGATATGCTTCATTTTTTCGTCTGTGAACATACAGCTGATGTGCCTTGGCAAAAACTTCGATTTTTGTCTCATCTGTCCACAGGACATTCTCCCAGAAGCTTTGTGGCTTGTCAACATGTAGTTTGGCATATTCCAGTCTTGCTTTTTTATGATTCGTTTTCAACAATGGTGTCCTCCTTGGTCGTCTCCCATGTAGTCCACTTTGGCTCAAACAACGACGGATGGTGCGATCTGACACTGATGTTCCTTGAGCATGAAGTTCACCTTGAATCTCTTTAGAAGTCTTTCTAGGCTCTTTTGTTACCATTCGGATTATCCGTCTCTTAGATTTGTCATCAATTTTCCTCCTGCGGCCACGTCCAGGGAGGTTGGCTACAGTCCCATGGATCTTAAACTTATGAATAATATGTGCAACTGTACTCACAGGAACATCTAGTTGCTTGGAGATGGTCTTATAGCCTTTACCTTTAACATGCTTGTCTATAATTTTCTTTCTGATCTCTTGAGACAGCTCTTTCCTTTGCTTCCTCTGGTCCATGTCGAGTGTGGTACACACCATATCACCAAACAACACAGTGATTACCTGGAGCCATATATATAGGCCCAATGGCTGATTACAAGGTTGTAGACACCTGTGATGCTAATTAGTGGACACACCTTGAATTAACATGTCCCTTTGGTCACATTATGTTCTGTGTTTTCTAGGGGTACCATCATTTTTGTCCATGCCTGTTTCATGAGTTTATTTTTTTACATAATTCTGTTGAAGCATGGTTGAAAAACAATGTCTGACTTTCATTGGTTAACATTTATAGAATTTTAATTTATTATTACTTTTGTCAGATTAAAGTTATTTCTGTGACCATTGTGACTTTTTCTTTCATTGACCAAAGGGTACCAACAATTTTGTCCACGTCTGTAGTTCAGTGTCAGATTACTCGCCCCAGGAGCTTGCAACATACAGGAGGTGACACATCCCCAATTGTGTGCTGAGGATAGAGAAATGCTTGAGAGGGATTTTACACTAGAAGAAATACAAGATGCCATGCGAGGACTGACAACTGGGAAGGCACCCGGCCCTGATGGCATCCCGATTGAGGTGTACAATAGATATGGTGACATTTTGGCCCCTAGAATGAGGAGCATGCTGCAGGCGGCTAAGACTCAACAGAAACTACCAGACTCCTTTTATGACGCCACCATAGTGATCATCTTGAAACCAGATAAAGACCCCTTAGAATGTTGTTTGTACAGACCCATATCCTTGTTAAACCTGGATTATAAGTTTCTTACGAAATTAATTGCCAATAGATTGAATAGGGTAGTCGCTTCTATTGTACACCAGGATCAATCCGGATTCATACCGGGGAGGTCCACATCCAATAACATCAGGAGGGCACAAGTTATCACGCAAATCGGAAGAGCCTTAGATAGGCCATGGGTCCTAGCATCTTTGGACACGGCCAAAGCCTTTGACTCGGTGGAATGGCCGTATCTACTGGAAGCACTGAAATGTTTTGGTTTTGGTCCAGTATTTGCCCAGTGGGTACAAATGTTATATAAGCAGCCTAAAGCGAATATACTGGTGAACGGCTCACACTCAGGTCATTTGGAACTGGGTAGAGGAACAAGGCAAGGGTGCCCCCTGTCACCCCTCCTATTTGCAGTCGCAATAGAGCATTTAGCACTTAGACTGAGGCAGGGTGGGATCTACAGTGGAATCTCCTTAGGGGACAGAGTCGGGCTATACGCTGACAACCTGATCCTTTTTATGGATAGGGCGGAGCAGTCGCTACCTAGAGCAATTGAGTTAATTGAAACTTTTGGCCGTTTCTCTGGATTGCATATTAATTGGTCCAAGTCGGCTCTGATGCCTCTTAGGCCAGAGGGCTGGCCTATGACATATTGCAATCTCCCAGTTGTAGATCGGTTTAAATACTTAGGTATCATAATAACTAGAGATCCCCCGTAGCATATACTTTGAACATAGAGCCTTTAACTTCGATTTTCACGAAGAAATTTTCAGCGTGGCAATCTCTTCCTATTTCTCTGATGGGGCGTCTGAACCTCATAAAGATGGTCCTTCTTCCCAATGCTCTATATGTATTGGAACATGCTAGTACGACCATCCCGAGAAGGTTCTTTGATCGCCTCCACTCTATGATGTCCGCCTTCATCTGGGGTACGGCTAAAAGGAAGTTAGCGCTCCGTACTCTGCAGAGGCCTAAGTTGCAGGGGAAGGGTGGCACTCCCAGACCTGTTCCTGTACTTCCTAGCGGGTCAACTACGTTATCTAACCTCCTGGGTCTCCTCGCAGCCTCTCCCCAATGCAGAGTTCTATTTACAGGACTTCCTTCCGATACATTCCCTATGGCCAGTACTGGAAGATATTAGTCTGTTCCATGGTAGAGCCCTCCTGCTACATAAGCTGGCCCATCAGGTTTGGGAGGCAGCTAAACTAAAAGCTTATATATAGTCCAGCAGGGGTACCCTGTTCATAAATTAAATAACTAAGTTTAATAGAAGGTTTAAGAATTTACATATACACAGACACTATCAGTTCTATGCAGTTAATCCACGCAAAGGCCAGAGTATGAGTGAATACCTACAGTAAAGGTACATAGAACGGGAGGCTGGGGAAGAGTATCCCTAGCACTGATTCCCTAAACTGGTCCTCTGCCCAGGGACGTCTCCTGGTGGTGGGGGCGCCCTGTCCACGTGCCTAACCTCCAGCTCCTAACTATCCCTGGTGAGGTGAATGATGGAGTGTGAGGAAATGCGTGGTAACTGAATGGAAATCTAGCACAGATAGAAGGATTAGTTACAGAGGTGTCCACTGCATACAACCCTCGTGGCGTAACCAGGAGGTACAGGGCGCACCTAGAGGATAAAAATTTACCAATAAACGCACAATTGAATATTAAATTAGGATAAATGACCTACAAGCCCCGACGCGTTTCACCCTTAACAGAGGGTTCATCAGGGGGTTGCGTATAGTAGGTATGTAGAGATCCTGGGATCCTTGCCAGTGGTTATGGCCGCCCCAGTTCAATGATACGTGCGTACATACATAGCAAGAATAAACAATCCTTAATGACCCACCAGACCCAAACTGGTTAGACGATTGCCATACAGTGGTTTACATACGGTTTAGTGACGGCACGGTTAGTGGACTCGTCTGCCTATGTACACACTGAAAAAAATAGACATACAGGACCCACGTTAGTACAGATGAGATAACCAAGGGTGAATGCCCATAACGCTGGGTATTATATGTGAATAGGTACCTGAGATTGGCAATAAACGATTGCGAATAGATCATACCTGAGGAAGCTCCTAACTGGGAGCATATGTCTGACTGGCTGAAGTGCACCACAAAGGATATAGGTGCCCAAGTTAATCACCCAGGATGCCGGGCTCACCACCCAGAAGATACCTAGAAGATAGATGTACCTACACATAAACTCAGGACTAAGGGCCAAATATAGATAAAAAACGATATTGTCTAATACTCACATGGTGTGGTCAGTAGTGTAGAAGTTTGGGTCTGAGGTGGTAAGCCTCGGTTTAGCCCTCCCTTTAACATCCCCTCCGCCCAATCGCAGGTGAAGGCACTTACATGATTAGGGTATGACCATATTCACACGAGCGTGTGCTGACAGGTGATCTTGACCGGCGGACGCATGGAGGAACTACTACAGACCGTCCTGCGTAGTTTGTGTTCTGGCCTGCGTGTATGATTGGGCCGCACGCCGATATGCGTGTCAGCGTGGAACGCACGCCGGAAGTGACGTGCATGCAGTAGCTAACAACCGGAAGTGCCGGTATGTGCGTGTCAGCTTGACACGCACCCCGCAGCTGCTGCCTCCCAAAGGGTGATGCGCCGGGACTAAGCTGTCCTGATGGATGGAGGCGGTGGGCAGTGCATATAGTGATGGTCAAGCAGTGCTCTATAAAGATAATGAAAGGTCTAAAGGTCCGATTGGGCCAGGTCACAGATGAAATACTGACCATACAGTCACGAATAATGGGCGTGTTTAGGGGACGTATAAGGATAGGGACATAAGGAGATACCGTGCCAGGGAGGATGAACATAGGACTATTCATATACATGTATATAAATGCTGAGATATAAGAAGAGATGAAAAGGCGGAGCTCACTTGAGGATAACAAGGAAGCCCGATTAGGGGTATGTCACTATGTATAGACACCCGTTAAATGTAACGTTCGGGTACTTTACGTACCCAGGCTATATGCCATGGAACTAGAAGTCTTGCTGAGGCCAGAAATGCAGAGGGGATAGTCAACTGACAGGGGAGACCCCACTACGAGGCCAGGGCAATAAAACAAAGGGAAGTTTACGACAGAGTGGATGTTATTAATCGTGCCGTGGGGCATATAGAGAGCAAGAACAGTTATAAAAAACAGGAAAAGGTCAAGCGCTCGTTAAGTCCCCGGGGTGATTCTGTTCAATGCACGGTTTTACCACCAGCTCAGGGGGACGGCGATGGGCAGTCCCTGTGCCCCGTCATATGCCAACCTCTTCCTGGGCTGGTGGGAGGACACTCATGTTTTCCCGGACCACATTGTTTGGTGGGCTGATTACATCCAATTTTGGACCAGATTTATAGACGATGTGTTTATAGTCTGGAAAGGTGACTCCATCAGCTTTAAACGGTTCGTTGCGGACCTTAACACCAATTCTGTGGGTCTCAAGTTCACCTGTGAATGGGATTATGAATCCATCACCTTCCTTGATGTAAGGGTCACCAAGGTAGGTGACAGCTTATCAACTAACATCTATCGTAAGAGCACGGCCACCAACTCCCTTCTCCATTGGAGCAGCTATCACCCTGCCCCTCTTAAAATAGGTATACCTAAGGGGCAATACTTACGAGTGAGGAGAAACTGTTCCAATGATTCCACCTTTTTTCAGGAGGCCGGTAAGCTCCAGGGCAGATTTCTGGCAAGGGGGTATCCGAAAGGAATACTTCGGGAGGCCTTTCAGAAAGCATCCACTCGACCGCGGACAGAACTCCTAGTACCAAGAAGGCGTACCTCTGATGACCCTCAACCGGCACGTATCATCGCCAATTTCGACACCGCCAACCGTGAGACCAGAGAGATCCTACAGAAATATTGGCCGATCTTACAAATGGATGCTGATATTTCAGATATTATAAGTAAATATCCATCGGTCTCTTATAGGCGGGGTAGGAGCCTTAGGGACCGTTTGGTTCACAGCCACTTCTCACCACCTCAGAAGGCTGGCTCCTGGCTTAACCGGAAACCTTTGGGTATATTTAAATGCGGTCGGTGCAAGGCCTGCCAGTATATTCTAACCACTAAGTCAGTCACCTGTTCGGTCACTGGTCAATCGTTCCAGGTCCGTGATTTTGTCAATTGTTTATCCAGTGGACTGGTCTACTTGTGCCAGTGCACATGTCCCATGGATTACGTTGGCAAAACGATACGGGAGTTCAGGAGAAGAATCCTAGAACATGTGAACGACGTTATCAAAAAGGAGCCCACACCCGTGGCCATTCATGTAAATGAATGTCATGGCGGTGATCCCTCTTGCCTCCGGTTTTCTGTCCTCGAATTGGTATCCCCCTCTCCACGAGGTGGTGACTTGGACCGACGCATTTTACAGAAGGAGAGTGAGTGGATCTTTAGATTTCACTCCCAATCACCCCGGGGACTTAACGAGCGCTTGACCTTTTCCTGTTTTTTATAACTGTTCTTGCTCTCTATATGCCCCACGGCACGATTAATAACATCCACTCTGTCGTAAACTTCCCTTTGTTTTATTGCCCTGGCCTCGTAGTGGGGTCTCCCCTGTCAGTTGACTATCCCCTCTGCATTTCTGGCCTCAGCAAGACTTCTAGTTCCATGGCATATAGCCTGGGTACGTAAAGTACCCGAACGTTACATTTAACGGGTGTCTATACATAGTGACATACCCCTAATCGGGCTTCCTTGTTATCCTCAAGTGAGCTCCGCCTTTTCATCTCTTCTTATATCTCAGCATTTATATACATGTATATGAATAGTCCTATGTTCATCCTCCCTGGCACGGTATCTCCTTATGTCCCTATCCTTATACGTCCCCTAAACACGCCCATTATTCGTGACTGTATGGTCAGTATTTCATCTGTGACCTGGCCCAATCGGACCTTTAGACCTTTCATTATCTTTATAGAGCACTGCTTGACCATCACTATATGCACTGCCCACCGCCTCCATCCATCAGGACAGCTTAGTCCCGGCGCATCACCCTTTGGGAGGCAGCAGCTGCGGGGTGCGTGTCAAGCTGACACGCACATACCGGCACTTCCGGTTGTTAGCTACTGCATGCACGTCACTTCCGGCGTGCGTTCCACGCTGACACGCATATCGGCGTGCGGCCCAATCATACACGCAGGCCAGAACACAAACTACGCAGGACGGTCTGTAGTAGTTCCTCCATGCGTCCGCCGGTCAAGATCACCTGTCAGCACACGCTCGTGTGAATATGGTCATACCCTAATCATGTAAGTGCCTTCACCTGCGATTGGGCGGAGGGGATGTTAAAGGGAGGGCTAAACCGAGGCTTACCACCTCAGACCCAAACTTCTACACTACTGACCACACCATGTGAGTATTAGACAATATCGTTTTTTATCTATATTTGGCCCTTAGTCCTGAGTTTATGTGTAGGTACATCTATCTTCTAGGTATCTTCTGGGTGGTGAGCCCGGCATCCTGGGTGATTAACTTGGGCACCTATATCCTTTGTGGTGCACTTCAGCCAGTCAGACATATGCTCCCAGTTAGGAGCTTCCTCAGGTATGATCTATTCGCAATCGTTTATTGCCAATCTCAGGTACCTATTCACATATAATACCCAGCGTTATGGGCATTCACCCTTGGTTATCTCATCTGTACTAACGTGGGTCCTGTATGTCTATTTTTTTCAGTGTGTACATAGGCAGACGAGTCCACTAACCGTGCCGTCACTAAACCGTATGTAAACCACTGTATGGCAATCGTCTAACCAGTTTGGGTCTGGTGGGTCATTAAGGATTGTTTATTCTTGCTATGTATGTACGCACGTATCATTGAACTGGGGCGGCCATAACCACTGGCAAGGATCCCAGGATCTCTACATACCTACTATACGCAACCCCCTGATGAACCCTCTGTTAAGGGTGAAACGCGTCGGGGCTTGTAGGTCATTTATCCTAATTTAATATTCAATTGTGCGTTTATTGGTAAATTTTTATCCTCTAGGTGCGCCCTGTACCTCCTGGTTACGCCACGAGGGTTGTATGCAGTGGACACCTCTGTAACTAATCCTTCTATCTGTGCTAGATTTCCATTCAGTTACCACGCATTTCCTCACACTCCATCATTCACCTCACCAGGGATAGTTAGGAGCTGGAGGTTAGGCACGTGGACAGGGCGCCCCCACCACCAGGAGACGTCCCTGGGCAGAGGACCAGTTTAGGGAATCAGTGCTAGGGATACTCTTCCCCAGCCTCCCGTTCTATGTACCTTTACTGTAGGTATTCACTCATACTCTGGCCTTTGCGTGGATTAACTGCATAGAACTGATAGTGTCTGTGTATATGTAAATTCTTAAACCTTCTATTAAACTTAGTTATTTAATTTATGAACAGGGTACCCCTGCTGGACTATATATATTCTTATGCGCCGATACCCCGTCTCTGTATAAGCGTTGCATTTGTATTGCTGGACTTTCACATTTTTTGTCTTTACTATGGCTACATTCCTAACGGGAACTATCTTTACTGATGATCTGTTGAATGAGGCAAGGGATGTCTTTTCTGATAGGGGCGTTCCCACACTGGATCAGTCAGCATCAAGCAAACAGGTGTTTAGTGATCTATACACCTATTACAAAGATAATATCAAATCCTGGTGGGAGATAAAGTCTCTTGAGAGCTATCTTGAGCAAAAAATTGTACCACGGGGACTCCGTATTCGTATACGGCCCGCCGACAGAATCTCCTCACCAGGATTTTTGATCAGATGGGAAGAGACTCTGACTCATAACTCTCTGTCACTTATGAAGTTATTATTGGATGAGGAGAGAGCATTGTTTGAAAATACATCTAAGAAATTGAAGGAACAAATCGACACGGCCCTTAAACTCAAGGAGGACCCAGACTTTTCCAGAAGGGAAGCATCCTTACAATCAGCTGTCGTCAGGTTCCAAGCACTCATAAAAGAACGTAAGCACAGACAATTTGTGCGGGATTTAGGCGACTTTAGAGAAAATCGGGCATACACTGTCACACAGAGCCAGCCGTCTGAATCTGAACTGTCTTCCTCAGACGTAGATACCTCCGACATCGAATCTCGACCAAAAACACGATACGCACCCTCGAATCGCGGTCGCCCAGACCCCAGACGACAGGGTGGTCGGCGATGGTCAGGACAAGGAAACTATCGAGGCAGGGGCGGAAGCCATCGGGGGTATGGGCATCAACATCCTCCCCCCGAATACCAGCCACCCCCTCCCCCTGGCTCTTCTCAAAATATTTCATCTCAGCAGCCGCCAGCTTTGGTTGCCTCTACCTCTACCTCATCCTCTTCCTCTTTTTTAGAGAAAGGGGTTATCCCGTATTCACTCCGGAATCGTTAAGTAAAGCGCCTGCAGATGATCTCCAAATCATTAATCTCTCCGCCCGCATACTTCGTGCAGAGGAGATGGGGGTCCTCAGGCGAGGACTGTCGTTCGTACCAACCACGGACTTCAGTACCTTCGCCTGGACTAAGGATCTCCATCTCTTCTGCAGAAGGCTTAAATGGCACAAATTCTTCAAGAATTCCAACAGGGACACATGCCGTAGACTGGGTTTGGAGGAGACTGATTATGGGGGTCTGCAGGATCTTGTGGAACTTAATAGGGAGCACAACAGTATCCCGGGCACAGGCCCGTTTACCAAGCTGCGGCCTAAAAGCAGCAGAATGCCACCTCCACTGAGTTCAGAACATATTGACATCTTCCTTCAGCTGGTCACACGAGATCTTGACCAGCTGGGACATGTGAGACCCAGGTCCTTTAATCTATCAATATCGGAGATGGAGGCACTTAGGTCACTTGAGAGGGATAACACGATCGTGATCAAGCCATCTGACAAGGGTGGCAATCTTGTCATCCTTGACTCCCTGGTATATAAAAATATGTGCCTTGACCTCCTTAAAGACAGGGAGGGGTATGAGGTGTTGCAGAACAATCCAACTGCTATGTACTTGGGTGAACTCAAAAACATCCTGAATACGGGTTTACAAAATAAGGTTATCAGCACCACGGAATATGCGTTCCTACTACCAGTGAAACCCTTGGTAGCCACTTTCTATGGCCTACCCAAAGTACACAAAGGCACCTCCCCTCTTAAAGGTCGTCCAATTGTGTCAGGCGTCAACTGCCTGACACATAATAGTGGTATTTATCTGGACCAGATTCTGAGGGAGTTCGTCGTGTCCCTCCCCGCATACACGAGGGACACGATGGACTTCCTCAATAAAATTAACACCTTGAATCTGGATCCAGGATGCATCCTCGGCAGCATAGACGTCGAGGCTCTGTATAGCTCCATACCACATGAGCAGGGTTTAAGGGCTATAGATCACTATCTAAAAACCAGAGGGACCCACTGCTCCTTGCATAATGTCTTTATCCGTGAACTCTTGATGTTCACTCTGAACCATAATTTCCTTCTGTTCAATGCACGGTTTTACCACCAGCTCAGGGGGACGGCGATGGGCAGTCCCTGTGCCCCGTCATATGCCAACCTCTTCCTGGGCTGGTGGGAGGACACTCATGTTTTCCCGGACCACATTGTTTGGTGGGCTGATTACATCCAATTTTGGACCAGATTTATAGACGATGTGTTTATAGTCTGGAAAGGTGACTCCATCAGCTTTAAACGGTTCGTTGCGGACCTTAACACCAATTCTGTGGGTCTCAAGTTCACCTGTGAATGGGATTATGAATCCATCACCTTCCTTGATGTAAGGGTCACCAAGGTAGGTGACAGCTTATCAACTAACATCTATCGTAAGAGCACGGCCACCAACTCCCTTCTCCATTGGAGCAGCTATCACCCTGCCCCTCTTAAAATAGGTATACCTAAGGGGCAATACTTACGAGTGAGGAGAAACTGTTCCAATGATTCCACCTTTTTTCAGGAGGCCGGTAAGCTCCAGGGCAGATTTCTGGCAAGGGGGTATCCGAAAGGAATACTTCGGGAGGCCTTTCAGAAAGCATCCACTCGACCGCGGACAGAACTCCTAGTACCAAGAAGGCGTACCTCTGATGACCCTCAACCGGCACGTATCATCGCCAATTTCGACACCGCCAACCGTGAGACCAGAGAGATCCTACAGAAATATTGGCCGATCTTACAAATGGATGCTGATATTTCAGATATTATAAGTAAATATCCATCGGTCTCTTATAGGCGGGGTAGGAGCCTTAGGGACCGTTTGGTTCACAGCCACTTCTCACCACCTCAGAAGGCTGGCTCCTGGCTTAACCGGAAACCTTTGGGTATATTTAAATGCGGTCGGTGCAAGGCCTGCCAGTATATTCTAACCACTAAGTCAGTCACCTGTTCGGTCACTGGTCAATCGTTCCAGGTCCGTGATTTTGTCAATTGTTTATCCAGTGGACTGGTCTACTTGTGCCAGTGCACATGTCCCATGGATTACGTTGGCAAAACGATACGGGAGTTCAGGAGAAGAATCCTAGAACATGTGAACGACGTTATCAAAAAGGAGCCCACACCCGTGGCCATTCATGTAAATGAATGTCATGGCGGTGATCCCTCTTGCCTCCGGTTTTCTGTCCTCGAATTGGTATCCCCCTCTCCACGAGGTGGTGACTTGGACCGACGCATTTTACAGAAGGAGAGTGAGTGGATCTTTAGATTTCACTCCCAATCACCCCGGGGACTTAACGAGCGCTTGACCTTTTCCTGTTTTTTATAACTGTTCTTGCTCTCTATATGCCCCACGGCACGATTAATAACATCCACTCTGTCGTAAACTTCCCTTTGTTTTATTGCCCTGGCCTCGTAGTGGGGTCTCCCCTGTCAGTTGACTATCCCCTCTGCATTTCTGGCCTCAGCAAGACTTCTAGTTCCATGGCATATAGCCTGGGTACGTAAAGTACCCGAACGTTACATTTAACGGGTGTCTATACATAGTGACATACCCCTAATCGGGCTTCCTTGTTATCCTCAAGTGAGCTCCGCCTTTTCATCTCTTCTTATATCTCAGCATTTATATACATGTATATGAATAGTCCTATGTTCATCCTCCCTGGCACGGTATCTCCTTATGTCCCTATCCTTATACGTCCCCTAAACACGCCCATTATTCGTGACTGTATGGTCAGTATTTCATCTGTGACCTGGCCCAATCGGACCTTTAGACCTTTCATTATCTTTATAGAGCACTGCTTGACCATCACTATATGCACTGCCCACCGCCTCCATCCATCAGGACAGCTTAGTCCCGGCGCATCACCCTTTGGGAGGCAGCAGCTGCGGGGTGCGTGTCAAGCTGACACGCACATACCGGCACTTCCGGTTGTTAGCTACTGCATGCACGTCACTTCCGGCGTGCGTTCCACGCTGACACGCATATCGGCGTGCGGCCCAATCATACACGCAGGCCAGAACACAAACTACGCAGGACGGTCTGTAGTAGTTCCTCCATGCGTCCGCCGGTCAAGATCACCTGTCAGCACACGCTCGTGTGAATATGGTCATACCCTAATCATGTAAGTGCCTTCACCTGCGATTGGGCGGAGGGGATGTTAAAGGGAGGGCTAAACCGAGGCTTACCACCTCAGACCCAAACTTCTACACTACTGACCACACCATGTGAGTATTAGACAATATCGTTTTTTATCTATATTTGGCCCTTAGTCCTGAGTTTATGTGTAGGTACATCTATCTTCTAGGTATCTTCTGGGTGGTGAGCCCGGCATCCTGGGTGATTAACTTGGGCACCTATATCCTTTGTGGTGCACTTCAGCCAGTCAGACATATGCTCCCAGTTAGGAGCTTCCTCAGGTATGATCTATTCGCAATCGTTTATTGCCAATCTCAGGTACCTATTCACATATAATACCCAGCGTTATGGGCATTCACCCTTGGTTATCTCATCTGTACTAACGTGGGTCCTGTATGTCTATTTTTTTCAGTGTGTACATAGGCAGACGAGTCCACTAACCGTGCCGTCACTAAACCGTATGTAAACCACTGTATGGCAATCGTCTAACCAGTTTGGGTCTGGTGGGTCATTAAGGATTGTTTATTCTTGCTATGTATGTACGCACGTATCATTGAACTGGGGCGGCCATAACCACTGGCAAGGATCCCAGGATCTCTACATACCTACTATACGCAACCCCCTGATGAACCCTCTGTTAAGGGTGAAACGCGTCGGGGCTTGTAGGTCATTTATCCTAATTTAATATTCAATTGTGCGTTTATTGGTAAATTTTTATCCTCTAGGTGCGCCCTGTACCTCCTGGTTACGCCACGAGGGTTGTATGCAGTGGACACCTCTGTAACTAATCCTTCTATCTGTGCTAGATTTCCATTCAGTTACCACGCATTTCCTCACACTCCATCATTCACCTCACCAGGGATAGTTAGGAGCTGGAGGTTAGGCACGTGGACAGGGCGCCCCCACCACCAGGAGACGTCCCTGGGCAGAGGACCAGTTTAGGGAATCAGTGCTAGGGATACTCTTCCCCAGCCTCCCGTTCTATGTACCTTTACTGTAGGTATTCACTCATACTCTGGCCTTTGCGTGGATTAACTGCATAGAACTGATAGTGTCTGTGTATATGTAAATTCTTAAACCTTCTATTAAACTTAGTTATTTAATTTATGAACAGGGTACCCCTGCTGGACTATATATATTCTTATGCGCCGATACCCCGTCTCTGTATAAGCGTTGCATTTGTATTGCTGGACTTTCACATTTTTTGTCTTTACTATGGCTACATTCCTAACGGGAACTATCTTTACTGATGATCTGTTGAATGAGGCAAGGGATGTCTTTTCTGATAGGGGCGTTCCCACACTGGATCAGTCAGCATCAAGCAAACAGGTGTTTAGTGATCTATACACCTATTACAAAGATAATATCAAATCCTGGTGGGAGATAAAGTCTCTTGAGAGCTATCTTGAGCAAAAAATTGTACCACGGGGACTCCGTATTCGTATACGGCCCGCCGACAGAATCTCCTCACCAGGATTTTTGATCAGATGGGAAGAGACTCTGACTCATAACTCTCTGTCACTTATGAAGTTATTATTGGATGAGGAGAGAGCATTGTTTGAAAATACATCTAAGAAATTGAAGGAACAAATCGACACGGCCCTTAAACTCAAGGAGGACCCAGACTTTTCCAGAAGGGAAGCATCCTTACAATCAGCTGTCGTCAGGTTCCAAGCACTCATAAAAGAACGTAAGCACAGACAATTTGTGCGGGATTTAGGCGACTTTAGAGAAAATCGGGCATACACTGTCACACAGAGCCAGCCGTCTGAATCTGAACTGTCTTCCTCAGACGTAGATACCTCCGACATCGAATCTCGACCAAAAACACGATACGCACCCTCGAATCGCGGTCGCCCAGACCCCAGACGACAGGGTGGTCGGCGATGGTCAGGACAAGGAAACTATCGAGGCAGGGGCGGAAGCCATCGGGGGTATGGGCATCAACATCCTCCCCCCGAATACCAGCCACCCCCTCCCCCTGGCTCTTCTCAAAATATTTCATCTCAGCAGCCGCCAGCTTTGGTTGCCTCTACCTCTACCTCATCCTCTTCCTCTTTTTTAGAGAAAGGGGTTATCCCGTATTCACTCCGGAATCGTTAAGTAAAGCGCCTGCAGATGATCTCCAAATCATTAATCTCTCCGCCCGCATACTTCGTGCAGAGGAGATGGGGGTCCTCAGGCGAGGACTGTCGTTCGTACCAACCACGGACTTCAGTACCTTCGCCTGGACTAAGGATCTCCATCTCTTCTGCAGAAGGCTTAAATGGCACAAATTCTTCAAGAATTCCAACAGGGACACATGCCGTAGACTGGGTTTGGAGGAGACTGATTATGGGGGTCTGCAGGATCTTGTGGAACTTAATAGGGAGCACAACAGTATCCCGGGCACAGGCCCGTTTACCAAGCTGCGGCCTAAAAGCAGCAGAATGCCACCTCCACTGAGTTCAGAACATATTGACATCTTCCTTCAGCTGGTCACACGAGATCTTGACCAGCTGGGACATGTGAGACCCAGGTCCTTTAATCTATCAATATCGGAGATGGAGGCACTTAGGTCACTTGAGAGGGATAACACGATCGTGATCAAGCCATCTGACAAGGGTGGCAATCTTGTCATCCTTGACTCCCTGGTATATAAAAATATGTGCCTTGACCTCCTTAAAGACAGGGAGGGGTATGAGGTGTTGCAGAACAATCCAACTGCTATGTACTTGGGTGAACTCAAAAACATCCTGAATACGGGTTTACAAAATAAGGTTATCAGCACCACGGAATATGCGTTCCTACTACCAGTGAAACCCTTGGTAGCCACTTTCTATGGCCTACCCAAAGTACACAAAGGCACCTCCCCTCTTAAAGGTCGTCCAATTGTGTCAGGCGTCAACTGCCTGACACATAATAGTGGTATTTATCTGGACCAGATTCTGAGGGAGTTCGTCGTGTCCCTCCCCGCATACACGAGGGACACGATGGACTTCCTCAATAAAATTAACACCTTGAATCTGGATCCAGGATGCATCCTCGGCAGCATAGACGTCGAGGCTCTGTATAGCTCCATACCACATGAGCAGGGTTTAAGGGCTATAGATCACTATCTAAAAACCAGAGGGACCCACTGCTCCTTGCATAATGTCTTTATCCGTGAACTCTTGATGTTCACTCTGAACCATAATTTCCTTCTGTTCAATGCACGGTTTTACCACCAGCTCAGGGGGACGGCGATGGGCAGTCCCTGTGCCCCGTCATATGCCAACCTCTTCCTGGGCTGGTGGGAGGACACTCATGTTTTCCCGGACCACATTGTTTGGTGGGCTGATTACATCCAATTTTGGACCAGATTTATAGACGATGTGTTTATAGTCTGGAAAGGTGACTCCATCAGCTTTAAACGGTTCGTTGCGGACCTTAACACCAATTCTGTGGGTCTCAAGTTCACCTGTGAATGGGATTATGAATCCATCACCTTCCTTGATGTAAGGGTCACCAAGGTAGGTGACAGCTTATCAACTAACATCTATCGTAAGAGCACGGCCACCAACTCCCTTCTCCATTGGAGCAGCTATCACCCTGCCCCTCTTAAAATAGGTATACCTAAGGGGCAATACTTACGAGTGAGGAGAAACTGTTCCAATGATTCCACCTTTTTTCAGGAGGCCGGTAAGCTCCAGGGCAGATTTCTGGCAAGGGGGTATCCGAAAGGAATACTTCGGGAGGCCTTTCAGAAAGCATCCACTCGACCGCGGACAGAACTCCTAGTACCAAGAAGGCGTACCTCTGATGACCCTCAACCGGCACGTATCATCGCCAATTTCGACACCGCCAACCGTGAGACCAGAGAGATCCTACAGAAATATTGGCCGATCTTACAAATGGATGCTGATATTTCAGATATTATAAGTAAATATCCATCGGTCTCTTATAGGCGGGGTAGGAGCCTTAGGGACCGTTTGGTTCACAGCCACTTCTCACCACCTCAGAAGGCTGGCTCCTGGCTTAACCGGAAACCTTTGGGTATATTTAAATGCGGTCGGTGCAAGGCCTGCCAGTATATTCTAACCACTAAGTCAGTCACCTGTTCGGTCACTGGTCAATCGTTCCAGGTCCGTGATTTTGTCAATTGTTTATCCAGTGGACTGGTCTACTTGTGCCAGTGCACATGTCCCATGGATTACGTTGGCAAAACGATACGGGAGTTCAGGAGAAGAATCCTAGAACATGTGAACGACGTTATCAAAAAGGAGCCCACACCCGTGGCCATTCATGTAAATGAATGTCATGGCGGTGATCCCTCTTGCCTCCGGTTTTCTGTCCTCGAATTGGTATCCCCCTCTCCACGAGGTGGTGACTTGGACCGACGCATTTTACAGAAGGAGAGTGAGTGGATCTTTAGATTTCACTCCCAATCACCCCGGGGACTTAACGAGCGCTTGACCTTTTCCTGTTTTTTATAACTGTTCTTGCTCTCTATATGCCCCACGGCACGATTAATAACATCCACTCTGTCGTAAACTTCCCTTTGTTTTATTGCCCTGGCCTCGTAGTGGGGTCTCCCCTGTCAGTTGACTATCCCCTCTGCATTTCTGGCCTCAGCAAGACTTCTAGTTCCATGGCATATAGCCTGGGTACGTAAAGTACCCGAACGTTACATTTAACGGGTGTCTATACATAGTGACATACCCCTAATCGGGCTTCCTTGTTATCCTCAAGTGAGCTCCGCCTTTTCATCTCTTCTTATATCTCAGCATTTATATACATGTATATGAATAGTCCTATGTTCATCCTCCCTGGCACGGTATCTCCTTATGTCCCTATCCTTATACGTCCCCTAAACACGCCCATTATTCGTGACTGTATGGTCAGTATTTCATCTGTGACCTGGCCCAATCGGACCTTTAGACCTTTCATTATCTTTATAGAGCACTGCTTGACCATCACTATATGCACTGCCCACCGCCTCCATCCATCAGGACAGCTTAGTCCCGGCGCATCACCCTTTGGGAGGCAGCAGCTGCGGGGTGCGTGTCAAGCTGACACGCACATACCGGCACTTCCGGTTGTTAGCTACTGCATGCACGTCACTTCCGGCGTGCGTTCCACGCTGACACGCATATCGGCGTGCGGCCCAATCATACACGCAGGCCAGAACACAAACTACGCAGGACGGTCTGTAGTAGTTCCTCCATGCGTCCGCCGGTCAAGATCACCTGTCAGCACACGCTCGTGTGAATATGGTCATACCCTAATCATGTAAGTGCCTTCACCTGCGATTGGGCGGAGGGGATGTTAAAGGGAGGGCTAAACCGAGGCTTACCACCTCAGACCCAAACTTCTACACTACTGACCACACCATGTGAGTATTAGACAATATCGTTTTTTATCTATATTTGGCCCTTAGTCCTGAGTTTATGTGTAGGTACATCTATCTTCTAGGTATCTTCTGGGTGGTGAGCCCGGCATCCTGGGTGATTAACTTGGGCACCTATATCCTTTGTGGTGCACTTCAGCCAGTCAGACATATGCTCCCAGTTAGGAGCTTCCTCAGGTATGATCTATTCGCAATCGTTTATTGCCAATCTCAGGTACCTATTCACATATAATACCCAGCGTTATGGGCATTCACCCTTGGTTATCTCATCTGTACTAACGTGGGTCCTGTATGTCTATTTTTTTCAGTGTGTACATAGGCAGACGAGTCCACTAACCGTGCCGTCACTAAACCGTATGTAAACCACTGTATGGCAATCGTCTAACCAGTTTGGGTCTGGTGGGTCATTAAGGATTGTTTATTCTTGCTATGTATGTACGCACGTATCATTGAACTGGGGCGGCCATAACCACTGGCAAGGATCCCAGGATCTCTACATACCTACTATACGCAACCCCCTGATGAACCCTCTGTTAAGGGTGAAACGCGTCGGGGCTTGTAGGTCATTTATCCTAATTTAATATTCAATTGTGCGTTTATTGGTAAATTTTTATCCTCTAGGTGCGCCCTGTACCTCCTGGTTACGCCACGAGGGTTGTATGCAGTGGACACCTCTGTAACTAATCCTTCTATCTGTGCTAGATTTCCATTCAGTTACCACGCATTTCCTCACACTCCATCATTCACCTCACCAGGGATAGTTAGGAGCTGGAGGTTAGGCACGTGGACAGGGCGCCCCCACCACCAGGAGACGTCCCTGGGCAGAGGACCAGTTTAGGGAATCAGTGCTAGGGATACTCTTCCCCAGCCTCCCGTTCTATGTACCTTTACTGTAGGTATTCACTCATACTCTGGCCTTTGCGTGGATTAACTGCATAGAACTGATAGTGTCTGTGTATATGTAAATTCTTAAACCTTCTATTAAACTTAGTTATTTAATTTATGAACAGGGTACCCCTGCTGGACTATATATATTCTTATGCGCCGATACCCCGTCTCTGTATAAGCGTTGCATTTGTATTGCTGGACTTAAACTAAAAGCTTACTCTGACCTGCCGGACGTAATAACCCTTTGGGGAAACCCTATGTTTCCGCATTTGAGTAGCCATGACGGCGCTGCGATGTGGAAGGATCATGGGATATTGACCTTGGGAGACCTATATGAGGGAGGATCCTTGAGATCCTTTTCTCAAATCCAGGATAAATCTGGTATCCCGAGACACATGTTCTTCAGGTATCTACAGATTAGACATGCCCTATCTGCGCAGTTTGGTAGAGGATCTAGAAAGATCTCCAACTATCCATTGATTGGAGTACTGTCCACACAAGGTCCTAGAGGGCTCATATCGGCTATCTATACACACCTCATAACCACGAAGATGATCACATCCCCTCTGACCGTAGAAGACAAGTGGAGGAATTGCATTCCATCCCTTTCCAAGATAGAATGGACCGAGGCGTTAGCAGCTCCTACAAGAGTTTCCCCCTCGGTCAACAATAAGATAATACAGCTACATATACTCCATAGGAGCTATCTTACTCCTAGCAGGTTGTTTAGAATAGGTTGGATAGAGAACGACAACTGCTTAAGATGTCATCAGGCCAATGCCAACTTCTGGCATATGATGTGGAAGTGTAAAATTATACAGAGTTTTTGGAGAGATGTGACATCCTTATTGTCAGATTTGGTGCCAGGTACTGTTCCCCTTTGTTCTAAGATGTGCCTGCTGGGAATTATAGATGAGGAGAAGTGGTCTCATCACCACAGGATATTCCTGGAGGAAACTTTATTTCTGGCTAGGAAGGCGATAGCCCTTAGGTGGATGGCTGATAGGGTGACTAATGTTAACCACTGGAAACAGGTAGTGAATCAGATTATTCCTCTAGAAAAAGTAGTTTACCGTATTTTTCGCCGTATAAGACGCACTTTTTCCCCCCCAAAAGTGGGGGGGAAATAGCAGTGCGTCTTATACGGCGAATGTAGCCGATTTTGCTTAGTTTTCAATGATACACCCGCCGCGATGCCGTGCGGCGGGTATATCAGCTGTGAGGGAGGAGGGGCTGGGGGCCGGCGTCTGCATTTATAATGACAGCGGGGCCCGTGCAGTGACTGTATTCTACTACACGGGCCCCGCTTACTGTACAATCATATCCCTAATACCGTAGTTAATTGTTGTGTGCACTGCATGTAAAAGCATAATGAGCGATGATGAGCGCTATTACTTACAATTAGAAGCGCTTGCCGTTCGGAGCAGGGAGGAGGCAGGAGGCAGGCCGGGAGGACGGGCGCTGGCAGTGTGAGTCATACGTCACGCGCCTGCGCCGCCTGCTTCATGAATGAAGCAGGCGGCGTGGGCGCATGACGGATGACTCACACTGCCAGCGCCCGTCCTCCCGGCCTGCCTCCTGCCTCCTCCCTCCTCCCTGCTCCCTGCTCCGAACGGCAAGCGCTTCTAATTGTAAGTAATAGCGCTCATCATCGCTCATTATGCTTTTACATGCAGTGCACACAACAATTAACTACGGTATTAGGGATATGATTATACAGTGAGCGGGGCCCGTGTAGTAGAATACAGTCACTGCACGGGCCCCGCTGTCATTATAAATGCAGATGCGACCCCCACCCCCATTATAAAAGCAAATGCGACCCCCACACTTATGGAGGGGATCTGTGGATGACACATAGCATAAGATGCTATATATGTGTCATCCACAGATCCCCACCATAACTGTCATACACAGATCCTCATAACAGCGCCATCCAGAGAGGATCCCCTATAAGTGTCACCCACAGATCCCCCATAACAGTGCGTCATCCACAGATCCCCATAACAGTGCATCACCCACAGACCACAATTAGTTCAAAATATTTTTTTTCTTATTTTCCTCCCCAAAAACCTAGGTGCGTCTTATACGCCGGTGCGTCTTATACGGCGAAAAATACGGTACATACACAGGGGGTGCCTTCAGAAATTTGAGAAAGTGTGGGGGGAGTGGTGTGCGTCCACTAGTACGCTAAATTCTCGATGAGTTCTCATTTCTATTTATCTATGTAGGTTTTGATGGGAAATGTAGAATTCTTTTATGTAATCAATAGCCATCTGTGATGATGTTCCTGAAATGTCTAGTGTGAAACTGTTTTAGGAATTGTAACGGTGACTGCCGGAAACCCTGCTGCGTCCAGGGGAAATTATTTTCGGATTAATGTACCACGGAATGTTTTTTCTTTTGTTTGTCTTATGTCAATTAGCATGTTGACTTTGTATTTTCATTTATTGAATTTATTGACATGTCAAAATGTCATGTACGTTACTATTGCACCTTTATACTCCAATAAAACGAGTTAAAAAAACAAACATTTTAAATATAAAAATTCAAATCACCCTTCCTTTCCCCAGTATAAAAAAAAAAAATTAAACCTCATGGGCATCACTTTTTAAAAATGCTTGTACTATTAAAATATTAAAATATCCAATACCGCATAACTGAAAACAATCAAAATGGCCAATTAACCATTGTGTCACTTCACCTCCCCTCAAATTTTTTTTGATAAAAAATGGTGTCAATAAAAACTATAGATTGTCCCTCATAAATGGCAGTCAGAATATAGAGATGGAAAGAAAAATAACATTTTTCCAAAGTTTTTTTTTTTCCGCCCAGTATTAAAATGTGGTATCAATCAACAAAAGAAAGGCCTATTAGGCTAAATACCCAAACTTGACCCAGATAATTTCTCCCTAAAGAACATAACTTTAACTGATCGCCTTTAAAATGGCTCTGTGAGCAACCACAAGAGGTTAAAAAAACTGCAGTATCCAGTCCGTGTATCAAGCGTGTTAATGTGGTACCTGGATCATAGCTAACAGAGACGTGCACCATCTCTGTGACGCTACCTTATCAGTGTTGCCAGTCAAAATACTGGCGCTGTATACGACAATGTTTTGCTGGTTAAAGCAGAAAAAAAATTGGTATCTCACTGATAATGCTGCAACACTATACACTGGTTACATAATTATTTGAGAGATAATGTAACACCATAAACCGTTACATATTTGCTGTAGAGCTACACGAACCAGACTCAGACACCTAAAACCTACTAACTGCCCCCCGACGTGTTTCACCAGCTAAGCTGGCTTCATCGGGGGTATTGGGCAGCAATGAGGAAGATCGTTACAAACAAGGTATAAATGACCTGTTAATCCATATTGATATCTGTGATGTCCAATCGGCTAAAGGGACATGCCATTACTATAATCCTCCAACCCTGGGATGCGCCTATCGCTCCACTCTGAATTGTGACTCCTCCTTGACAGTCCACCTATGGCGGTGTGCTGGTGGAGTGACGTACATACCGTCATGCACATAGACTTATATTGTACCTACCATAAAGACTTCCTCCGAGGCTGCACCGGGACTTAAAGGGGTTATCTAATCTTGGACAATGGGACCCGCACCTACAAGGAGAACAGTTGTGGCTGGAGGACCCCGGGGTCCGTCCACCACCAGGCGCAGCTCCCCGCCTCTCCCATTGAAGTGAATGGTAGTGCGCACCGCACATGTGCGGCCACGGCTCCTATTCATTTCTATGGGGCCGACTGAAATAGCTGAGCCAGTGCTTGGCTATTTTCGGCGGCTCCATAGAAAAGATTGGAGGGCGGCTGCGCAGTGCACCCTCCTCAACTGTCTCCGCTCCTAGTGAAATGCCCCAATTGCCTAAGATGGGATAACTCCTTTAATAATCTGCCCGGAAGTAAGGGGATACTGCGCATGTCCTGCGCAGATACATAGTGCACTGCCCACAGGTGGACAGAAACTGTGCATGTCTTGTGTGACGGATCAATTTGTAGGAACTTAATAAACTGCCCGAGACATAAGTGTGTATTGCGCATGTACTGTACGGAGGACCAAAGCGCTGGTTAGTGATTACAGTGCCAGCTTTCTTAGGCTACTTTCACACTAGCGTTCGATCGGATCCGTTCTGAACGGATCCGATCATAATAATGCAGACGGAGGCTCCGTTCAGAACGGATCCGTCTGCATTATTTTTAGCATATAACAGCTAAGTGTGAAAATAGCCTCGTACGGATCCGTCCAGACTTTCAATGTAAAGTCAATGGGGGACGGATCCGCCTGAAGATTGAGCCATATTGTGGCATCTTCAAACGGATCCGTCCCCATTGACTTACATTGTAAGTCTGGACGGATCCGCACGCCTCCGCACGGCCAGGCGGACACCCGAACGCTGCAAGCAGCGTTCAGCTGTCCGCCTGTCCGTGCGGAGGCGAGCGGAGCGGAGGCTGAACGCCGCCAGACTGATGCAGTCTGAGCGGATCCGCTCCATTCAGACTGCATCAGGGCTGGACGGCTGCGTTCGGGTCCGCTCGTGAGCCCCTTCAAACGGAGCTCACGAGCGGACAGCCGAACGCTAGTGTGAAAGTAGCCTTAACAACATACAGTTTATCACATTTCTTTGTTTTTAGCTCCAGCATACAAACCTCTTATCACCAGGATTAAGCCTACTTTGCATACAATCAAAGTTTGGCCTGAAGGAGCCACAATGAGACTACAGGATTGTTTTGAGGACACAGATTGGGATTTGTTTAAACAGGCAGCTACAAAGGAAAATCACACAGACTTAGGCCTCATGCACACGACCGTTGTGTGCATCCGTGGCCGTTGTGCCGTTTTCCGTTTTTTTTCACGGACCCATTGACTTTCAATGGGTCCGTGGAAAAATCGGAAAATGCACCGTTTGGCAGCCGCATCCGTGAGCCGTGTTTCCTGGCCGTGAAAAAAATATGACCTGTCCTATTTTTTTCACGGCCAACGGTTCACGGACCCATTCAAGTCAATGGGTCCGTGAAAGAACACGGATGCACACAAGATTGGCATCCGTGTCCGTGATCCGTGGCCGTAGGTTAGTTTCATACAGACGGATCCGAAGATCCGTCTGCATAAAAGCTTTTTCAGAGCTGAGTTTTCACTTCGTGAAAACTCAGATCCGACAGTATATTCTAACACAGAAGCGTTCCCATGGTGATGGGACGCTTCTAGTTAGAATACACTACAAACTGTGTACAAGACTGCCCCCTGCTGCCTGGCAGCACCCGATCTCTTACAGGGGGATATGATAGTACAATTAACCCCATCATATCCCCCTGTAAGAGATCAGGGCTGCCAGGCAGCAGGGGGCAGACCCCCCCCTCCCCAGTTTGAATATCATTGTGCGGCCCCCCCCTCCCCTGTTGTTAACTGTTGGTGGCACAGTGTGCGCACCCCCCTCCCTCCCTCCCTCTATTGTTTTAATACATTGGGGCCAGTGTGCGCGCGCCCCCCAACCCCCCCTCCCTCCCTCTATTGTTTTAATACATTGGGGCCAGTGTGCGCGCGCCCCCCCAACCCCCCCTCCCTCCCTCTATTGTTTTAATACATTGGGGCCAGTGTGCCCACTTGCCAGAAGTCCTCCACAATTGTCCCAATTCCAAAACAGGCAGGGGTGAAAACCTTAAGTGATTAACGCCCGGGGGCTCTCACTCCTATTGCTATGAAGTGTTTTGAACACCTTGTCCTCAGGCACATGAAGAGCAAGATCTGCACCTCCATGGACCAATACCAGTTTGTTTACAGAGCACATAGGTCAACTGAGGATGCTGTGAGAACAGGGGTGCGAGTAAAATTTGGGGGGGGGGGGGGGGGCTATAAAAGTCCAGCCCAGCAAAGAAACCCCCCAGATGGGGATGGCACTGTTAATGGGGGATTTGGGGATGGCACTGTTATGGGTTGGAGGATCTGTGGATGGCACTGTTATGAGGGATCTGTGGATGGCATCCACAGCCCCCCCATCCTATAACAGTGCCATCCACAGACCCCCACCCAATAACAGTGCCCTCTGTAGTATAACATTCAATATATCCTACTCATAGGGCGACTGTTATATCGTAATGCAGGCCAGCCCAGCAAAGAAACCCCCCAGATGGGGATGGCACTGTTAATGGGGGATCTGGGGATGGCACTGTTATGGGGTGGAGGATCTTCGGATGGCACTGTTATGTCGTAAAATAGGGCGACTGTTATATCGTAATGCAGGCCAGCCGGGCAGATGAGCGGCAGCGTCACTGACTGACATCACGTGCCTGCGCCACCTGCTTCATTCATAAAGTAGGCCGGGCAGGCAAGTGATGTCAGTCAGTCACGCCACCGCTCGTCTGCCCGGCCGGCCTCCATTACGATATAACAGTAGCCCTGTGAGTAGGATATATTGAATAGAGGGGGCAGCATGAATCATTATTAATTGAATTACTCACTGTCTGCAGACATGAACCCAATCACTTAAATGGAGTCTGCAATCTGCATCCAACAGTACTTTTTCGCGGTGCGGAGGCATGGACAGAAAACCCATGGATGCACTCCATAGGTTTCCGATCTGTGCTTCTATTCCGCACCACACAGTATCTTTTGGATTTCAGACCCATTCACTTGATACGGTGCGCACACTGCTGGTGCCTATATATTGTGGACCCCCTCTTCGTGGTCCACCATACAGGCACAGGCAGGCTATGGTCATGTTCATGAGGCCTAAAGCCATACCTCCTTCCAGTATCCGGCAGGACAGTCCTGTATTTCAGTGGCGGTCCTGGTACGGGGGAGGTATGTCCAAAATGGATCAGTTTTGCCCTAATGCATTCTGAATGGAAAAGGATCCGCGCAGAATGCATCAGTTTGCCTCCGATCAGTTACCATTCTGCTTTGGAAGAAGACAAGCAGCGTTTTGGTGTCCGCCTGATGAAACTGAGCCAAACTGATCTCTGGCACAATAGAAAACGGATCCGTCCCCTATTGACTTTCAATGGTGTTCAAGACGGATCCGTCACGGTTATAGAAGACATAATACAAACGGATCCGTTCATGACAGATGCATGCGGTTATATTATGGTAACAGAACCGTTTTTGCAGATCCATGATGGATCCGCAAAAAACACGAGTGTGAAAGTAGCCTTAGGCACATAGTGTCCCTCTTCCTTCTATTCTAAAGTTGGGAGGTATGCTAAAGCACTGATGAAATGACACCTAAGGTTCGGTTGTTACTATGGTATCGCAGTTGGCCAGGAATGTCATGTGATCACTCCTCTGAAGATGCTTGCTGTGATGCATGCTGGGATTTTTACTTTCACTTTGCAGCTACTCCACCCACACAGCCTCTCATTAATGGGAGCATGCTATGCTAAATGCAGTAGAAAAATGATGTATACACAGTATATCTCAAACAATAGAGCTGAGAAATGGGGATCATTCTAAATTAAAGTGGTATTATATAAATGGAAAAATAGAAGCTCTTTGCACACATTTTTTTTTTATCAAACGTGTGTCGGGCCCATCTACTAGGTGTCAAGGTGGCTTCCGCTTCTATTTTTCCATTTATAGTAGGTATAATACCACTTTAATTTAGAATGATCCCCATTTCTCAATTCTATTGTTTTCATGTGAAATCTCGTGCAGCACTATTTTTTTTATCAACCATGTTTGCTTGATGGATTTGCACCCGTGACTATGAATATGAATGTGCTAGTCTAAATTTTCTTGTAGTATACAGTATATCTGTCACGATACAAATTCCTCTTGGCTCTAGTTATTATCTGGGGCACTTTATTTGTTTTCATACTTATGGTGGCCAACCCCTTTAACTATTACTTTATTATAAATATATTCCCAAATACCTTTCATTAGTTATAATGGCTCGTTTTGTTCAGGGAGCAATCATCAGGAGAAATAAAATGGCCGCTGTCCTAATAGCACACACAGAACCTGTCCTAATCGCACAGGATGAGAAGTTACTTCACAACACTGAGGTAAAGAGCTGCCTCATCCTCCTCTCTGCTCTGCCTGTCAGGGATCATGGTCCTGAATACAGATGATAAAATCTTCAGCTGAATCTCTGTAGGAATAGGATCACTGCTGCAGCTTGTGGGTTGAGAAGAAGAGAGAAGCCTGGGGACTTCTTCCTCTGTTATAAAGTCAAAAGAGGAGAGAGAGCATGTGGAGGAATTGGAGGGAGGAGGATTGAAATGATTTGGGGACTGGGAGATTATTTCCTGCTGGATACTGCCAATCTTGTCACTGAAGCAAGTGGCCATGCCATCAGCGCAGAGGTCAGTGACAGGTTCTGGAACTTTAGGGCTTAGAAGGGAATGAAAAGTGTCAGAGTCGTTTTGGGTTATTTGAGAGTGAGGAAGTCTGCTGATATTCGTGATTTTCTCCATAAGCGTTCTGCACATCTGGAGCAGCGCTGTAGAAAACGTGTTTCATGTGTGTGCCAGGGTTGCCGTGTTCTGTGTTGAGAGGGTTGGATTGATATTGGAGCAACTTCATCTAGGGTGGTTTTGAAGGTCTGGTTGTAATGATTGGCAGCCAGGTCTGGACAGGGGAGGGAAGTGATTGGGGTAAGAGCTAGTTGTAGCGTGTTAATAGGTTGCTGGCAGTCAATGGTGTGTAGGTTTCTGTAAGTGTGAAAAGTAGGATTGCCATGAGAAAAGTGAGAGGTCTTTATGGTAAATGAAAGAAGATTGTGGTCAGAAAGTGGGAAGGATAAGTTACTAAAGTTTGAGACTGAGCAATGACGGAAGAAGACTAGATCAAGTATATTGCCCTGTTCATGCGTGGCAGAGGAAGTAAGTTGTGATAGGCCGAGAGAGGAGGTTAAAGAAAGAAAGTGAGCGGCTGATGGGGAGATAGACTCATCAATGGGGATATTAAAATCACCCATAATAAGAGTTGGTGATTCAGAAGATAGGAAGTGAGGAAGCCAAGCTGCAAAGTGATCCAGAAAAGGGGGGGGAAGAAATCGTGGATTGTGGGTAGTTTATTACGGACCGACCGTGCGTTCCAGAGTGCGCAGTTAAAAGAGACTGGAGAGGATGTGCAGTGAACATTAATCAGATTTTTGGAGTTTGTGTGTGTGGCAGAGGAGAAACTAGCAACAGAGGAGGGCCAGGATTTGGTGAAATATTCCCTGAAGCTAGTAGCAGGAGAACAGAGAGAGACAGCAAGTGGTTGAAAGATTTATATTGGTGTTTTTTTATGCTGCACCGTGGAGGAAGATGGGTCAGTGTAATGTATGAGGGTATAAAGTGTATGGGGACTGATGTGGAGAGAATGGACAAAGGGTGGACAGTGTGGTTGAATTTGAAAGTAGACAGCCATAGTGATGAGAAGAGCAGCCAGAGCCTGAGTGAGACAATATCGTAGCATACCTGTGCTGTGTGTAACTTTGTTTGAGTAGTACACACAGCATCTCTGTCTCCTGCCCTGTCTAACTGCCAAGCGCTTAGGCAAAATGGCTCTATGGCAGAGATGGTGCTTTTGGCTCATGCTGACCCCAATTTGCAGATCCACAATACACTACGAACGTGTGAATGGACCCTTATACTGTATTTCCATAGAAATACAGTATGAGCTTCAATTGCTGTTATTCTGTGTTGGCCTGACACCTGCTGGCCTACATAAGAACTGCAGCTCTTCAGACAGAACAATTGACCAATGGCAAACTATCATCTTCTGAAAAGAAATCTGTTTTTGAATTTTTCACCTGATGAACAAAAGACATTTCATTCAAAGAAAAAACATTTTCAGAAAGATCTTTTGTTCCTGACTCTGTGTCATTGAACATGTATGGTTGGTTTGGACAATTGTAATAGCCAATATGGTTGTCAACCATGAACTTCTAACTACATTCCTCTAAGGGCTCATGCACACGACCGTATGCCCTCTGAGACATATGAGTGTAGGACAATAGCCCTGCGGACGGCCCGATGATGCTGTGCGCTCCCGTGCGCACGATGTATGCCACTCCAGGACATATGACCCGCTCACGGACCATATGTCTCGGAGGGCATACGGTCGTGTGCATGAGCCCTAAAGTTGATCAAAACATTTATTGGTTCCAATTTAATGACCAATGATAGGCCATTATCATTTGAAAAGAAGTCAGCCATGTTTAATATTGTGGTCTAATAGTCGGATGAAACAACTTTCTTTGAAAGAACGTTCCCAGAAAATTATTTTGTCCATCACCTGATTTCATTAAACGTATGGCCAATCTGAAAAACTGTAATGGCCGATATGGAATTTGTTTAACTGCTGTTCAACCATCAACCAACTTCTATCTGATATGTATGGCCATCTTTAATCTCTGGTTCCTTCACGCTGTGAGGATCAGGTGAGGTCTGTAATCATTCCTGGCCTCTATCAAACTTATTAAAGGGAATGTATCATCGGAAAATGCTTTTTAGGAAAAGCACACGTTAAACAATTTTTGCTGATTTTTTATTATTATTTTTTGTCACTATCTTTACAGAAAAATGTGATTATAGTTTTCACTCTGGCCAGTATAGCGCTCACTAAACATATACAGTAAAAAAGGTTGTATTGTTGCATGCACTTGGCATCTGTCCCAGATGGATCCAAGACAGATATATGCAAATCAATGTCATATTTTAGCATATGTATTAAAATAACGAATGTATGCCATTTATAAAATGTTCATGGAACACACAGAAATGCCTAAATAATTTCCAGCCACAGATTTTTCAATAATTGTTAGTCTCTGGTTCCCTAATAGGTGCCACTGCAGCCATAGATGTGAAGCCACCACTACCACTATACACTCACCTAAAGAATTATTAGGAACACCTGTTGTATTTCTCATTAATGCGATTATCTAGTCAACCAATCACATGGCAGTTGCTTCCATGCATGTAGGGTTGTGGTCCTGGTCAAGACAATCTCCTGAACTCCAAACTGAATGTCAGAATGGGAAAGAAAGGTGGGCTACAACAGCAGAAGACCCCACCGGGTACCACTCATCTCCACTACAAATAGGAAAACGAGGCTACAATTTGCACGAGCTCACCAAAATTGGACTGTTGAAGACTGGAAAAATGTTGCCTGGTCTGATGAGTCTCGATTTCTGTTGAGACATTCAAATGGTAGAGTCCGAATTTGGCGTAAACAGAATGAGAACATGTATCCCTCATGCCTTGTTACTACTGAGCAGGCTGGTGGTGGTGGTGTAATGGTGTGGGGGATGTTTTCTGGGCACACTTTAGGCCCCTTAGTGCCAATTGGCCATGGTTTAAATGCCACGGGCTACTTGAGCATTGTTTCTGACCATGTCCATCCCTTCATGACCACCATGTACCCATCCTCTGATGGCTACTTCCAGCAGGATAATGCACCATGTCACAAAGCTCGAATCATTTCAAATTGGTTTCTTGAACATGACAATGAGTTCACTGTACTAAAATGGCCCCCACAGTCACCAGATCTCAACCCAATAGAGCATCTTTGGGATGTGGTGGAACGGGAGCTTTGTGCCCTGGATGTGCATCCCTCAAATCTCCATCAACTGCAAGATGCTATTCTATCAATATGGGCCAACATTTCTAAAGAATGCTATCAGCACCTTGTTGAATCAATGCCACGTAGAATTAAGGCAGTTCTGAAGGCAAAAGGGGGTCCAACACCGTATTAGTATGGTGTTCCTAATATTTAGGTGAGTGTATTTCTCACCCACAGTCCCCTCTATAATGGATAGCCAGTTTGCCCTATAATGCACCAGACACCAGGCAGTATATGCATGGGGGTGACGAAAAAAGCAGAGCCAGTGCTTGGCTATTTTCTATGGCCCCATACAAATGAATGGAGGACTGCTGCGCATGCGCAGTTCGTTCTCCACAACTTTCGGAGCTCCATTCTCTATGTAGGTGCTCGCACCTATTAGACAATAGGGGCATATCCTAGTGATATGAGATGGAAAAACCGCAATACCCAGTCCCCATAGCTCTGTGTGCTTTTATTGTGTAAAAAAAAAAATGATTTGATAGATATGCAAAATAACCTGAGATGAGTCCTGTATGTGAGATGAGTCAGGGACAGGACTCATCTCAAGTTAATTTGCATATCTATCAAATAGTTTTTTTTGCACAAAGCACACAGAGCTATGGGGACTGGGTATTGCGGATGTGCTAGCGGCCATCTGGCAACCCATGTCCTCATCTCTATACACAAAATCCCTGTGACAGGTTCCCTTTAGGAACAGCTCAGCCAAGATGGCCGCCCCATAATCATGTTCAGGAAGTAAAATAACAAAATCTACAATCAGAAAATAAAAACGGATTACAAAAAAAGATGTTGTTTTAACTGGCAGACTTTTGGTGACACATTTTCTTTAAGTATACAATTCCACCGATCAGATAATGAACACCTATCCAAAGGATAGTGTCACAGTGGGGAGTGGGGGAAAACTACTCACCATATAGCGTGGGTAAATGGGGAAGCAGCTTGGTGTGGACACCAGGAAAAGTGATCAGGTCACCTCTTAAGCCGCTCTAATCCTGGCCCTGATTCCTAACCCCGTATGAGGAGACCCAGATGGTAGGTGGGCTCATACACAGGAACCTCGGACCCTGAGTCGCCCTGATGATCCCTGAATAAAGATTAGGAGCTAGAGACGACCTGTTCCTCCAGAACGCGGATGAATAGGAGTCTTAACAGGCAGCAGGTAAGAACCCAGTGATACGACAACACATCGTAACAACAAGCACTCACTTGCCGCAGCAACAGGGTGGAACACCAGCACCAATACTACCTGGACCCCCATGCGGACTGAATACATGGCGGCCCCAGGCAGAGCTGCTCACTGACTTGTGGTTCCCCCTCCGGGAAACCCAGGGGCCCTCTCGCCGAAGGCACAGACAGGGGAATGTCTAGCAACCATGCTGAACAACACACCAAACAGACCAGACATGGAACACAACACTAGACATAATAACGCACCCTGTACATAACCCCTCACCAAACATATACAAGGGAAGGAAGGGGAAAATACATAAGGAAGACATCGGAAGACCTCAATGTCTAACTAGGTGGCCCTCACACTGGAAAGATAGAATATCTAGGGCAGGAGCATAACTCCAGCACACACCAAGGCTGGATAACTACTGACCTCAGGCTCACAACACCAGATTAAGAAGATCCATGAGGCCACTCCCAGAACACACCTAGCCAGAAAGTTAACCCCTCCAGCACCAGACAGGGAAAGAACCAGAAGAAGGAGGAAAGCACAAACATGCTGCACCACAATGCGTTGCCCCTGGCAACCAGCATGCACGGCTAACGTGTCACAGCGCACAGCAACAAGACCATGACACAGCCATGACAGATAGGTCATCAGTATAGAAGTATCAGAAAACCCATTTTACTATTTAGCAGTGATCCCCTGAGTCACTGGAAATTCAATTAGTCATTTAATTAGTAATTAATACAGTGATACATTTTCTCGGTAGTACAGGCTCACTGAGTTGTTTCTGGAACTCACATGGAAATAAATAGAATGAGCTGTTCATGCGCAGCCTCTTTACAGGAGCCCAATCTGGAGAACGATGCGGGTCTCAGTGGTAGGACCCACGTCTGTCAGACATTAATAGCATATACTTGTGTCAAAGTGTTCCATGCTAAGGGCTCTTTCACACCTGCGTTATTGTCTTCCAGCATAGAGTTCCGTCGTCGGGGCTCTATGCCGGAAGAATCCTGATCAGGATTATCCTAATGCATTCTGAATGGAGTGAAATCCGTTCAGGATGTCTTCAATTCCGGAACGGAACGTTTTTTGGCCGGAAAAAATACCGCAGCATGCTGCGCTTTTTGCTCCGGCCAAAAAAACTGAAGACTTGCCGCAAGGCCGGATCCGGAATGAATGCCCATTGAAAGGCATTGATCCGGATCCGGCCTTAAGCTAAACGTTGTTTCGGCGCATTGCCGGATACGACGTTTAGCTTTTTTAGAGTGGTTACCATGGCTGCCAGGACGCTAAAATCCTGGCAGCCATGGTAAAGTGTAGCGGGGGAGCAGCATACTTACCGTCCGTGCGGCTCCCGGGGCGCTCCAGAGTGACGTCAGGGCGCCCCAGGCGCATGGATGACGTGATCGCATGGCATGTCATCCATGCGCATGGGGCGCTCTGATGTCACTCTGGAGCGCCCCGGGAGCCGCACGGATGGTAAGTATACCGCTCCCCGCTCCTACTATGGCAACCAGCAACTAGCAACTGCCCCCGCGCCGGCCCGCAACTAACTTTAGGCAGGGCCGGCGCTTCCATAGAGGCAAGGGGGGCTCTCTCCCTCCCCCTGTGCTGCTGCCGCCTCCGCCAATAAGAAGAGGGATGGGAGGAGGAGGGGAGGGGCTGTGGCCACTGCGCCACCAATGAAGAAAACTGACCTGTAATACAAATACAGGAGGCGGGTGCCGGAATCAAATAGCCGGCACCCGGCCTCTATGACAGGGAGCGGCACCTGAGGGGTTAACTGCCGCTGATCGCAGCCCCCTATCATAGAGGTCGGGTGCCGGCTATTTGATTCCAGCACCCGCCCCCTGTATTTGTATTAACATTGAGTGCCCCCCCCAGTATAATAAACATTGAGTGCATACCCCCCCCCCCCTAGTATAATAAACATTGAGTGCATACCCCCCCCCCCTAGTATAATAAACATTGGTGGCGCAGTTGGAAGTGCCAATGAGGGTTAAAAAAATAAATAAAAAATTAACTCATCTCCTCTAATTGATCGCGCAGCTGCCGGTTTCCTGTTCTTTCTTCAGGACCTGTGGTGACATCACTGAGCTCATCACATGGTGTCCATTACCATGGTGATGGATCATATGATGTACCATGTGACGACCACAGTGATGTCACCACAGGTCCTTTGACAGGTCCTAAAGAAAGAGCAGGAGACCGGCATCTACGCGATCAATTGGAGGAGGTGAGTTAATTTTTATTTATTTTTTTAGCCCTCATTGGCACTGCCCACTGCACCACCAATGTTTATTATACTGGGGGGGGGGGGGGGGGGTGCACTCAATGTTTGATATACTGGGGGGGGGGCGCACTCAATGTTTGATATACTGGGGGGCGCACTCAATGTTTGATATACTGGGGGAAGGGGGGCGCACTCAATGTTTGATATACTGGGGGGGCGCTCTCAATGTTTATTATATTGGGGGGGGGCGCTCTCAATGTTTATTATATTGGGGGGGGGCGCTCTCAATGTTTATTATATTGGGGGGGGGCGCTCTCAATGTTTATTATACTGGGGGGGCGCTCTCAATGTTTATTATACTGGGGGGGCGCTCTCAATGTTTATTATACTGGGGGGGCGCTCTCAATGTTTATTATACTGGGGGGGCGCACTCAATGTTTATTATACTGGGGGGGCGCACTCAATGTTTATTATACTGGGGGGGCGCACTCAATGTTTATTATACTGGGGGGGCGCACTCAATGTTTATTATACTGGGGGGCGCTCTCAATGTTTATTATACTGGGGGGGCGCTCTCAATGTTTATTATACTGGGGGGGCGCTCTCAATGTTTATTGAACTGGGGGGGCGCTCTCAATGTTTATTGAACTGGGGGGGGGCGCTCTCAATGTTTATTATACTGGGGTGTATATAATGTTTATTATATTGACCTTCTATGCATTCTGTATTCAGAATGCTATTATTTTCCCTTATAACCATGTTATAAGGAAAATAACACAGTGAATAGACTTTCATCTTAGCAACCATGCGTGAAAATCGCACCGCATCCGCACTTGCTTGCTGATACAATGCGATTTTCACGCAGCCCCATTAACTTCTATGGGGCCTGCGTTGCATGAAAACGCACAATATAGAGCATGTTGCGATTTTCACACAACGCACAAGTGATGCGTGAAAATCACCGCTCATCTGCACAGCCCCATAGAAGTGAATGGGTCCGGATTCAGTGCGGGTGCAATGCATTCACCTCACACATTGCACCCGCGCAGAAATCTCACCCATGTGAAAGGGGCCTAAGGGTGAATAGGACACGGGTTCCAGCCCCTAAGGGGGCTAATAGTAAGTAAAAATAAAACACAAACACTAAGGCTACTTTAACACTTGTGGCAGTGTGATCTGGCAAGCAGTTCCGTCGTCGTAACTGCCTGCCAGATCCGCCGATCTTGATGTGACTGAAAGCATTTATGAGATGCATCCGGATGCGGATCCATCTCACAAATGCATTGCAAGAATGAATCCATCTCTCCGCTTGTCATGCGGACAGACGGATCCGTCTTGTATCTTTTTACACATTTTTACCGGCACGCGCAGACCGGAAGGACGGATCCTGCATTCCGGTATTTTGAATGCCGGATCTGGCACTAATACGTTCCTATGGGGAAAAATGCCGGATCCGTCCTTTAGGCAAGTCTTCAGTTTTTTTCGCCGGAGATAAAACCTTAGCATGCTGCGGTTTTATCTTTTGCCTGATCAGTCAAAATGACTGAACTGAAGACATCCTGATGCATCCTGGACGGATTACTCTCCATTCAGAATGCATGGGGATATGCCTGATCAGTTCTTTTCCGGTATTGAGCCCCTAGGACGGAACTCTATGCCGAAAAAGAAAAACGCTAGTGTGAAAGTACTCTAAAATATTAAGTTTAAATCCCCCCCTTTCCCAATTTTACATATAAAAAATATATACAATAAATAAACATATTACATAGCGCTGCGTCCAAAAAGTCCAAACTATTAAATAATTAAAAAATATCTCCTATGCGGTGAGCATTCGCCATTTTTTTTGTCACCTTGTCACCCCAAAAAATAGGATAGGACTGTTCAATTATGGGCCAAACATTTCATAAAATGCGAAATGCATGTGGCTTTTTTGCTTTTTTATGGTGACCAAAGCGAATCAAAATTTTGGTATTGAAACAACCCTACGCTGATCTGATCGGCGTAGCGTTGTCACAAGACCAAAATTTTCATTCGGTTTCGATTTGGCGACTAAAAATTTTATTTGGCTCCTAAATATACAGTATACCTCTACACTGTGCCACACAATGTACAGTATACCTCTACACTGTGCCCCAAAACATACAGTTTCTTCTGTAAAAGTCATCAAGTGTCATGGGGGGGCCCCCTTATTGTTTTTCGCCCCCAGGGCCCCATTTCACCTAGAACCGGACCTGGCAACCAGGACTTTAATAGCGTCCTGGCTGCCATAGTAACACTGAAAGCATTTTGAAGACGGATCCGTCTTCAAATGCTTTCAGTACACTTGCGTTTTTCCAGATCCGGCGTGTAATTCCGGCAAGTGGAGTACACGCCGGATCCGGACAACGCAAGTGTGAAAGAGGCCTAACTTATCTTCAGACATTTTAAAGAAAATCAGCTGTAAGTTGATTTTTTTTTTCCCCAGCAGGTGGCAGTGTGAACCAATATATTGTTGGCTATGGGCTAGGGTTAGTGTTGCACAACCTTTCCATTTTAGGCTACTTTCACACTAGCGTTCATAGGTCCGTTCGTGAGCTCCGTTTGAAGGGGCTCACGAGCGGACCCGAACGCCTCCGTCCAGCCCTGATGCAGTCTGAATGGAGCGGATCCGCTCAGACTGCATCAGTCTGGCGGCGTTCAGCCTCCGCTCCGCTCGCCTCCGCACGGACAGGCGGACAGCTGAACGCTGCTTGCAGCTGTCCGCCTGGCCGTGCGGAGGCGAGCGGATCCGTTCAGACTTACAATGTAAGTCAATGGGAACGGATCCGCTTGAAGATGACACCATATGGCTCAATCTTCAAGCGGATCCGTCCCCCATTGACTTTACATTGAAAGTCTGAACGGATCCGCTCAGGCTACTTTCACACTTAGAATTTTTTCTAAGTTATTAATGCAGACGGATCCGTACTGAACGGAGCCTCCGTCTGCATTAATATGATCGGATCCGTTCAGAACGGATCCGATCGAACGCTAGTGTGAAAGTAGCCTTAAACTTTTTTATTTGCACATCTTTCTTTTTGATGTTTTGTTGTGCATGTGTTGTATAAAATCTTGTATAAGTTGTCTCATCTATTTCCTTCAAGAATGCTGTCTCTGGGTGACAGAGGTGTTAGGCTGACAATGACTTTACGTGCAGCTGATTTTTGTTCTTAAAATCAGTTTGATTCCTCTGAATGGGGTTGTATTTGGCGGCAAGCACATGGATTTTCTGAAAGCCACATTCAGCAGAATCTTAGATAGCACTTATGGTACTTAACCTTCTATCTCTCAATGTCAAGGGCATTAATAGCTCTTTTAAAAAGTTGTTATTATAGAGAGAGTTGGTAACTCAGAAATGTGCCTTTTTGCAGGAAACTCATATTTCTATTAAGAACCCACCTAAGTCCTGGCATAAGGACTTTCCTAATATATTCTACCTTCTCGAAAAAGAAAAGGGTGGTTCTCATTGCTCTGGGGCTAGCCTTGCTATCTCAATCGACTCCTCTTGGATTGACCAGCATAGTAGAAGTATTATAGTTCACTGCACCATTAACAATTTATAATATGCGATAGTAAATGTGTATGCTCCCAACTCCCACTGATTCCTAAGTTATTACAGAAGGTACACAAAGTACAAAAGGAATCTTTAATAATGTGGAGAATGTAATGCCATTAATAACCCAAGCCTTAATTCTACAGCTCCTCACCTCATCCAGATGCTCAGGACCTATATGACATCTGGTGCTTATTGGATATTGCTGAATGTGACTACACATTTTTTCTCAAACCGGTCCATCCAGGGACATTAAATGATCACTAGAGGTACAGGAATTATTTTCCATCAACAAAACCCCAGATGTTCGCCCATATACGCTCTGGAATACACACGAAGCATCTTAATTAAACTTAGCTGCGCTTGACAAGCAGCGAGATAAGGAAATCCAAGCTACGCTAGACAATATTCAATGCTTAGAAACACTAAATAAACACCAATATGTGCACACCAGGTCTCTAGAACTAGCAGTTCTGGCAAAAAGGCTTAAAGAGGTTGTCATGCCATTTAGGCCTCATGCACACAACAGTATTTTTTTCACGGTCCGCAAAAACGGGGTCCGTAGGTCCGTGATCGTTTTTTCGTCCGTGGGTCTTCCTTGATTTTTGGAGGATCCACGGACATGAAAAAAAAGTCGTTTTGGTGTCCGCCTGGCCGTGCGGAGCCAAACGGATACGTCCTGAATTACAATGCAAGTCAATGGAGACGGATCCGTTTGACGTTGACACAATATGGTGCCATTTCAAACGGATCCGTCCCCATTGACTTTCAATGTATAGTCTGGAGTCCCTTTTATACCATCTGATCTGAGTTTTCTCCAATCCGATGGTATATTTTAACTTGAAGCGTCCCCATCACCATGGGAACGCCTCTATGTTAGAATATACTGTCGGATATGAGTTAGATTGTGAAAACTAATTTCCGACAGTATATTCTAACACAGAGGCGTTCCCATGGTGATGGGGACGCTTCTAGTTAGAATATACTACAAACTGTGTACATGACTGCCCCCTGCTGCCTGGCAGCACCCGATCTCTTACAGGGGGCCGTGATCAGCACAATTAACCCCTCAGGTGCCGCACCTGAAGGGGTTAATTGTACTATCATATCCCCCTGTAAGAGATCAGGGCTGCCAGGCAGCAGGGGGCAGACCCCCCTCCCCAGTTTGAATATCATTGGTGGCCAGTGCGGCCCCCCCCCCTCCCTCTATTGTAATAATTCATTGGGGCTCCGAGCGGTCACCATGGCAACCAGGACGCTACTGCAGCCCTGGTTGCTATGGTTACTTAGCAATAGTACAATAGTAAAAGATTCATACTTACCTGGGAGCTGCGATGTCTGTGTCCGGCCGGGAGCTCCTCCTACTGGTAAGTGACAGGTCTGTGCGGCGCATTGCTGTCACTTACCAGTAGGTGGAGCTCCCGGCCAGACACAGACATTGTAGCTCCCTGGTAAGTATGAATCTTTTACTATTGTACTATTGCTAAGTAACCATCGCAACCTGGGCTGCAGTAGCGTCCTGGTTGCCATGGTTACTGATCGGAGCCCCAGCGATTAAACTGGGACTCCGATCGGAACTCCGCTGCCACCAATGATCGGGGGGGGGGGGGGGGGCGCCCATGGGGGGCGCACACTGTGCCACCAACGAATAATTATTACAATACAGGGAGGAAGGGGGGGCCGATGGGGGGCGCACACTGTGCCACCAACGAATAATTATTACAATACAGGGAGGAAGGGGGGGGGGCAGATGGGGGGCGCACACTGTGCCACCAACAAATTATTACAATACAGAGAGGAAGGGGGGGGGGGCGGGGCGTTAATTGTGCTGATCACGGCCCCCTGTAAGAGATCGGATGCTGCCAGGCAGCAGGGGGCAGTCTTGTACACAGTTTGTAGTGTATTCTAACTAGAAGCGTCCCCATCACCATGGGAACGCCTCTGTGTTAGAATATACTGTCGGATATGAGTTTTCACGAAGTGAAAACTTAGATCTGAAAAAGCTTTTATGCAGACGGATCTTTGGATCCGTCTGTATGAAAGTAACCTACGGCCGCGGATCACGGACACGGATGCCAATCTTGTGTGCATCCGTGTTCTTTCACGGACCCATTGACTTAAATGGGTCCGTGAACCGTTGTCCGTCAAAAAAATAGGACAGGTCTTATTTTTTTGACGGACAGGATACACGGATCACGGTCTCGGCTGCAAAGCGGTGCATTTTCCGATTTTTCCACGGACCCATTGAAAGTCAATGGGTCAGCGAAAAAAAAACGGCACAACGGCCACGGATGCACACAACGGTCGTGTGCATGAGGCCTTATATTGATTGCAGTGTCCCACTATGTGCACTTTAAACTTTTGAGATGTCATGTCAAAGTATTGCTTGTAACCTGTAAATTCCTTATAACAGGCTGTTGTAGATAAGAGTGTGATCATATTTATTCACCCCTAGGTGGTGCTGGCACCACATATACAGTATATACTGTATATCTGAGGGTGTGTCTAAGTTAGAAAGAAAGTAAGGAAGAGAGAACAAGAAGGAAAGGAAGTTAATGGAGGAGGGGAACAGCACAAGTCCAGAATGTAGCTGCCACTTTAGCCCGTGGGCAGATCTCTTACAGCTACCTAGCACAGACCAGAGAGTCAATGTCTGGATATAGAGCAAGTCTAGTGGAGGTAGCAACTGCATAATGCTACTTTAACAATCGCGTTTGGTGTGGATCCATCATGGATCTGCACAGATGGATCCGTTCAGAACGTATCCGTTTGTATTATCTTTAAGATAGACGGATCCGTCTTGAACACTATTGAAAGTCAATGGAGGACGGATCCGTTTTCTATTGTGTCATGTTTGGCTCAGTTTCATCAGACGGACAACAAAACGCTGCAAGCATGAGCACATGAACAGTGATTTTCACGCATCACTTGTGCGTTGCGTGAAAATCGCTGCATGCTCCTCTTTGTGCGTTTTTCACGTAACGCAGGCCCCATAGAAATCAATAGGGTTGTGTGAAAATCGCAAGCGTCCACCAGCAAGTGCGGATGCAGTGCGATTTTCATGCACGGTTGGTAGGTGACGATCGGGATGAGGACCCGATCATTATTATTTCCCTAAGGGAAAATAATAGCATTCTGAATACAGAATGCATAGTAAAATAGGGCTGGAGGGGTTAAACATTTTTTTAACTCACCTCAATCCACTTGTTCGCGCAGCCGGCATCTCTTCTGTCTTCATCTGTGAGCAATAGGACCTTTGATGACGTCACTACGCTGGTGATGGATCATGTGATGGACCATGTGATGAACGTAGTGACGTCATCAAAGGTCCTATTGCTCACGGATGAAGACAGAAGAGATGCCGGCTGCGCGAACAAGTGGATTAAGGTGAGTTAAAAAAAATGTTTAACCCCTCCAGCCCTATTTTACTTAGCATTCTGTATTCAGAATGCTATTATTTTCCCTTATAACTATGTTATAAGGGGAAATAATACAATCTACACTACAACTAATCCAAACCTGTGAAGAAGTTCGGGTCTGGGAACCACAGTCGGTTTATTATCACGCGCATGCAAAACACATTGCACCCGCGCAATAAAAACTGAACATCAGAACGCAATCGCAGTCAAAACTGACTGCAATTGCATACCTACTCGCGCGGGTTTGCCGCAATGCACCGGGACGCATCCGGACCTAATCCGGACACGCTCGTGTGAAAGAGGCCTTAGTTTGTGGACTCCACAGCACCAGTAATCGGGAAAAGCCTAAAAGCACCTGGACACAGCCGGACAACTAGGCGCAAAGTTGTTCATTACCACATGCCCCTATGGACATTGTGGACCTGAGTTTATGGAAGCATCCTGTACAAATAATGGAGCAGAGGATTTTGCCTGCTGTTAGGGAGACCGCCCTGGGTATTGCTAATCACGAGTAAGATATTTATTATATCCAATACCTGAGTGTTAGAGTGTGGACAAAGTATAGACAGATAAAGAGAGAAGGAAACTCCTCAAATTACAATTGCCAAGCCTGTTACAAGGATTGCAGCTAACCTAATATTTGGATTATTACTTCTGCTATCTACATGAACCGTACTGACTACCCTGAGACAATTGATCAAGTAAAAGTTCCGTTGTTTACAGCCATTGACTCCTTATCCTTTCTACCACCTTCCTTTGCACCTAACGGTGCTGGTGTCACGAACACCAGGGACCCTGCCTCCAAGGCACCTAAAAACCCATTCCACCAAGGGCACCTCAACCACCATCTGGCAGGAAATCCCTGGACAACAGAGTGTGCCCCGAAGGAACTGGTACTGTCCTTCCCTTCAGTGTACGCCGGCCCAGGGAGCGCTACTAAGGGTCCATTCACACGTCCGCAACGATCCGCAAAACACGGACAGCGGCAATATGCGTTCCGCATTTTGCAGACCGCACATTGCCGGCACTAATAGAATATGCCTATTCTTGTCCGCAATTGCGGACAAGAATAGGACATGTTCTATTTTTTTCGGGAATTGAATTGCGGATCCGGAAGTGCAGGACCGCTATTCCGTGTCTGGGCAGCACATTGTGCTGCCCCATAGAAATCAATGGGTCCGCAATTCCGTTCCGCAAAATGCGGAATGGACCTTAACCGTGAGTAAAACAACTACTACCCCCATCGGCCCACCATAGCTCACATAATGGTCAACATGAGGTTAATGTGAGGTGTATAATGGGATTACTTACTGTTAATGTGAGGCACATGGTTTTATCACATTTGGACATCTGTGTGGCTCACAATAAGGCCTCATGCACATGGCCGTGTATTACTGTACAGCAGCGGCTGCATGAAGCGCACGGCGTCATAGCAACCAATGACGCCGTGCGCTCATGCTGTCAGCAGGAATCCCGGCCGGGTTTCCACGGTCCGCTCTCGGCCGCGGAACACGGCCGTGTGCATGAGGCCTAATTGTAAGCAACCCCATCATGTACCTCACATTAACTCCATGTTGTCCATTATTTGAGGATGTAGTTGATGTAATATTAACATGAGGGATATCATATTATCAATTTAGACTTCCATGTGCCTCACATTATTAGTAAATACCTCCATCAAGTATCATTAACCCCATGCTGCCCATTAGATAATGTACATGATGGGGTCACTGTTAGGGTGCATTCACTAGACTGTATTTTGCGGATCTGCAAAAAATACGCATGACGTCCTTGTTGCATTCTTTTTTTTTTTCAGAGGCATTGTAACAATGCCTATTCTTGTCCGCAAAACGGATGCTGTCCACGTTTTTTGCGGCCACGTTGAAATAAATGGGTCCAAAAAATGTCATGTGAATGGGGTTTACTATTAGACATGCAGGTCCTAACATTTTATTTCATCTCTTTTATTTAATCTCTTTAATCCTCTTTGAGATCCCTCTTGATTGGTAGCTCCTGGAATATTCAACCTCCTGAAACAGTTTTAGAGCCAATATAGGTTTCTCAAAAAAAAACTTTCTGGCTCTATTGTTGGCCTCTGAAAGGACATGTAACATACCTGATACAGATATGTCTACCTCCTTTTTAGAAGACCACATCCCTTCTTTACATCTTACACACTAAAATATCTGATAAATCCAAGGAGCTCTCTTCTATTCTCCTCCCTACAGGAGCACTTTCTCATTCTTCATGGGGATTTCTATAACTTTCTCCTTTATCTTTCACCAATCTATCCTATTCCACTTCAACACAGTATTTTCTTCTCTTATAATTTTCTCAATAAAACAAGGATGTTTGTCAAGACGCCATCGTTGTTGAAATGGAAATGAGACTTGCAGAAATCCTTTACACCTTCTAAATGGCAATCTGCTCGTCAATGTGTCAATAAACAATTTTAATGTGAGACATTCCAAGAAGCCATATTCAGAACGTGCCCAAGATGTTTTGTTTTACTGCATCCATATTACACCTAATGTTTCCAACCTCCTCATCTCGCAACTGGAGGCAATGTGGCATCCCAGGTTCCCTTTCGTCCTAACCAGCAGCACAAGTGGGGTATTTGCCCCTGTGAAACTGGTCAGGACAGGCTGAATTTTTAATGAACAAAAATTTCTGCCTAAGTATCCTAATTAGTAATTAACTAATTAAGCCCCTACCCCATATAACCCGGCCCCAACTGGACGGGGTTGCTTTTTTATTGTCCTGTGGACTCCAGGACAGGCTAGACTCCTTACTGGAGTCTCCCATTGTTAGCCAAAGAATTATATTATGGTTATTATAATCTTTAATTCTGCCTTTTTCTTTTTCCTAGGTATCCTGACCTGCCCTCTCCTACCTGTGGGAGCATGCCTCCGGTGGATCACTTTGGAGCCCATCTGTGTTACAGTCATATCAGATGCAGGGGGGAGATGGCGGCGGTTTGGCTTCCTGCCTCCCTCCTCATGTGCTGCTGAAGCAGTCGCTTCGCTCCTCCGGCATCCCACGAGTACCGGAAGTGTGTCATTGTCGTCACTTCCGGTCCGCGGCTCCGACTTCCAGCGCTGTGTTCAGCGCTTCCCATGTTCAAAATACACCTTAAGTCCGTGCCTCAGTTTTGCTGGGGCACCTAAAGCGGGGAATTAGGAAGATTATGTTATATTTATTAAAATTGTACCTTTTAACCCGGGAATCCACCCCCTGGGTGGGGGAGTGACTGTAAGCTCCTCCCCCTTGTGCTATTTAAGGCAGTGTTTCCCAACCAGTGTGCCTCCAGCTGTTGCAAAACTACAACTCCCAGCATGCCCGGACAGCCTTTGGCTGTGCGGGCATGCTGGGAGGTGTAGTTTTGCAACAGCTGGAGGCACACTGGTTGGGAAACACTGATTTAAGGCACCTGTGTGAGGCAGGTCAATGTTGCTCTGTTTTCTGAGCTCAACTGACTTCTGCTGTTGGTTACTCCTGCGCTCAGGAAGTTTTCCTTGAAGTCACCTTGCTTTCTTCTAAGATGGCATCGCCACCTCACGGTAAGGTACTACTCTCCCTTTTTTTGTACCATTTTGGGTCCAATATTCTTATTCTGTTGTCTGTGTTTTAGGCAAATCTACCCAGAAGCATCTCGCCTGCTCCAGCTGCAGCACCCCGTTACTGGATTCATACGAATTCCACCGATGCCCAGGCTGCCGTCCCAGACCAGCGGACCCAGAACCAACGGTGGTGGATATGTTCTCATGGATGAAACAGTTCATGGATACGTCTATTGCCGAGATCAAGGGAGCAGTCTCTAACAAGAGGCTCAGACAGGCTTCTCCTGGTCCTGTTCCCATGTCTGAAGACGTCGTCTCCATTGAGGACAATTCTTCCTCTGAGGAAGAGAGTTCGGCCTTCCTCTTTCCGGCCAAAAAAACGCAAAGACTGTTACGCTCCATCAGGTCGAGGGACCATGATGTTGAGCAAGGGGAAGCTCCACAGTCCACCTCTAGGGGGCCAAGGGCCTTTAAAGTGGACGAGTCTTTAAAGAAATTAATGGCAACAGAGTGGAAACACCCGGAGAAGGGGCCAGTGTTAACAAAGAGATTTAAACTAATGTTCCCTCTTCAGGATGCGGATTCCTTAGTTTGGGTTCCACCTCCAAAGGTGGATATGGCCATATCGAAGCTCTCCAAGAGAACCCTAGTCCCCTCAGACGACGGCAGCAACCTAAAGGACCCCCTAGACAGACGAGCAGAGTGCACGCTTAGACGCAACTACTCGGCTGCCTCCGCCTCTGCCTCGGTTGCTATAGCGTGCTCTAAAGTGTCGGAATTTATCCGTGCACGCACTCTCAGAATCCAATCAGACTTGGATTCTGGGGTTGCCCGGGACGACATCCTGGACCAATTCAAAACCCTCTTACTGGGGATCGATTTCCTAACAGATTCCTCCCAACAACAATTAAAATTAGCGGCCAAGTCTATGGCGCTTTCCTCAGCCAGTAGGCGCCCACTCTGGTTAAAACCATGGGCGGCGGACAACACGTCCAAATTTAACCTTTGCTCCCTTCCCTATGAACCAGGTAGATTATTCGGTTCTGAGTTAGATTCTCTCATGGAGAACCTAGCGGACAAGAAGGGTAAATTCCTCCCCCAGCAGTCCTTTCGGGGTCGAGGAAGGGGTAGAGGAGGAGGAAGATTTCAGGGGGGAGACAGAACCCAGAGGCGTTCTGAAAGTAGTAAGAGAGGTAGGGGTCGCGGTCGTGGAAACCACAGGGCTGATCTATGACTCTCCACAGCCCATCAATCCCCCTCCCCCCGATGTCCCAGAGGAAGGACCAGTTTTCAGTTCCCCAGTCGGTGGACGTTTGAGTCTATTCAAAAATTTTGGGATGCAAAAAATTCCAGACCCTTGGGTGCTACAAGTGATAGCGTCAGGGTACACAATAGATTTAATTTCCCTTCCTCGGGACAAGTTCGTCCTAACAAGGACTTTAGCACCCGACAAACAGTTAATCCTGGAAGACTCGGTTCTCCAGTATATACAGAGAGGAGCATTAGTTCCTCCTCGCGAATGGCGGCAGGGGGTTTATTCCCCCATCTTTCTGGTACCAAAACCATCAGGAGACTGGCGGATGATCATCGATTTACGTTACTTAAATCGCTTCATCAGGAAGAAGTTTTTCCGGATGGAAACCATTCGCTCTGTATTAAACATCCTGAACCCAGGAGATATGATGGTAACCATAGACCTGAAGGATGCTTACCTTCATGTTCCCATCTGCCTGGCACACAGGAAATATCTCAGAGTTGCTGTGGCCTTGCAAGGGGTAGTGAAGCACTACCAGTTTGCTGTATTGCCCTTCGGCATATCCTCAGCTCCGCACACCTTCACAAAGGTAGTGGCTCCCGTGGTCGCCCCTTTAAGACTTCTTGGGCTAGAGGTCGTACCGTACCTGGACGATTGGCTTTTAAAAGCCGCAAACGCAGACGTCCTGCAGAGTCAGCTTCAACAAGCTCTCCAGATTCTCCAGCATCTGGGTTGGTTAATAAATTGGGACAAGTCGCACTTGGTCCCGTCAACCACGAGAACGTTCTTGGGGTTTGCGATCGATTCACAACTGATGACCCTATACCTGTCCCCACAGAGGAGGGACAGAGTAATAAAGGCCGCACAGTCTCTTATACCACCCAGACGAGTCTCCATAAGGGTTCTTATGAGGATGTTAGGCCACATGTCAGCATCTGCAGAGGCAGTTCCTTGGGCCTTATGGCACTTACGCCCTCTTCAGGAGGAGGTCTTAGCAGCTTGGAGTCGCAAGCCCAAAGACCTAGACAGAATGCACTCCCTGTCGGTAGAAGTCCGTTCTTCGCTCAAGTGGTGGAAGAACCTAAAGGATGGGAGGTCTCTGATCCAACCTCGTTGGGTCACATTGACCACGGACGCTTCTCTGCTGGGCTGGGGGGCCCATCTGGAGGACAACCCAGTACAAGGTACTTGGAATCCCCAAGAGAAAATCCTCTCATCCAACTGGAGAGAGCTGAGAGCGGTCAAACTAGCCCTCCTTCATTTTGCTCCTCTCATCCGCGGTCAGGTGGTTAGAGTCCAGACAGACAACACTACTGTGGTCACTTACCTAAACAGACAGGGAGGGACGAAATCCCTAACCCTCCTGAGGGAGGTGGGTTCTATTCTCTCTTGGGCAGAGATCAACCTATCCCACCTAATGGCAGTCCATATCAAAGGGGATCTCAATATAGTGGCAGATCGCCTGAGTCGGGGTCTACCAGTTCCAGGGGAATGGTCCCTGAACAAGAGCATCTTCTCTATGATTGTCCAGCGGTGGGGCACCCCGGAAATCGACCTGATGGCTACCCGATTGAACGCCAAGGTGAGCAGGTTCTGTTCCCTTTACAGGGAGGACAACCCGGTAGCGATAGACGCTCTGTCCATAACGTGGAGGTTCAGGCTGGCATACATCTTCCCTCCAATTTCCATGATACCGAGGGTATTGATGAAGATCAAGCAAGACCAGACCTCGGTGATTGCCATCATGCCATTCTGGCCAAAGAGGTCTTGGTTCACCCAGCTTATGAAGATGAGTCAGGGCAATTATTGGAGACTTCCCCTAATACAGGACCTTGTGTATCAGGACACAGGTCCCTGTCTAGATCTGAGGAGGCTCAATCTGACAGCCTGGAGATTGACAGGTCCCTTCTAGAAGCTAGAGGGTTATCTGTGGAGGTCCTGAGAACAATTTCTCACTCCAGAGCGGAATCTACAAGCAGGAAGTATTCTAGAATCTACAGAATATTCCTGCAATGGTGTAATAACAGAGAGGTAGTTGCCTCAGACCCTCCTCTCTCCGCTATTCTACAATTACTCCAGGATGGTCTAGACAAGGGTCTAAGCCCATCTACTCTCAGAGCTCACGTCTCTGCCTTATCGGCATGCCTTAGCAGACAGATTTCTCAGGACCCCCTAATCAAGAGGTTCCTGAAGGGAGCCGAAAGACTTAAACCCAGAATCCTGAGACCAATCCCACAGTGGGACTTAACGGTGGTTCTAAAAGGGTTATGTGTCCCCCCTTTTGAGCCTTTGAATGAGGTGGACTTGAGGTTCACTAGCTATCTAGCTATCACATCAGCTAAGAGAGTTGGGGAACTTCAGGCTCTGGGGGCTTCTGAGCCCTATTTAAAAATCCTTCAGGACAAGGTCCTGTTAAGGTTTTTACCAACCTTTTTACCAAAGGTTCCTACTTTTTCTAATATCAATCAGACAACATGTCTGCCCACTTTTTCACCGGCTGCAACTTCTCCCGAGGAGGAAAGGCTCCGTACATTGGACATCTCAAGAGGTCTTAGAATATATTTGGACAGAACAAGCGAATTTAGAAGATCGGAAAACCTCCTTCTGACCTATGCAGGGAAAAACAGGGGTCTGAAGGCCTCAAAACCCACTCTGAGCAGGTGGATTAAGGAAGCAATCCATCTGGCCTTTCTGTCCCAAGATTTGACGCCTCCTTCTTTCATCTCCGCCCATTCTACCAGGGCTGTATCCACCTCTTATGCAGAGAAGAAACTGATCCCCTTAGATCAGATTTGTGCAGCCGCTTCTTGGAGTTCTCTGAACACCTTCATCTCGCATTATCGTCTAGAGACTAGACAGGCGGAGGGAATGGCCTTTGGACAATCCGTTTTAAGTGCCGCCCTCTCCTGAGAGGGGAGTAGGGAGCCCTCCCAATTTGGGTGAGGTTCTTGCTACTTCCCCACTTGTGCTGCTGGTTAGGACGAAAGGGAAGCGTCAATTTTGACGTAAATTTGTTTTCCCTTAGTCCTAACAGCAGCACACAAATTTCCCTCCCCTTGTATGATTTATTGTCATTTACTTGTTATAAAGCAACCCCGTCCAGTTGGGGCCGGGTTATATGGGGTAGGGGCTTAATTAGTTAATTACTAATTAGGATACTTAGGCAGAAATTTTTGTTCATTAAAAATTCCACCTGTCCTGACCAGTTTCACAGGGGCAAATACCCCACTTGTGCTGCTGTTAGGACTAAGGGAAAACAAATTTACATCAAAATTGACGCTTCCCTCCTTCATACTCTGTGGTCTGGCCTGACATTACCCCCTGTGGAAAACCACTAACATATTAAGTGAGAACATCACCAAAATAGAGATCCAACTTATAACACAGTTGGCACTCCTATTTATTGGTCTCACTATTTCCCTTGTCTCTACCACACCACAGAATGGCGCGGAATGGAACCATACGGAAGCACTACGGAGTGCTTCCGTGGGGTTTCGTCCCGTACTTCCGTTCCGGAAAAAGATAGAACATGTCCTATCTTTTTGCAGAACGGGCGGATCGCGGACCCATTAAAGTGAATGGGTCCGCTATCCGCTGCCCCATGGTCGGTGTTCATGCATTGCGGCACGCAATTTGCAGGCCGCAGCACGGCCACGGGGCGCACACGTTCGTGTGCAGGAGGCCTTACTGTTTGTTATTTTTCTTATGGAAAGTTTAATAAAAAAATATTGGAAAGTAAAAGTGTAAAATATATGCTTGAGTGTAAAAAAAAGATGACCCGGCTATCGTTTTCCAGTGCTGTACACATTACAATGTGTACAACAATGGTCCCCATTTACAGTGACACTATCGAAATATAACGCCCCATACAGCCATCATTTCTATACACGCGACCATGGAGAGAGATCCAACAAAAACTGTTATTTATCCAAATGTAACTGGAAGGTGTCCATAATCACAAAACATGAGCCATGCAATTCACAAGCTACAACACCCCCTCCTAAATCTGGAAAGATACAGAAAGTTAAAAACTCATACACTAATAATTGATACACACAGGTGAATATAAACGCCTATGAACAAATCACCATACGGTACATATCATAAAAAATAAATCTTTATTAATTAATCAATATTGTAATAGTATACACAAAATGGGGCAAAGATGATACAGAAGATGATAAAAACATAGAAATACACCTCCTGGACATAAACTGTAACAACATATAATCCACAAGGATAAATATAGTAAAACAGACTAGGAAAAAATCAGTTTTCTCCCAGAAGAAGCGAAGGTAAAATGTGCGTCAGAGTTTTCTTCCTCTTCTAGCCGGTAATATGGTTACATTTCCATGACTGTGGGTTTAACCTGGGGACAGCTTGATAATATGTACACCTGTTTTTCATGTCAGGTTTATGTGCACTTTATATCTGGCCATCAGTTCAACAGGTTTTTTCCCTTCCCTGTTTTACTGTATTTATCCTTGTGGATAATATGTTGTTACAGTTTATGTCCAGGAGATGTATTTCTATGTTTTTCTCATCTTCTGTGTATGTATACTATTACAATATTATCCTTTATGATAGGTACAGTATGGTGATTTGTTCATAGGTGTTTATAGCTTTGATATACTCATGCTGTGTACTATATGACTACCCTCATTAGTGATCTATGGTGTTAAACAGTCAGGGGAATGTTGAAGATCCTAGCGTCTCATTCCTGGGTTGAACAGTGTATAATTTCCACACTTAAAGTAATTTTTTTTTAAATTGAATCCCTACCTTGTCAAATTTCACATGATTATCCCTCTTACCTGGCGCAGTAGTAGCTAGTATGTTGGTGGAGAGAGGGACAAACTCTAAAGCTCTCCTGCTTGTAGGTAGCTAATAGCAGTGCCCGACTGTGAAGAGCTGACAAGTGTAAAGTTGGGGCAGATTTACAAATCCTATAGATCAGGGATCAGCACCAAGCAAGTGTGCATGCTGGGAGTGGTTGTTTTGTCACAGCTGGAGTGCTGGAGGTTGCTGATCCCTGCTATAGATCAAGTAAGTTTAGGCTGTGGAGACCTGCACCAGATTTACCACAAGGGCTCAGGCTGGATGATGAATTTTCTGCAGGGCTAACTATACCAAGTATTGGTTGGCTTAGGACTAGGGCTGCAGCTATCGACTATTTTTGCAATCGAGTATTCTATAGAGTACTCTAATAACAAAAAACTAATTAAAAGAACGGTTTTCTTTATGAAAACCCATCAGCCCCCCCCCATGCCATCAGGTTCCCCTCAGTGTCATCAGCTGCTTCCCAGTGCTATCACCTTCCCCCCTAGTGCCATCAGCTTCCTTCCCAGTGCCACCAGCTGACCCCTAGTCTCACCCTAGTGCCACCAGCTTGCCCCCCCAATGCCACCATCTCCCCCTCCTTAGCCATGTCCCCAGCGCCAGTACTTACCTTTCCTGTAGGGGCGCAAAAATCCTCGATGCCAAAAAATAGCATCAAGGATTTTTTTTGTGTCTAATTACTCGATTCATTCGAGTAATCATTTCAGCCCTACACACGATTGTGGTTTGGGTTTGCATCCGAGCCGCATTTTTTTCACTTCAATGGGGCTGCAAAAAGATGCGGACAGCACTACATATGCTCTCTGCATCCATTGCTCCGTTCTGTGGCCCAGCAAAAAAAGACAAAATGTCCTATTCTTGTCTATTTTGCAGAAAAGAAAATGCATTTCTATTGTGGGCGGCCCGTTCCGTAAATTGCGGAATGCACACGGCCAGGATCCTCAATTTGCGAACCGCAAACTATGGCACAGTCGAGTGCATGTAGCCTTAGTTTGAGACAGTTTTGTCCAGAATTGTAAAGCAATTTTGGTGCTAAAGTAAACACATAAAGCTAGGTGCAGATTTTATGAGATTTACAGGCGGCAATTTTAGCCAAACTTTGGTGCACTTTATGACAGTGTCTAGGTGCACTAATATCCATAAATATTGGGTGGTGTGTGGTGAAGTAAATTTCACAGAGACTGTGACTGATGTTACACTCTTCAACATTGAAGGAAAAGTAATGAAATTATGGAAATGAAAGGGTCGATAGGTTAATGATATGCAAATGATAAAAGAAACAAATATTAAAAACACCTTGATTTATTCAGTAACGCCTATGAGCACCTGTCACCACCAGATCTTTAAGAAAGTTCTGATAGACGTTCTTCAGTACCTCCTGCATGATCTTCTTTTGTTTTGCTTTCGTTTTGACATCTCTCCTCCCTCTCCCAGCTTTCATCTATTAGCAGTGATTGCCTCCCTATATATCTCCTCCCCATACTGCCTCACCTTGCGGTTTATACAACTTCCTGGAGTGTGCTCATGCTGCAAGCTGCAACTGATGCTTCTACAGATAAGTCTGTTCATTTATTTGTGTTTTCCTGTTGCCTTGATCCTAGGTGACCCTGACTCCCTCCGTATTAAGTGTATGGAGCCGGTGGTCGTGTCCCCTCACTATTATAGGGTGTTCAGGTGTCATATAGTCGACAGGGAGAGCTTCAGGGCTTTAATAGGGGTCACCCTTTTGTTCCTTAGTTTCGCATCAGACCAGTTGGATCCTTATTTTTAACTTCTTGTTTTCCATTACACCATCCGAGACAGCACCACAAACAGAAATACACATACTTACAAGCTTTGGCATGCTATCAGTGAGGTTATTAATGGTTGTCTGAGAAATGTTCTGCCACACTGAAAGCACTTGGACATGCAAATCATCAAGATCTGCTGCTGGCAGCTCCCATTGCAATTGCCGACCAATGGTGTCCCAGATGTCCTCGATGATAGACACGTCCGGAGACACTGGCAGGCCATGGAAGCAAATTTAGGCCACGCAGGATGCTCACAGTAGCACGAGCAACATGCGGCCTGGCATTGTCCTCTTGAAAAGCAGCTCCTGGGACACGTTGGAGAAATGGTCGTACCACTGGTTCCACGACCAAATCAGTGTAATGTTGAGCTGTTATTTTATCTGAAATAAAGAATATAGGGGTCCAACAACCATACACAACCCCTCATCATAATCCTGGGAGTAGGATCAGTGTGATGTTCCCTTGTGAACGCCTCTTCATTGCACTGCCCTCATGGTCTCCACTCCTCTACAAGGGGTTCCTACCATACGTGTTGCCTCGACAGTAAGTGAATTCCTGCTCTTGTTGAATCTGCTGAGTCAACTACTGTGCCATTCTGATGTGGGATCCTAAGACCCCACAGATGTGGGGACTGATCTCCTTACACCAGACAGCCAGTAGGATATGATCCGGGAAAAGCTGTGCATCGAGCAGCCATGCAAGCCAACACTGTTCTGAAAGGGGTACCATCACTGCTGCCCATTGGAGTGGACAGTACATTATTTTGCAGTGTCTAGGCTTCCGATCCAGAAGAGGCTGAAGAGGGCAATGCAGAGTACCAGCAGCTGCCCCCTTGAGTGCACCTGAAGCAGGTTTTTATGGCAATCAAGTTGGCATGACATATTAGAAGATTACCATTGCTGATCATCAGTCTTGTGTTCTAAATGCTACCAACGGTTTGCAGGGAAATCTCTGATGGTAAGCCCCCAAATAAATGGAGTGAAAGTTGCCTGCTTGCCTATGTCTGATGTTACCACCATGGCCAATGAACTGAACATGCAGCACTTTCTAACAGCTGTGGACTTATGATGTCCCCATCCTGCAGTAATAGTAAACTGGCTGAAGATCAAATGGTTTAGTAAAGTATTTCACAATGAAGTGGTAGTGACCAACTTTGTCCGGTCTGGAATACCCACGTTTATAGGGACGAACGTATTGAAGCAGCAGAATGGACTGTTACTGTGGGAAACAAGGCTGGCTTAGACTAGTGTTACATCTCTGGTATTGTGGTCCAGCAGCCAGTTTTGGCAGAGAGTGCTAGGAATCAGATCGACACAAACCGCAGCGTGCAGCATTCTCAGCATATTTGCCAGATTGCGGCTGGATCTCTGCCAGACCCCATTATAGTTAAAGAGGTTGTCGCACTAAAAATATTCTACACGTCCTGGTTATGGAGCATCTTATGTCCTCCATACGAGCCAACCCAGACATCTCCGGAGTTAAAATTGGAGATCATGAATACAAATGTGCGACTTTTGCGGATGACCTCCTGCTCTATATCAGCGGTCCCCAACCACCAGGCCGCGGCCCAGGACCGGGCCCTGGAAGATTGTTTGCCAGGCCGCGGCAATACAGAGGAGGGGAGATGCCAGGACAGGGGCGCCTTTGAGTGCGCCTGCGCTTCATAACCTGTTGTAATCCCGCGAGACCCGTGACCTCCTGCGGCGGGTCTCGCGTCGCGGGATCACTGCTGGAATGACACGGCGGTGCGCCGCAGGCAGAGCCACGGGATTGCACACCGAACTGAAGCCCGTCACAGCCTGCAAGTACTGGGGGCAGATGATGACCAGTGGCACTAATGTTTGAATTTAGAAAGGGGTGAGCCCGAACCGGCCATATGAGGGCAGGGCAGGGACAGCAAATAATGAGGGGCAAAAACTGAAATATATATATATATAAATATAGAGAGAGAGGGGGCCTCTGACAAAACATTGGCAATTATAACTGGATTATTATTGCCAAAGGTTTGTCAGTGGCCCCTCTCTACCTATATTTCATTTAGCCCCCAATCTCTATATATTTCCTTTTCATTTTGCCCCCTCATTATTTGCTGCCCCTGCCCTAATATCATATCACATTATAATAACCGTCACTAATGTCTGAATTCAGAAAGGGGGGCCCACGCCGGCCATATGAGGGCAAGGGCAGCAAATAATGATGGGGCAAAATGAAAATGAAATATATACAGAGGGGGGCAAAAAATTAAATATATAGGAGTGGGGGCAAAATGAAATATAGTGAGAAAGGGGGCGACTGACAAAATTTTAGCAATAATAACCACGTCGGCCACATGAGGGGCACGGTGGTGCTCATGGTTATTATTGCCACAGGGGGGGCCCAAATTCAAAGGTTGCCCTGGGGCCCATAGAATTCTAGTTACGCCACTGCGCCAGACGCATGCGTGCCCGGCGCGCATATCACACACAGCAAGCGGCCGTACAGCGGGTCGGAAGGAGAGCGTTCATTCCTTCCAACTGTGATGCCGGCCAGCCACTGCCACCAAAATTTTCTGACATGAAACTGGTCCTTGGTGCAAAAAAGGTTGGGGACCACTGCTCTATATAACTAACCCCCACATTTCCTTACCATCTTTGCTCAGTGAGATTTCCCACCAGTGCCTGGACCAATTTTAAGATTACCATGTCCAAGTCTGAGGCCTTAAATGTCTCCCTACCTAATAACTTGGTCTCTTCGCTTAAAACCTCTTTCCCCTTTGCCTGGCCACCAAACGGGATAACGTACCTAGGTATAAAAATTGCGGCAGACTTGTCGCTACTTTATAGCTTAAACTTCACCCCTCTTCATCAGCAGTTCCGGAAGGACTTGGAGTAGACGGGATTTCTCCTGGTTTGGTAGGTGTCCAAAATGAAACATAGAATCTGATTGGTTTAATTTATGCTACAGAGTTCCACTGTATATTTTACCGTTTGCAATGCATAGGGTTAGATCTTTGGTAAATCCGCACCGAAATCCACTGTGAAATGTCAGCAAAATCTGCAGCAAAATTTCCAAGAAAGGGACCCTGTCACACACAGCCAGGAAAGGGGGAAGTGGCCGACGTTGGGCTGCTCTCTCCTTTCACTTTAGTGGGGCTTAAAGGGGTTATCTCATCATAGACAATGGGAGCCTATCGCTAGGATACGCACCCATTGTCTGATAGGTGCAAGTCCCACCGCTGGGACCCGCACCTACAAGCAGAACGGAGTGGAGAAACTTGAGGAGGGCGCACTGCGCATGCGCAGCCGCCCTCAATTCATTTCTATGGAGCCGCCGAACATAGCCGAGCACTGGCTCAGCTATTTCCGTCGGCCCCATGGAAATGAATGGAAGCGGTGGCCGTGCATGCACGGTACGCTCCCATTCACTTCAATGGGAGAGGCGGGGAGCTGCGCCTGGTAGTGGACGGACCTCGGGAAACCCGGGGTCCTCCAGCCACAACTCTCCCCAGCTCCGTTCTCCTTGTAGGTTCGGGTCCCAGCGGTGGGACCCGCACCAATCAGACAATGGGGGCATATCCTAGCGATATGCCCCCATTGTCTAAGATGGATAACCCCTTTAAGGAAATAGCCAAGTAGGCAAGCTCCGCTCTTTTCGGATGAGACATTTTTTATATGGATATGCCGTTAATGGGCAGATATTTTATCCCGCAGGTTTTGTCTATCAATCTGAAAAAGTTGGTTTCCAACCACATATTTACTATGCTTTTCTGTGCTTCTATAGGAACTCAACTTTATGGATTAAACACACAGCAGTCATAGCATCACCAAAATTTATGATGCAGCGACCAAACAGGTTCAATCACCAACCACACAGAGAAGGTTACAACAGTCTTCCTATCTGCGTGGCATGCCGGTGGACGCCAGTCTGATAGTTAAGGCAAGAAGTTTTCAGGAAACAAGCCCCAGACCAGCGTCCCAGATGGAGAAAACAAGAGTCAACAGAATCAGCTGAATCTGGGAGGCTGTGTGGTGATAGGAACATCTATTTTTTGATCCAATTCAATTATGCTAATACCAGATGTTGGGTCAACTGGGCCATTGTGGTATTGTTTAATAAGATAAGCACCAATCTTCACACAGGCAAATCACTTAATCCCATGGAAATGTATGGAAGTCTAGAGATAAAGTCTCTACTCACAACATGAGGTGGACAGGCTGTAGGAATAGGAGTAAATATACATATTAGGGCTCATGTACACAGTCGTAAGTGTTTTATTGTCTGTAAATGGCAGATACGCTAAAAGCCGCTGGTGCATGCCACCATTTATTTTTTAACTTCTGTAGAAATTTCCAATCCTTGTCCACAAAACAGACAAGAATAGGACATGTTCTACCATTCTACAGTTATTGGAGTGACTGTAAACACATTTGTGTGATCCTCTGAGGTGGAAGCAGGTAGACACTGACCCTGTTTTAACCTTAAAGGGGTTATCCCATGACTAATGTAAAAAATTCTAATCAGACATCATATAGTACACGACAACCTCTTTCTAACAAAGCTAGAACCAGCCCTGTACCTCACATGGATCCAGAGATCTCCCCATTCAATGCTCTGCTAGATTGATATCAAGCTTAAGCTAACAGTAGAGCAATCGCAGCTGATTTCCCACCCATTTACAATTATAGAACTGATCAAGGCCCTTAAGGACTCTCCCCTTCATAAAAGCCCAGGTCCAGATGGATTACCTATGAAATACTATGACTCCTTCCAAGGCATCCTTTTACCCAAACTCCTTCAAGTTTGTAACTCAGTCTGGGAAGGGAAACCCCTACATCCCCATATGCTTGCTGCCCAAATAACCATCATCCCTAAAGAAGGAAAAGACCCCTCCTTGTGTGCCAGTTACAGACCGATATCTTTGCTCAATATCGACCTGAAACTGCTGGAAAAGATGCTGGCTTCTCGTCTTCAGTCCCTCCTGCCTCAATTGATCCACATGGAGCAAGTGGGCTTTGTGGGAGGGCGTGAAGGTAGAATGAATAGAAGCCTCCTGATAAACATAATACATCATGCTCACTTCACTTCCACTCCACTAGTCCTTCTTGGCACTGATGCCGAGAAGGTTTTTGATAGAGTGGACTGGGCATACATGAGTGAAACCTTGAAAAGTTTTGGCATTCCAGAAAGCTTTATTGAGGTGGTAATGGCAATGTATAGCAATCCTTGTGCAAGAGTCTTATTAATGGAACCAGGCAGGGCTGCCCCATTTCCCCACTTCTCTTTATCCTTTCCATTGAGCCGGTGTTACAAGCGATACGGCAGGATCAACGGATACAGGGTATGACCATTAAAGGAGTTATTCACTCGCTAGCTGCATTTGCGGACGACCTACTTCTCATCATCACTAATCCCGTTGAGGCCTTCCCTGCAATTCACGAGTTACTAGAACGATTTGGAGCCCTCTCCAATTTCAAAGTAAATTTATCCAAGTCACAAGTATTAAACGTATCATTGGATTCACAAATACAAAATACACTAGAGTTGAGCACTCCCTTTACCTGGTCAACACGCAGCATTCCCTTCCTTGGTGTGAACATCACCTCCCATCCTTCAGCTTTGTATGTGGAAAATTACAAAAACATACCACGTATAATCAATGATCTTATGACATCCTGGGACTTGCCATTTACCTCCTGGTTTGGTCGTAGAACTCTAATTAAAACGATAGTTCTCCCCAAAGTATTGTACTATTTACAGGCGCTGCCAATTCCCATACCTGGATCCTTCTTTCTCCAATTAAAAAAGGTCCTGACGCGCTTCCTCTGGAGTGGTGCCAGACCTAGACTGCCCTACTGTCAGGTGATTAAGTCTCAGAAAGATGGCCGTCTGGGTATTCCAGATTTTTTTAACTACTATAAGTCTATACAAGGTCTTAGGGTTTTAGAATGGATTCGTAGTCCGCCAGGAAGGTTAGATGTGGCATTAGAACAAGAACTGGCAGGGATTCCCAAAAGTATTGTACTATTTACATGCGCTGCCAATTCCCATACCTGGATCCTTCTTTCTCCAATTAAAAAAGATCCTGACGCGCTTCCTCTGGAGTGGTGCCAGACCTAGACTGCCCTACTGTCAGGTGATTAAGTCTCAGAAAGATGGCCGTCTGGGTATTCCAGATTTTCTTAACTACTATAAGTCTATACAAGGTCTTAGGGTTTTAGAATGGATTCGCAGTCCGCCAGGAAGGTTAGATGTGGCATTAGAACAAGAACTGGCAGGGATTCCTTTGCGCTCTTTGGCCCTAGCCAGAAGGTATAGAACGGAGATTTTGAAATATATAACAAATCCCTTCACGCGCAACACCCTCAAGGTGTGGTACTCGGGGGTGGCGGGAAAATTGTTGTCAGGTCCGATTTCACCAGTATTACAGGTTAGATTACTCTATTACAATACTGGATCTCATAGCAAGGCCTTATGGTAGTGATGAGATGTTTGGGTGCTGAGGAGTCTTTTTTACATATATGGTGGGCATGTCACTTAGTGAAACCATTTTGGATAGGAGTATGTAATACCTTGACCAAATTGCAGGGTAGTGAATTTCCCCACAGTGTCGTCCCCATCAAGCTTACCGTCTTCAACAACAACTGTTGGCAGTGGCCAGGGTCTTAATCGCCTCTAACTGGTAGTCGAATGTAGTACCAGGTATCCCACAATGGCTCTCTAGGTGCGATCAAGTGTATCGCTTAGAGCAGATTGGGAGACTATTTTGTTGCTTTCCAGTCTTCTGGACTCACAAAGGAGTGTCTTCGACTCCTATACACTGGGCATTCCATGACTGGTTTCATGATCCTCCCATCAATTGGTCCAGCAATTTCATTTATTCCTCTTATTAAAAATGTGATATAGCAATATATATGTTAAATTAAAAATATCAATGTTTAATACCATGAAGCACAAAAACACTTTTATATTGATTCATCCAAACAAAATTAATAAAAAAAATAAAAAAAAGGAGGACAAAATTTTCTTTGGGTAAAAACACTTGTCTTACTTCAGCAAATGGCATTTATCATGTAGAGAAATTTAATACAAGGCAATTACTAATGTATTGTTATTGTCCATATTGCCTCCTTTGCTGGCTTGATTCATTTTTCAGTCACATTATACGCTGCTCATTTCCATGGTTACGACCACCCTGTAATCCAGCAGCGGTGATCGTGCTTACACAATATAGGAAAAGGCACTGGCCTATGTGCACTTCCACAGTCCTGGCCACCAGGTGGTGAGGTGACAGGTTCTCTTTAAGTTCCGTTGAAATTAAGGGGCACATTTATTAGGACCGGCGTTTTAGACGCCGGTCATAATAAAAGCCTGTAGCTAGCGGGGTATCCTCCGAAGTTATGAAGAGGCGCATGCCTCTGCATAACTTCCCCGCATCCACTTTCTACGCCTAAAACAGCAACTAAGCATTGACCCGCCACCTGCGCCTGAAATAAGCCTAATTTAGGAGTATTTCAGTATAGTAAATGACCCCCTAAATCTGTGCAGCAGCTCTAGCCATTCTGACAGCTCCCTGGCCGAATGTAGCTGCTTGCAGAATTGTTATATGCAATGTACATTCCAGGGGCATAGCAAGTGACCGAGGGGCTTCATAGAAAAATTGACTTGGGCCTCACTATCATGACCACCTTCTGCAGCAATTCCAGTACATAAATTTTATGATTATTATGGTCTCCCTGATGCACAAGGATAATGTAAAAGTTGAAGTCACTTTATTGTACATATTGTAGATAATTTACACCGTTATGTCACAAAATAGCAATAATACACACAGTGATGTCACTAGTAGGAGAATATACGCAAATAGGTCTTTGCATAGGAATGACACACATAGAAAGGTCATCATGTATCCCTTCTCTATGTTGAGAAGGGGTAAAACAGGGTGGCCCAGGAATTTTTGGGCACGTCGGAATATGTCGGCTGATACTACTTGTAATGTTGCGGATAGTGTTTGTGATATTTTCCTTGAGTTCATCCAGGGATGTGGATTGTTAGCGGACATTTTCTGTTTTGAATTTCCCAACAGATAAAAATTGCATGAGGACAAGTCTGAGGAACGTGGTGACCATAACCCCTTGCTCACAGTTTGCTCCTACATCAACAGTTCATAAATCCGTGCCAGTGAGGTGTGGCATGTTGTTCCAGGACATTTTTGTTTCTGCAGCATCACTGCTGTAGAGCTGCGAGCAGTATCGGCCATACTCCATATCGCTGGAGGTGGGCTACTTTTTCGTGGGCCACCCTGTATATAAGATAGGGGTAAACGTGGAGCCCAACAGTCATTATTTGCTGCACCTTATGTCTTAATGAAAATGCATTTCCGGTATTTTACAGTAGAAACCCATACTCTTCAAAAAGTCTCCCAAGGTGTCCAGACCTAATTTATTCATTTATTTTGTGCACTTATATAGCGCTGCTATATACCGCAGCTCTTTACAGACATTAGCATCCAACTGTCCTTAATGGGGCTCACAATCTAAGTTCCCTATCAGTATGTCTTTGGAGTGTAGGAGGCAACTGGAGTACCTGGAGGAAACCCACACAAGCACAGGGAGAACATACAAACTACATGCAGATGTTGTTAATGGTCAGATTCGAACCTAGGACCCCAGCACTGCAAGGCACCAGTGCCAACCAGTGAGCCACCGTGCTGCCCACTCATGGCGTAGCCTTAATAAAAATAAACAATGCCATCTATCTCTATGAATGTTTCTATGCTTCAAGAGGGACAACTGATTAATTCCTTAACATATGGAAGCTCAAAAACTCTCAGAAGAATCTTGTCACCCACACTTTTAAAAACATGAGGTTCTTAGCACACAATCTGATGACATTGTGTGAGCCCATCTGCCACGTCAAGGCGACCTCAATCAGATAGGTCCCTACACTAAGACTCTTTTTTTTTTTTAATAACATGATTTACACTGATTTGCACTATTAATTTAAAAAGCCAAACTGATAAGCAGTATATTGGTGTTTCTCTATAACAACTGACTACTGTATATAAAATAATGTAAGAGCACACTGCAAGTGATAACACCAGTTACACTCAATATATCCTGTTTTATGTATAACGTGTTAGTGTAGGGACCCACCTAAACAAGGAGGGATTAAGCACTGCAAAAGGGCTAACAAAACAGATATGAATTTAATATATGAAATAGAATCAAACCCATGCAATGTTATAACAATATTGAGAGCAACTGGTACACCATGCAATGTTTGTATAGTCAGTCAATATACAGACTAAGTATAAAGATTACACCTATATACACACTACAGAGACTACACTATACATATACTATATACACTACATTCATCTCATATGGTGACACTATATAGATTACTTACCCTATATACACTACACTTACCTTTTTTACAGACATTAAATACATTACACTTATCCTAAAAGCACACTATATAGACGACACCTATCCTATGTATACACTATGTAGACTACACTTACCTTACACATAAACTGTATACACTACACTTACCCTATACACACACTATATACACTATACATACACTAAATATACTACACTTACCCTATATACAGGCACTTTATATATTAATTATCCTATATACACACACACTATATACACTACACATACTGTATGTAACACTATAATGACTACACATGTCATATACATACACTATATACACTAAACTTACCCCATATACAGAAACTATATAAATTACACTTATCCTATACATACAATATATACATTACACTTACCCCACATTATATATATATATATATATATATATATATATATACACACACACTACACATACACTATATACAGCTAATATATAAAATAAACAACACTTACCCTCTACCAATACTATATACATTTACTATATACTCTACACATACCTAAAATACAGACTAGTTATAAAGATTACATTTATCATATATACAAAACATAAATACTACATTTATGCTACAGTATATACATACTACATAGACTACACTATGCAGATATACTATATACAATACACTTAATATATACAGAAACTATATACACTACATTTGTCCTATATGCAGACATTATATAAATTGCTTACCCCTATATACACACTATATATACTACACTTACCTTATATACAGACATTACATAGATTACACTTATCCTATAAGAACACCATATAGATTATACCTATGTACACACTATGTAGACTACACTTACCCTACACATACACTATATATACTACACTTACCTTATATAACACTATATACACTAGATATACTACACTTACCATATATATATAGACACTATGTAGATTAATTATCATATATACACATTATATGCACTACACTTACCGTATGCTCACATTATATTAACTACACATATCATATACATACACTATATACACTACACTTACCGCATATACAGACACTATAAAAGTTACACTTATCCTATACATACACATACACTATATAGACTACACTTACCCTGTGTAGTCACAGTATATATATATATATATATATATTACATTTCACTTACCTGATATATATACTATATAGATTACACTTACCGTAAATATACACTAAACTATTATTACTCTATATATACATTCCATAGAGTACATGTACCCTAAATGTACACTATATAACTTATACTTTCCTTATACATACACTATATACTGTACACATACCCTATACACATAATATTGACAGCACTTACCCTATACAAGCACTACATACACTATATATACACTATATACTCTACACATACTCAATATACAGAGTAACTATAAAGATTACACTTATCTACACACTACATAGACTAAACTATACATATGTTATATACAGTACATTAATCCTATATGCTGACACTATATAGATTGCTTTTCCTATATACACGCTATATACACTACAATTACCTTTTTTACAGAAATTAAATAGATTACACTTATCCTATAAGCACACTATATCGATTACACCTATCCTATGTATACACTGTGTAGACTACACTTACCTTACACATAAACTGCATACACTACAATTACCCAATACACACACTATATACACTATACAAACACGATATAGTACACTTACCCTATATACAGTCACTTTATAGATGAATTATCCTATATACACACTATATACACTACACTTAATATATGGTAACGCTATAATGACTACACATCATATACATACACTAAACTTACCCACATACAGAAACTATATAAATTACACATACCCTATACATACAATATATACATTGCACTTATATAATATATATATATATATATACTACACATACCCTATATACAGATAATATATAAATTAAACATCACTTACCTTGTACAAACACTATATACACTCTACATTTACTATATACTCTACACATAGCTAATATACAGACTAGTTATAAAGATTGCACTTATCATATAGACAAAACATAGATACTACATTTATGCTATATACATGGACTACACTATGCAGATATACTATATACAATACACTTACCCTATACATACACTATACACACTATGTTTATCCTATATACAGACACTATATAAATTGTTTATCCTATATAAACACTATATATACTACACTTAACTTATAAACAGACATTAAATAGATTAGGCTTATCCTATAAGCACACTATATAGATTATACCTATCCTATGTACACACTATGTAGAGTACACTTACTTTACACATTGACTATATACACTACACTTACCCTAAACACACACTATATACACTATACATACTACACTTACCCTATATACATGCAATATATAGATTAATTGTCCTATATATACACACTAAATGCACTACACTTACCATGATTACACCAGTCCTATATACACACTACATAGACTACACTTACCCTACACATATACTAAAATAATTGCACTTACCGTATAATACAATATATACACTACACTTACCCTATGCACAAACACTATAAAGATTCACTTATCCTGCATACACACTATGTAGATTACACTTACCTTATATGCACACACTATGTAGACTACACTTACCTTATATACACACTATGTAGATTACACTTACCTTGTATGCACACACTATGTAGATTACACTTACCTTATATACACTTTATGTAGATTACACTTACCTTATATACACACACTATGTAGATTACACTTACCTTATATACACACTATGTAGATTACACTTACCTTATATGCACACACTATGTAGATTACACTTACCTTATATGCACACGCTATGTAGATTACACTTACCTTATATACACACTATGTAGATTACACTTACCTTGTATGCACACACTATGTAGATTACACTTACCTTATATACACTTTATGTAGATTACACTTACCTTATATACACACACTATGTAGATTACACTTACCTTATATGCACACACTATGTAGATTACACTTACCTTATATGCACACGCTATGTAGATTACACTTACCTTATATACACACTATGTAGATTACACTTACCTTGTATGCACACACTATGTAGATTACACTTACCTTGTATGCACACACTATGTAGATTACACTTACCTTATATACACTTTATGTAGATTACACTTACCTTATATACACACACTATGTAGATTACACTTACCTTATATACACACTATGTAGATTACACTTACCTTATATACACACTATGTAGATTACACTTACCTTATATGCACACACTATGTAGATTACACTTACCTTATATGCACACACTATGTAGATTACACTTACCTTATATACACACTATGTAGATTACACTTACCTTGTATGCACACACTATGTAGACTACACTTCCCCTATGTACATACTGTATAGCCTACATTTACCATATATAGAAACTTGTGGTCCGTGAGAAGGTTCTCTGTGAAGACTGCGGAGACTGAAGATTGTGTCTGAATTAAAAAGAAAACATGACATAAATATTGCAGCAGTTGTTGGACTCTTTAACACGTACTGTCTATCAGGATGGACCCCGTGCCTCAATCTTGTATCAAACAACGAGTGACCCCGATGTCCATTGTAACTTGTCACACCTCACCTTTCATTTGCCAAGTCAACTGGACAACTGCAACTTCTGATACTCACTAATTTCCAACATTCTGTCATTTTCTGTGATTTTGTTGATGTCGTCACATAAAAAATGTACATGTAGTCTCAGCCCAATGGAGATTCTTAAAGGGTTGCAAAAAGAAGTATAAAAAGTATTCCCAAATCGTGCGCCGAGACCCTAATTAGCATATTCATTAAGATATCTCTGCAACAGCAATTTGGGCAATTTGGGTAATAAAAGTATCAAGCATATTTATATTTTTTATTCACATAGCCGTATCAGGGCTTGTCTTTTGCAGTACAAGATGTACTTTCTAACGGCGCCATTTATGGTTGCATACAATGTGAATGGGAAGCGGAAACAAATTCCAAATGGGGTGGAATTATAAAAAAATAAACAATTCTGCAACAGTATTATATTAGTTTTTTTTAACACTGTTTCCTATGCATTAAAACTGACCTATTATTTTTATTCTTGGTCATTACGATTACATTAGTCCCAGTTGCCTGCAGTTTAAAACAGAAGGCCCCTGGCGGATATTGCGCCCGCTCTGCTCATGCGGTTTTTGTTGCAGAAGCGCACAGAAATCCGTACAGAAATTTGTGCTGATTTTCTGCATCTTACCCTACACCTGTGTACAGGCACCCTAAGGCTTGGAGGGGAGAATGCAAATTAACTCATACCAGCCCAACCAACTATCTGAATAAAAAAATTACCCTTTTTGGGAGGGTTTTTCCAATATTTATATGACTCTGCCTGTAGTAATAGAGCAAGAAGATTTGCATTTAAGGGTTCAATCCAAAAAAGCTGGTTTCACAAGCTAAGGCCTCATGCACACGACCGTGCCATTTTTTGCGGTCCGCAAACCGCGGATCCTCAAAAAACGGAAGCCGCCCGTGTTGCCTTCCTCAATTTGCGGAACGGAACGGGCGCCGGCAATATAAATGCCTATAACAACGGTCGTGTGCATGAGGCCTAAAGCCGCAATGCATATGAAGAACCTCACTGATAGGCAACTACACCTGTTGTGTGTTTTGGACCAGCACTTGGTTTTGGCTCAAAATCACTGATGGAAATCACTGACCAAACACTGACTGTATGAATAAGGCCCTGATGCAATCATCTGCAGTGTCTGCCATTCTTTATACTTCACCTTTCTTTAGGTAACTTCACCACAAGTGTTGTAGACCTGACTAAAAGTCCTATTTTCCCTAGACACATAATAAACCGTTCAAATTTAGGGAAAACGCTAACCATCTTTTCCTGTTTTATTGTATTTATTGTAGCTTACTAAAAACACACCAGTTTTATACGGAGATATCCCGCACCTGAATATAACAGTTAGATATATCTCAGTATCTTACCCCAGAAATCCCACCCTCAGCAGTGGGCGTAAAAGCAGCTCCTCCGGGTGTCTCCGAAATTCATCACTAACCATAAAATCTGTTTCATCTCCCAAGGAGCCAACTGATGATTTTTAGATTCAAGCCGACCAATAGCTGTCTGTTTACTGCAGTTGCCATAGTGATGTCAACATCAGAGTTAAAGGGGACATTACCTTCCTGATCACTTTTTCTTTTCAAATACTAATCTTGATGAATTCCTGCACTTATGTCAAGTGTGAATGAAATCCAAATAATCTTTACATTTTATGCCATGGAGAGGTAGAAATTAAAGGGGGTTTGTCACCTATTTGTGCTGCCTTATCTCAGGGCAGTATATAAAGGTGACAGAAATCCAGATTTTTTTTTAAAGTAGTGGCAATCTCCAACGGGATCTCAGTGCTGGAGCGCCTGTTAGGCCAGGTTCACATCACCGTTTAGCTTTCCGTTCTTCTGTATTTTAAGCATCCGTTATGCTCAGTTATGCACATGTTGAAGTTGCATCCTTTTTAGCCATTTCTGTCTGGGATCCGTTATTTTAGAGGGAAAAAAATTCCTACATAAAGTTTTTGTTTGCAGTCTAAAATAATGGATCGTAGACAGAAATGGCTAAAACGAAGGCAACATGTGCATAACAGATGCTTAAAATACATGTGAACTCAGCCTTAGGCCTCATGCACACGGCCGTTGTGCGGTCGTTCCGTGCATTGGGGACTGCAATTTGCGGTCCCTAATGCACGGGCAATGTCCGTGCGGCGGCCATGACGAATCGAGACCTATTCAACTTCAATTCCTTTGCTGTCTGGATTAATTTTTCCATCACATTATACACAGTTTTTTCCCATGGTTAGGACCACCCTGTAAACCATCAGTGGTGGCCCTGCTTGCACACTATAGGAGAAAGCACCAGCCTATGTGAGTTTCCACAGTCCTGGTCACCAGAGAGGATTACAGGGTGGTCATAACCATGGTAACGAGCAGTGTATATGTAACGCCCCATAGTGGCATTACCACTTCTTCACCCCGCTACTATCTCTAATGTGCTAATTTCACGTCATCTTGTGTATTTATTTCAGGTCCACTACACTGTGCATTTCTAATCTTTGCAACTGTTGTATTTAAATGTAATTTGCCTGGTTTACCAGCAGGTGGCAGCAAATACGGCAGAGCTATAGTTAGGTAGAATGGAGCTTTCCATTCCATTCTAAACCCCCTCTCCTGAACATGCCCAACTCAAGCCATCCAGAGCACCCTCAGCTCTGCTGGACATGGAGGCCAAAGCTTGAAGCCTCAGCAGCCAGGAGGAGTATTTCCTTGCCAAACATAGAGTCAGACTTCTAAGTGTTGTGCAGCATAAAGAAGAAGCAAAGTTATACAGCCAGCCTGATAGTACAGCAGAGCCAGAGAGCAACAAATGTAGCAGTGATGAGTTTGCCTGCCAGAGTCTTAATACTAAAGCCTGCTGGGACCAAGGCAAAGTTGGAACTGCATCTCAAGATCTGGACTCAAGTTATTCTTTTATCACTCAACTATTCCCCCTATTTGTTTGCTTCGGAGCCAACGCCTTTGGTCCAGCCGTATCCAGGTAGGAGCACCGTGACACTCACACCTCATATAAAGGGACATTTTAGGCCACACTGTACCACTCGGCCGTTCCTACACCTTGGACGCTACATAGAGGGCCCAGTGGCGCGGCCTCCCATTGCATATATTGTGATACCTCATCCACTTGCACACAAAAAGACAGTAACTCCTCTTTTGATTGAAGAGGATCTGTCGCGCAGGGAGCGTGCGATGACGTCATCACGCTGAGCGCCGGTCCTTCGGCAGGTCCTTTTCATTCAATAGAGGAGCAACAGGTGAGTATATATATTTGTTTTCTTTTTTTTTTCTGAAATAAAACATTACAGCATGGAGCCACTATGGGGCATTATTACTGCAGGGGTCACTATGGCGAACATTATGGGCCACCATGGGGAACATTAGTACTGCTAATGGCCACTATGGGAGACATTATTACTGCCGGGGGGCACTATGGGGGATATTATTACTGCTGGGGGGCCACTATGGGGGATATTATTACTGCTGGGGGGCCACTATGGGGGACATTATTACTGCTGGGGGGTATTCTGTACACTGCAGGGGTTGGGATCTTTGTTTAAAAAAAAAAAGCAATTTTTAACAGCCGTGAATAACAGATGCAAAACGGGCATTAAAAACGGACAGACAAATAATGGATGCACAAATGGTTGGAAAATGGCCACGAAAAATTTACAGTGTGCCTCAAGCGTCATTTACACATCCGTGCTTAAATCTGTGAAAAGGAGGTCAGTGATGCCTCCATGAAGATATCTGTGAAGGATCCATGTGTGGTCCGTGTGTGCATATTTTGCTGTCCGTGTGTCATCCGTGTTTCACTGACACTGCACAGCTGAAAAATAATTTTCAAAGCATCTCTTCCTAATGATCCCTGAAACACTGATGGATCCGTGTTGCATTAGTGGTTTTCACGGATACATAGACTATAATGGGCATGATGGATCCGTGAACACGGACAAAGTAGAGCATTCATCCGTGCTGAAAACACAGACCCACGGACCGTGCTAAAACTCTGATGTGTGAATACACACATTAAAATGAATGAGGACGTGAGCTGTCCGTGGAGAACATGTACAGCGCACATGCGTGGAACACTGAGGTGTGAATGAGGCTTTATAGAGCTTAGAGTGTTTAGGACTGTACGGTAACAGAATTCAGACATGTCGGTTCAGCATGTTAGGGATCAGCTCCCTGAAAAGATTGCACTGAAAGGCTCAATAGCCTTGTGTCATTTCCACTCATTAGTAGCTACAGTAGATGCATTTCTCCAGTGTGGAAATGGGGCCGTTTTTTCCTTTGTAGCTAAAATGTATTTCGCACCTCCACTAGGTGGCAGCGATGTACTGGTTACCTGTTCATATGACTGCTGATATTGCCAGGTATTCAGACAGACAACACAACACAGGTGTGAATACAGCCTTACCATAACTCGTTAACCCCTTCTCACCCTGTGACATTTTAATACATCATGGGAACTATGTAGTTCCAGACAATTGACATAATAGCAGAAGTTGTTTCTTCTGTGCGGTCGCTGTGGGAGGCCAGATTTGACTGAAAACCAGGCTCCAGGCCTAGCTGTTTAATGCCTTGGATGCTGCAAACAATAGCAACCGTAGCATCTAAGGAGTTTAAGAGACGAAAGGGGCTTCCTATGTCAGCACGTTGCAACAAAATTGTGTGGTGCCACTGGGTTGCTATAGGAGTAGGAGGCCTAACAAAGGCCTCCAGGTCAGCCATGTGAAGAAGTGTAATAGCACCTATGGCAGAGTCTAATAGTACACTTTTTTCTTTGTATTTCCCGGCCTGACCACGGTCATCTTAAAGGGGTTGTCTCACTTCAGCAAATAGCATTTATTATGTAGAGGAAGTTACTACAAACCAATTACTAATTTATTGTCATTATCCATATTGCTTCGTTTGGCTGGACTCATTTTTCCACAGTTCACATTATACACTGCTCTTTTCCATGGTTATGACCACCCTGAAATCCATCAGTGGTGGCCGTGCTGGCACACGATAGGAAAAAGTGCTGACCTACATATTTGGTGGTGTTGGTACCGTAAGACCTAACATAGGCTAGTGCTTTTTCCTATAGTGTGCAAAGGAGGTAATATGGTGAATCACACTACATTAGGAAGTGCCTTGTATTTACTTTCTCTACATAAGAAATGCCACTTGCTGAAGTGAGACAACCCCTTTAAGCCTAAGTCACATGTCAGCATACCTCTCAACTTTTTGGACTGGATCTGGCTGGTTAGGCGATAGGGCGTCCCCTTCCTCCCTCTACAGATGGTGAAGCTCCAGGTCTCCAGACACATCAAGCATGGCTCTGCAAATGGCCGTTTGTCCTTCTGTTATGGAACCTTCATTTGTGGGTTCTTTATGTCATAGACTTATGCATCTGTGACATCAGCAGCACAGTTGCCATAGTTACTACAGGGGCTTATTATTGATACCTACCTCATGCACTTTAACTGTGAAGTCAGCCACAGTGGTCCCAAGTATTAACCCTTTCTTGACTGACTGGAGACTCTACAATATACTTGTCACTAGAAAGGCCCCTAATCACTATGGCAATTAAAAGCTGCCCTAACAATGGTAAGTTACAGAGTGTAATGACAGATTTGAGGTGTAATATGCACATCCATGCCCTCAAGTCCATTTGCTACATCTGAATTTACACAGATTCCAGTTGACTTTTCTTTTGGTGCCAATAAGTAGCGATCTACCAAACTATCACATTAACCGCCTCCGGACCGCCTAACGCAGATGTGCGGTCCGGAGGCGGCAGCGCTGCGCACAGTCACGCATATACGCGTCATCTCGCGAGATGTGAGATGACGCGCTATGCCGGCCCGCGCATGCGCAGTTCGGGCCGGCATTTTGCAACACGCCAGACCTGCAGGGTATGACGAAGTGAGGTCACGGTTATGGGCAATCGAGGATACTCACTATATTTGAAGAACCCTGGGCAGGCGCGTGGCAGTGAAGGAGAGGTAGACACGGTTCCTCTGGGGCACGCTCTGTAGATAGGGACCAGGCCTGATGGTGGATGAGGTGCCCTGGATGTTACAGGTATTTTGTGTGCCTGAGGCAAGGTCCCTGTGGTATTCGTGACGCCAGTGCCTTTGGACGGTGGCACGCCGGTTGGTGGTTGGAATGATGAAGGTACACAAGTAGATAGTGAACCAAAACGTAACTTTACTGGACAATCCAACTTTGTACAGCAGGTGTAGCACAGTCTTTATATTACAGTTCCACAAAGGGGCTTATTCACAATATGGCAGGCAATAGTCATGCAAGATACGCTGAGGGTAAATTCCACAAGCACTCAGCAGCAGGTTGTACCTTTCCCAGAATCAATGTACACTGTACTTCATAGAACTCCTGCTCTGGCTTTATATCTCCCTAGGCCCGGATGCCTAAAAGGGTGGCTTATATCCTTGGTTACTTCCTTCCTCAGGTATTATACTGCTTGCTATGATTCCTAAAATCCTCTGCCCTTCAGGGTCACTTTGCTTACCCTGGGTCGCCTCCTCCTATCAGGTGGATAACTGTAGGTTTCTCCCAGGAGGTTGGTTCCTGCAACTGGGGTATCTCTACTGAGCTGATCCTAGCTTCAGGAGCTTCAGGTGGACGAGGTGACTCCTCTAGTCCCCTGGAATGAACTAACACTTCCCTGTCTGGGCCTTCCTATATGTAACTAGGGCTCTCCAGCTCCCTCTAACGTCTGGGAGGCTAAACTACACCCTGACAGGCCTGACACCCAGATAATACAGGGAAAAACATGCACATGACATTTAATGCAATGCAACACATTAACCTGTGCAGTGCCCACCTTTACCTGGTGGGACACTACATACCCCCACGCTATAACGTTGCCCGTCCTCGGCGCAACATGGAGGGTCCGCCCATCTGGAACGGCAACCTGAAAGATAGCAGAGAACATACATATGCAATATTCATCACATTAACAATGTAACAGTTATTAAATGCACTGAAAGGAGTGATGACAAGGGGCGTCGTTCTCTTCTCTCAGGATAAGGTGAGGGAACAGGGGCGCTGACCTGGCACAGCGTATCAATAACCCAGGATAGTCCATATAAAATGTAGATAAACAGAAGTCCTTGGAGGCTCAAAGAACAACATGAGTCCGTACCCAGGCTTGCAATGGTTAAACAGGGGTTTCCCGTGAGGGGCTACCTGGGCCCATAACGTAGTCCACAAACCTCACAGGTCGGTGCCCCCTGGTAGAACGGGTAGACCTCCTTACTGGCAGGGATTCTTCCTGCCTGGCTTCAGGAATGTCAGAGGAGCCCATTGCCTCTGGAGCTTCTTCAGGAGGCTGAGGGCTAACAGGAACAGGAGCAGGAACCAATAGATTCAACCAAGGCGTGAGGGCCCAGTGGAGCGGCTCTTTATCATGGATTAAGTTCTCCACAGCCTGCATAGGGTCCATAGGTGGAGCCGGCAACTCTTCTTCAGTAGGCTCCGGTTCCATCTCCTCCGCCGCTGATTCTCCTTCTACACAGGGCTTGAGGCGGTTCCTGTGAACAACTTGGGGACTTCTTCCTTCCCTGGAGATCTGGTAAATGTGGGCCGCAGCATTAGGTATGGCAGTGATAAGGTAGGGAATCCTTTCCCATTTGCTGTCCAACTTGCTGGTCCGATGGTTGTTTTTCAACCATACCTTGTCTCCCAGAGCCAGGGGTCCCGCATGGGCAGTCTGGTCAAAGTCTTTCTGCTGCCTTTCTCGGACAATCTCCATCCGTTCCTGGACAATCTCCTTAGCATTAAGAAGACGCCTTTGGTGCTCCACTACCCAGTCAGTCTTGGGCAGCGGGTTGATCTCATCCGGCACTTGTACCCCTAGGGAGTGGTCCGCAGGCAATCTCCCTTGTCGGCCAAACATCAAATAGAACGGGGTGTAACCAGTGGAACAGTGGATGGTGTTGTTGTAAGTGTACATAAGCTGCGGCAACAAAGTAGGCCAATCTCCCCTCATCTCAGGGGGTACTGCTCTCAGCATTTCAATGAGAGTCTTATTCATTTTCTCACAGAGTCCGTTACCTTGCGGATGATAGGCGGTGGTCCGGACCTTCTGGCAGTTGTGTAGCAGGCACATCTCATGGAACAGCTGTGACTCAAATGCGGACCCTTGATCGGTGAGGATCCTTTCTGGGCAACCGTAGGGCAGCAGGAAATGCTTCCAGAACGCCTCCGCTGTGGTCTTTGCTGTCAGGTCTTTCACAGGCACTGCTACGACAAACTTAGTGAAGTGATCAATTATAGTCATGGCATATGTATACCCCGAGCGACTCAACTCTAACTTTACATGATCAATGGCAACAAGTTCTAAAGGAGCCTTACTTACGATGGGATGGAGAGGCGCCCTCTGGTCATGGCGTTCAGTTCGCCCCACAGCACAGGCAGTGCATTCTCGGCACCATTTCTCGATATCTTCTCTCATCCCGATCCAATAGAATCTTCTGCGAATGGTGGCCTCAGTCTTTTGCACACCGAAGTGTCCGGACTGGTTGTGGTACATATCCAGCACCAGGCTGGCATCCCGACGTGGCAGAAGAATTTGATACACTCTATCATAGGACACTGGATCCAGACTCCTTCTGAGCAACAGGCCCTTTTGAAGGAATAGTTGATGGCGATGTCTCCACAGTCTCACTAGCTCTGGGTCTGCACTCTTCCTGCGGATCCTCTCAGGGACTTTTCCACTATTAAGGAAGTCGAGCAGTTCACCGAGGACTCTACTTTCGGACTGGAGCTTAATCCATCTTTCTTGATCGCCTCTGGACTCAGGACCATCTGATGAGGAAGGATCAGCAGCAGGGGAATCTTCAGTACGTATATTATCCTGCTGGGTAAATTTGTTATAAAACGCTGGCATCTCCACCTCTTCCCAGGCATCTTTCGGTTCATCTGGGGCTTCTGTAGTGGGGAGTCGTGACAGAGCATCAGCGTTGTCATTGGAGCGGCCTGCCCGGTACTTCACAGTGAAATCATAGTTGGCCAGGCGGGAGGCCCATCTTTGCTCCAGTGCCCCTAATTTGGCCGTATTCAGATGTGCCAGGGGATTATTATCTGTGAAGGCAACAAACGGTGTGGCAGCGAGATAGTCCTTAAACTTTTCGGTCACAGCCCACACTAAGGCAAGAAACTCCAGCTTGAAAGAACTGTAATTCTGATCGTTCTTCTGAGCTCCCTTCAGTGATCTGCTGGCATAGGCAATCACCCTTTCTTTGTTATCTTGCACTTGAGCCAACACGGCCCCCAGGCCTCTTTTACTGGCATCTGTGTAGAGGTGGAATGGCTTCTGATAATCTGGGTAACCCAGAACAGGGGGTTCAGTCAACTTCTTCTTTAGGAGTTGGAAGGCAATTTCCCGCTCTTCATTCCATTCAACAGGAATAGGAGTCTTTGGGCTCTTTTTTGGATGCCCCCTCAAGAGTTCCTGGATGGGATCCGCAATTTGTGCGAAATGCGGGATGAATCGCCTATAGTACCCTGCAAAACTGAGAAAGCTTCTCACCTCTTTCACGGTCGTAGGAGTAGGCCAGTTACGGACAGCAGCAAGTTTGTCAGGGTCAGGCTGCACTCCTTCGGCACTGACAATGTGCCCAAGATATCTGATGGCTGGTTTCAGCAGGTGGCACTTGGACGGCTTGATCTTGAGGCCATATTTAGAAAGAACTTGAAACACCTCACCCAGGTGCTTTAGATGGTCCTCATACGTCTTGGAGTATATAATGACGTCATCCAGGTATAATAGCACCGTCTCAAAATTCCTATGGCCTAAACAACGTTCCATCAGCCTCTGGAACGTTCCTGGAGCATTACACAGTCCAAATGGCATATAATTAAATTCAAACAGGCCCATAGGTGTAGTGAAAGCAGTCTTTTCTCGATCTTCTGGGGCCATGGGTACCTGCCAGTACCCGCTGGTTAAGTCCAAGGTGGAGAAATAGGCTGATGACCCCAGGGCAGTCAAGGACTCCTCAATGCGTGGCAATGGATATGCATCTTTGTGGGTGATTTGATTAATTTTCCTGTAATCCACGCAGAACCTTATGCCGCCATCTTTTTTTCGAACAAGTACTAGGGGCGCAGCCCAGGGACTATGGCTGTCCCGGATTATATTAGAGTCTTTCATCTCTTGTATCATCTCTTTCACAGACTGATAGGTAGTAGGTGGTATGGGTCTGTGCCTCTCCTTAATAGGAGGGTGAGAGCCAGTGGGTATGGTATGTTTGATCACACTGACCTCTCCATAGTCTGTGGAGTGTTTGCTGAAAGCCTGGTGGTGCTCCTTCACCAGCTTCAGGACCCCCTCTATTTGCTCCTTTGGGGTGGATTCCCCACATGTAGTTCTTCCCACCAGGACGCTGTAGGGGTGCTGCTGTTCTGCGCGGTCTGGAACGCCTCCGCGGCAGGCAGACGGATCACATCCTGGAAAGACACCTGTAAGAGCTGAGCAACGGGGCAGTGTTTAAAGAGGGTAACGGGATGATCACCAAAGTTGATTAAACGAACAGGCACTTTACCTTGGGACACGGTCACCATGCTCTTGGCTGTCCGTACAAAAGGATGATCCTTAATAGGAATAGGCTCCACTAGGGCTTGATAGTCCTGGCCCTGGATCCCTAATACAGCACGGCACCACAGAATGATCTGGGAATTTGGAGGCAAAACCACCGGCCGGTTATCCCGGATCCGGACAGTGCAAATTTCTCCTTTCTTGTTGGCGAACCTTTGTTGAGCGCACAGCACGCTAATAGTTTTCTGAATAACTCTTCTGGAAGCAGGTGAGGCGGATGATATGGATTGGTTCAATGCTTCAAGCACTTCGGAGTAACAATTTTTAAGAACATTAGTCCCTAAGATCACGGGGTGTCCTCCTTTACCTCCGGCTTGTACCACAATCACGCCTTGCTGTGGCAGGGTGGCTTCTCCCACCTGAAGAGTAGGTTCCCAATACCCATGCACTTTCACTGGCTTACCGTTGCTAGCGATAATATCTAGCCAGGACTCTGGTGGCTGGGTGAGGAGACTTGGATCCCAGAACTTGTCAAAGGCAGGCCGTTGAATGGTGGTGACCTGTGACCCGGTGTCCAACAGGGCTTCAAAGGATATCCCGTTGATACATATATTAATTTTCGGACGGGACCCGACATACTTAGGCATCCAGTTTGGATCCTTTGGACCTTCTGTTCTACCTCCCGAGGGGCGGTCCTCTGCCTCAGGGGTTAGTCGTTTAACTGCCAGCACATGGATTCGGTATGTCCATATTTCTTGCAATGCTGGCAGACAGGCTGTTTTCTACTTCTGGGCCGGTACTTCAGTCGCCCATCAGGCTCTTTTGGATACACATCTCCATATGCAGGTGGGAGCCTTGGAGGAAGAGGATCCTTATCTTCTAGTAACAATGGTCTCTCCCACTCCTCTATCTTTTTGCACACCTTCTCTAGACTTAGAGTAAGATAGTTCACTTGCTCCATTAGTGCTGCCACTACATCTGTGACTGGAGCTTGGGTGGCTTGACCGACTCCTGCAGACCCCACATTAATAGTCTTTGGCTGACAAGCCTGGGGTTCAGGGAAGGTGGCTGGCCCTGGAGCAGGGTTCTGGCCCAGTATGCTGATGGACAATTCTTTAAAATCCAAGAATGTACAGTGAGGGTGTTGAGCTGACAACATCCGTAGCTGGCCCTTTAAATGTTCAGTACTTATGCCTGCAATGAATTGCTCTCTAAGAGTCCGGTCCTGGTCCTCAGCTTCTTTAGGATCCACTTGGACTACAGCTCTCAGCGTCTCCTGTAAGGACAGGGCAAAATCACGGAGCAACTCTCCAGGCTGCTGTTTTCTGCTGAAGAAACGCATTTTAACTTCTGACACCGTTCTGGCTTCAAATGTGGTGCCCAAACGTTCAAAGATCTGTTCCAGGCTATTTTTCTCAGAACGGGGCCATGACATTACTTCCCTACGGGCGGCCCCTTCTAACTGAGCTAAGAGGATCTCCATTTGCTGCTCAGCATTGATGGGATAAAGCCGGAACAGAGCCAGTATCTGTTCCCTAAAGTCTTTTAACTTGTGGGCTTCCCCTGAATAACGTGGGAACCAGGGGGCCCGAAATAGTACGGCATCAGGCTTGGCGGTGCCGCGGCGGCAGGGGGCCCAGAGTCGGCTGCGGGTACTTCAGCAGGCATGACTGGGGCTGCCTGTGCGATTTCCTCGACCGCGGACATGGCGTTGCTAGGTGGGTATGGCCCTTTAAATGTAGCGGAGCGGACCGGAGCGGCTATGGCAGTAACTTTAACTTTTTTTTTTTTAGACAAGTCTTTCACGACTAGCGGGGATCCCTCCTGTGCCTTGGCAGGGGTCGGGGAGCTTCCGGACAGGTAAGCGGGGTTCTTCTTCCTGGTTGGTTGGGCGATGGCTCCGCCTGATTCTTTTCGCGCCAAAGTCCTCTTTTTCGCGCCAAACAGCTCCACGAGGCGCACTTGTAATCCAATCAGGTTAAATAGGCAATATGGCTGTCTATTCACTGACAGCAAGCGGTGACTCAAATAAGCAGAATACAGTCCATATAGCACAATCTTCACACCGCAATGATTACAGTTCACTTTGGCCCCACAATTTTCAATAAAACAATTGGGGCATGTCACTTTAAGATAATTTTCAGCACACAGTTTTTAAATCCGCTATGGCGCAGGAATATTCGGATCCTGTTCGTGACGCCAATTTATGCAACACGCCAGACCTGCAGGGTATGACGAAGTGAGGTCACGGTTATGGGCAATCGAGGGTACTCACTATATTTGAAGAACCCTGGGCAGGCGCGTGGCAGTGAAGGAGAGGTAGACACGGTTCCTCTGGGGCACGCTCTGTAGATAGGGACCAGGCCTGATGGTGGATGAGGTGCCCTGGATGTTACAGGTATTTTGTGTGCCTGAGGCAAGGTCCCTGTGGTATTCGTGACGCCAGTGCCTTTGGACGGTGGCACGCCGGTTGGTGGTTGGAATGATGAAGGTACACAAGTAGATAGTGAACCAAAACGTAACTTTACTGGACAATCCAACTTTGTACAGCAGGTGTAGCACAGTCTTTATATTACAGTTCCACAAAGGGGCTTATTCACAATATGGCAGGCAATAGTCATGCAAGATACACTGAGGGTAAATTCCACAAGCACTCAGCAGCAGGTTGTACCTTTCCTCAGAATCAATGTACAGTGTCCTTTCTAGAACTCCTGCTCTGGCTTTATATCTCCCAAGGCCCGGATGCCTAAAAGGGTGGCTTATATCCTTGGTTACTTCCTTCCTCAGGTATTATACTGCTTGCTATGATTCCTAAAATCCTCTGCCCTTCAGGGTCACTTTGCTTACCCTGGGTCGCCTCCTTCTATCAGGTGGATAACTGTAGGTTTCTCCCAGGAGGTTGGTTCCTGCAACTGGGGTATCTCTACTGAGCTGATCCTAGCTTCAGGAGGACGAGGTGACTCCTCTAGTCCCCTGGAATGAACTAACACTTCCCTGTCTGGGCCTTCCTATATGTAACTAGGGCTCTCCAGCTCCCTCTAACGTCTGGGAGGCTAAACTACACCCTGACAGGCCTGACACCCAGATAATACAGGGAAAAACATGCACATGACATTTAATGCAATGCAACACATTAACCTGTGCAGTGCCCACCTTTACCTGGTGGGACACTACAATTTCGTCGAGGAGTAATTCGTCATCAGCTTGCCAGCCAATGATCGCGGCTGGCAAGCTGATGATTTTTTAAAAATCCAATCAGAGTGCCAGATAGCAGATCATATTAGTAAATATGATCTGTTATATGGCTGCCTGCTCCTCTGCTGGTTCCTTTCGTCGGTTGGATCCAGCAGAGGAGCAGGCTACACAGTGAGTACACCAAACACCTCATACTAGCCCCAGATCACCCCCCTGAACCCCAATTAACCCTTTGATCACCCCTTTGTCAATCACTAGTGAAAGGAAAAGGTGATCAGTGTAAACTGTCACTTTTTTTTTTCACTGGTATTGACCGTTAGTTTTTAGGTATAGTTTAGGCCCCGTGGTTAGGTAGTTTAGGGATCGGTTAGCGCCCAGCCCAGCCCACCGCACCGCAGTCACTGATTCGCTGATTAGCGTATCACTAATCAGCATTTGTACTTTTATAGTATCTGGAAGTGATCAAAACTGATCACGGTCAGATCTATAATTGTATTAGTGTCACTTTAGTTCGCCCTCCACCCAAAACGCAGTGTTTGCCCGATCAGGCCTGATCGGTCGCCCACACGTGCGTTCACCCACGCCCGCCCCACCGCAGTGACAAAAAAAAATATTTTTTTTGATCACTGCACAATCACTTTACACGCGCTGCGGCGATAAAAAAAATCAGTTTTGATATTTTTTATCAACCGCAGCGGCCCCCGGTACTTCGCTAGCCTCCCCTTTGTAAGACAGGCTTGCTTTTTTTTCTTGGGTAGTCTCAGGGAATACCCCTAAATTTAGTTGCCCAAAATGTCAAACAGGGGGTATTCTTCTGAAGAGGCCTACAGGCTTCTGACCCAGTCGGATGAGGAATGGGAACCCTCATCTGAGGAATCTAGCGGGTCAGAATACGAATCTGTAGAAAGCAGTGGCTCTCTGACCCAAAGTTCGGACGAGGAGGCTGAGGTCCCTGATAGCACCAGGCGTACCCGGCCCCGTGTCGCTAGACCACAGGTTGCGCAGGATCCGCTTCAAGAGCAGCAGAGTGGGGCTGCTGCTGTCGGATTACGTGGTGAGGCATACACCAGCAGCCCAGCCCTCCCTGGACCTAGTACCAGCACTGCCGTACAACATGGTGAAGTGGCGAGCACCAGAAGGGCAGTTGAAGCTGGTACGGTGGCACGTGCAGTAGTGACCCCGTCGCAGCCACCGCAAAGACGTGCCCGTAGAGCCCCTAGAATCCCTGAGGTGCTGGCAAACCCTGATTGGCAGTCCCCAACTTCAGCCGCACCTGTAGTTTTCCCTTTCACTGCCCAGTCTGGAGTTCGGGTTGAGACAGCTCAGATCGGTTCGGCCCTGGGATTTTTTGAGCTGTTCTTGACTGCGGAGCTCTTAGACATAGTTGTGGCTGAAACAAACAGGTATGCCACACAATTTATAACCGCTAACCCGGGAAGCTTTTATGCCCAGCCTTTCCGGTGGAAACCAGTCCAAGTTTCCGAAATTAAAACTTTTCTGGGCCTCCTCCTCAACATGGGTCTAACTAAAAAGCATGAATTGCAGTCATATTGGTCCACGAACCCAATTCATCACATGCCCATATTCTCTGCTGCTATGTCCAGGGCACGTTTTGAGGCCATCCTGCGTTTCCTGCACTTTAGCGACAACACCGCCTCCCGTTCCAGAGGCCACCCTGCTTTTGACCGGCTCCACAAAATTCAGCCCCTCATAGACCATTTCAACCTGAAATTTGAAGATTTGTATACCCCAGAGCAAAACATCTGCGTAGACGAGTCCCTGATACATTTTACCGGGCGCCTTGGCTTCAAACAATACATCCCAAGCAAGCGCGCCCGGTATGGGGTCAAATTGTATAAGCTCTGTGAAAGGGCCACAGGCTATACCCACAAATTTCGAATCTATGAGGAAAAAGATCAGACCCTGGAGCCGGTCGGTTGCCCTGACTACCTGGGGAGCAGTGGGAAGACAGTTTGGGACTTGGTGTCACCCTTATTCGGCAAGGGGTACCATCTTTATGTGGACAATTTTTACACAAGTGTGGCCCTCTTTAGGCATTTGTTTCTAGAACGGATTGGCGCCTGTGGCACCGCGCGAATTAGTCGCGCGGGCTTCCCCCAACGGCTCGTTACCACCCGTCTTGCAAGGGGGCAGAGGGCCGCACTGTGTAACGAAGAACTGCCCGCGGTGAAATGGAGAGACAAGCGTGACGTTTACATGCTCTCCTCCATTCACGCAGACACGACAATACAAATTGAGCGAGCAACCCGTGTCATTGAAAAGCCCCTCTCAGTCCACGACTATAATTTGCTCATGGGAGGGGTGGACTTCAATGACCAGATGTTGTCTCCGTATTTAGTTTCCCGCAGAACCAGACGCTGGTATAAGAAGGTGTCTGTATATTTAATTCAATTGGCTCTGTATAATAGTTTTGTTCTCTACAGTAAGGCTGGGAGAACTGGATCCTTCCTCAAATTTCAGGAAGAGATCATTGAGAACCTCCTGTACCCAGGAGGTTCTGTGGCCCCATCCACCAGTGTAGTTAGCCGTCTACACGAGCGACATTTCCCCAATGTCGTTCCTGGTACCTCAACCCAACAGTCACCCCGAAAAAGATGTTGTGTCTGTAGCAGGAGTGGAATAAGGCGTGACACCCACTATTTCTGTCCTGACTGTCCTGACCACCCTGCCCTATGCTTTGGAGAGTGTTTCCGGAAGTACCACTCACAGGTACACTATTAGCATAGGGATCATCTCACCAGGACAGGCACACAGGGCTATTAGGGCCCATTCACTCACACAGCTGCTGCAAACGTCTCCTTTCACCTGGGACAAAGTGCATAACGCCCTTCGCCACATCTTTGGGCGATTTGCGCTTTGCACATTGACCCATGGGGAAGGAGAGGTTTGTTCTATAAAGGTAAAAAAAAAAAAAAAAAAAACACCAGTAAGCAAAAAGGTTAATGTTCAGTTAAAAAAGTTAAAGTTTATATATTCTGTTGCAAAGTTAATAAAATTATTGCGTTGCGGCCTGGTTTTTTCTTTTTTTTTTACCTTCCAGGTGGACCAACCGATCGACTAGCTGCAGCACTGATGTGCATTCTGACAGAAGCATTGCGCTGCTGTCAGATTACACGCAAGTCGGTGTATGCGGCGCTGCAAGACGGGATTTCTCCTCTGCAGTAACAGATACGTTTGCCGAGGCATACGAGCTGAGGAGGAGGCGGCGTTCCTATGCTTTGGCAAACACTTTGTATATATATATAAAAAAAAAAAAAATCCCGGCAATGATTTATTCATCCACATCGATTGATGTGAATGGAGAAATCTGGTTTGCCAGGGCATACGAGCTAAGTGGGTATGGATGTTGGGCGGAGCTCCTATGTCCTGGCAGACGCCTTTCCCCTCCTTTTTTTTTTTTGGCAGAGATTTTTTCATCCACATTGATCGATGCGAATGAAGAAATCTGTGCCGTTCATTTTTTTCTTTCAGCCCAGAGGCTGAACGGAAAAAAAAATCTCATTACCTGTATGCTCAATATAAGGAGAATAGCAGAAACTCCTAATGCTGGCCATACATGTAATGATTGCGGAGACCCTCAAATGCCAGGGCAGTACAAACACCCCACAACTGACCCCATTTTGGAAAGAAGACACCCCAAGGTATTTGCTCAGGGGCATATTGAGTCCATGAAAGATTTACATTTTTGTCCTAAGTTAGCGGAAAGTGAGACTTTGTGAGAAAAAAAAATAAAAATAAATCAATTTCCGCTAACTTATGCGAAAAAAAAAAAATTTCTATGAACTTGCCAGGCCCCTCATTGGATACCTTGGGGTGTCTTCTTTCCAAAGTGGGGTAACATGTGGGGTATTTATACTGCCCTGGCTTTTTAGGGGCCCTAAAGCGTGAGAAGAAGTCTGGGATCCAAATGTCTAAAAATGCCCTCCTAAAAGGAATTTGGGCACCTTTGCGCATCTAGGCTGCAAAAAAGTGTCACACATCTGGTATCGCCGTACTCAGGAGAAGTTGGGGAATGTGTTTTGGGGTGTCATTTTACATATACCCATGCTGGGTGAGATAAATATCTTGGTCAAATGCCAACTTTGTATAAAAAAAATTGGAAAAGTTGTCTTTTGCCAAGATATTTCTCTCACCCAGCATGGGTATATGTAAAATGACACCCAAAAACACATTCCCCAACTTCTCCTGAGTACGGCGATACCAGATGTGTGACACTTTTTTGCTGCCTAGGTGGGCAAAGGGGCACATATTCCAAAGTGCACCTTTCGGATTTCGCAGGCCATTTTTTACACATTTTGATTGCAAAGTACTTCTCACACATTAGGGCCCCTAAATTGCCAGGGCAGTATAACTACGCCACAAGTGACCCCATTTTGGAAAGGAAAAACCCCAAGGTATTCCGTGAGGGGCATGGTGAGTTCCTAGAATTTTTTATTTTTTGTCGCAAGTTAGTGGAATATGAGACTTTGTAAGGAAAAAAAAAAAATCATCATTTTCCGCTAACTTGTGCCAAAAAAAAAAAATTCTAGAAACTCGCTGTGCCCCTCACGGCATACCTTGGGGTGTCTTCTTTCCAAAATGGGGTCACTTGTGGCGTAGTTATACTGCCCTGGCAATTTAGGGGCCCTAATGTGTGAGAAGTACTTTGCAATCAAAATGTGTAGAAAATGGCCTGCAAAATCCGAAAGGTGCACTTTGGAATATGTGCCCCTTTGCCCACCTTGGCAGCAAAAAAGTGTGACACATCTGGTATCGCCGTACTCAGGAGAAGTTGGGGAATGTGTTTTGGGGTGTCATTTTACATATACCCATGCTGGGTGAGAAAAATATCTTGGTCAAATGCCAACTTTGTATAAACAAATTGGAAAAGTTGTCTTTTGCCAAGATATTTCTCTCACCCAGCATGGGTATATGTAAAATGACACCCCAAAACACATTCCCCAACTTCTCCTGAGTACGGCGATACCAGATGTGTCACACTTTTTTGCAGCCTAGGTGGGCAAAGGGACCCACATTCCAAAGTGCACCTTTCGGATTTCACCGGTCATTTTTTACACATTTTGATTGCAAAGTACTTCTCACACATATGGGCCCCTAAATTGCCAGGGCAGTATAACTACGCCACAAGTGACCCCATTTTGGAAAGAAGACACCCCAAGGTATGCCGTGAGGGGCACAGCGAGTTCCTAGAATTTTTTATTTTTTGTCGCAAGTTAGTGGAATATGAGATTTTGTAATAAAAAATAAAATAATCATCATTTTCCGCTAACTTGTGACAAAAAATAAAAAGTTCTATGAACTCACTATGCCCATCAGCGAATACCTTAGGGTGTCTACTTTCCGAAATTGGGTCATTTGTGGGGTTTTTCTACTGTTTGGGCATTGTAGAACCTCAGGAATCATGACAGGTGCTCAGAAAGTCAGAGCTGTTTCAAAAAGCGGAAATTCAAATTTTTGTACCATAGTTTGTAAACGCTATAACTTTTACCCAATCCATTTTTTTTTTATCAAAGACATGTAGAACAATAAATTTGGCGAAAAATGTATATATGGATGTCGTTTTTTTGCAAAATTTTACAGCTGAAAGTGAAAAATGTCATTTTTTGGCAAAAAAATCGTTACATTTTGATTAATAACAAAAAAAGTAAAAATGTCAGCAGCAATAAAATACCACCAAATGAAAGCTCTATTAGTGAGAAGAAAAGGAGGTAAAATTCATTTGGGTGGTAAGTTGCATGACCGAGCGATAAACGGTGAAAGTAGTGTAGTGCAGAAGTGTAAAAAGTGGCCTGGTCATGAAGGGGTTTTAGCTAGCGGGGCTGAAGTGGTTAACAAGATTTTAGTATAACCAGTTTCTTATACATTGTTTTTGAAATGACCAATAGCTCATCTAAAAAAAATCAGCAAGGAAGCTTCCACAAAGAGTACACATTCAAAACAAATAGGAATCAGGATTGGTACAGAGAAGAATTAAGGGGGTCATTTATCAAACTGGTGTAAAGTAGAACTGGCTTAGTTGCCCATAGCAACCAATCAGATTCCTCATTTCATTTTCCAAAGGAGCTGTCCAAAATGAAACATAGAATCTGATTGGTTTAATTTATGCTACAGAGTTCCACTGTATATTTTACCGTTTGAAATGCGTAGGGTTAGATCTTTGGTAAATCTGCACCGAAATCCACTGTGGAATGTCAGCAAAATCTGCAGTAAAATTTCCAAGAAAGGGACCCTGTCACACACAGCCAGGAAAGGGGGAAGTGGCCGACGTTGGGCTGCTCTCTCGTTTCACTTTAGTGGGGCTTAAAGGGGTTATCCCATCATAGACAATGGGGGCCTATCGCTAGGATATGCCCCCATTGTCTGATAGGTCAAGCAGAACGGAGCGGAGAAACTTGAGGAGGGCACACTGCGCATGCGCAGCCGCCCTACATTCATTTCTATGGAGCCGCCGAACATAGCCGAGCACTGGCGCGGCTATTTCCGTCGGCCCCATAGAAATGAATGGGAGCGGTGGCCGCGCATGCGCGGTACGCTCCCATTCACTTCAATGGGAGAGGCGGTGAGCTGCGCCTGCTGGTGGATGGTCCTCCAGCCACAACTCTCCCGGGCTCCGTTCTCCTTGTAGGTTCGGGTCTCAGCGCCTATCAGACAATGGGGGCATATCCTAGCGATATTCCCCCATTGTCTAAGATGGGATAACCCCTTTAAGAAAATAGCCAAGTAGGCGAGCTCCGCTCTTTTCGGATATGCCGTTAATGGGCAGATATTTTACCCCGCAGGTTTTGTCTATCAATCTGAAACAGTTGGTTTCCAACCACATATTTACTATGCTTTTCTGTGCTTCTATAGGAACTCAACTTTATGGATTAAACACACAGCAGTCATAGCATCACCAAAATGTATGATGCAGCGACCAAGCAGGTTCAATCACCAACCACACAGAGACGGTTACAACAGTCTTCCTATCTGCGTGGCATGCCGGTGGACGCCAGTCTGATAGTTAAGGCAAGAAGTTTTCAGGCTACAAGCCCCAGACCAGCTTTCCAGATGGAGAAACCAAGAGTCAACAGAATCAGCTGAATCTGCGAGGCTGTGTGGTGATAGGAACATCTATTTTTTGATCCAATTAAATTATGCTAATACCAGATGTTGGGTCAACTGGGCCATTGTGGTATTGTTTAATAAGATAAGCACCAATCTTCACACAAGCAAATCACTTAATCCCATGGAAATGTATGGAGGTCTAGAGATAAAGTCTCTACTCACAACATGAGGTGGACAGGCTGTAGGAATAGGAGTAAATATACATATTAGGGCTCATGTACACGGTCGTAAGTGTTTTATTGTCTGTAAATGGCAGATATTCTAAAAGCCGCTGGTGCATGCCACCATTTATTTTTTAACTTCTGTAGAAATTTCCAATCCTTATCCACAAAACAGACAAGATTAGGACATGTTCTACCATTCTACAGTTATTGGAGTGACTGTAAACACATTTGTGTGATCCTCTGAGGTGGAAGCAGGTAGACACTGACCCTGTTTTATCCTTAAAGGGGTTATCCCATGCCTAATGTAAACAATTCATATAGTACACGACAACCTCTTTCTAACAAAGCTAGAACCAGCCCTGTACCTCACATGGATCCAGAGATCTCCCCATGCAATGCTCTGCTAGATTGATATCAAGCTTAAGCTAACAGTAGAGAAATCGCAGCTGATTTCCCACCCATTTACAATTATAGAACTGATCAAGGCCCTTAAGGACTCTCCCCTTCATAAAAGCCCAGGTCCAGAAGGATTACCTATGAAATACTATGACTCCTTCCAAGGCATCCTTTTACCCAAACTCCTTCAAGTTTGTAACTCAGTCTGGGCAGGGAAACCCTTACATCCCCATATGCTTGCTGCCCAAATAACCATCATCCCTAAAGAAGGAAAAGACCCCTCCTTGTGTGCCAGTTACAGACCGATATCTTTGCTCAATACCGACCTGAAACTGCTGGCAATGATGCTGGCTTCTCGTCTTCAGTCCCTCCTGCCTCAATTGATCCACATGGAGCAAGTGGGCTTTGTGGGAGGGCGTGAAGGTAGAATGAATAGAAGCCTCCTGATAAACATAATACATTATGCTCACTTCACTTCCACTCCACTAGTCCTTCTTGGCACTGATGCCGAAAAGGTTTTTGATAGAGTGGACTGGGCATACATGAGTGAAGCCTTGAAAAGCTTTGGCATTCCAGAAAGCTTTATTGAGGTGGTAATAACAATGTATAGCAATCCTTGCGCAAGAGTCTTAGTAATGGTACCAGGCAGGGCTGCCCCATTTCCCCACTTCTCTTTATCCTTTCCATTGAGCCGGTGTTACAAGCGATACGGCAGGATCAACAGATACAGGGTATGACCATTAAAGGAGTTATTCACTCGCTAGCTGCATTTGCGGACGACCTACTTCTCATCATCACTAATCCCGTTGAGGCCTTCCCTGCAATTCACAAGTTACTAGAATGATTTGGAGCCCTCTCCAATTTCAAAGTAACTTTATCCAAGTCACAAGTATTAAACGTATCATTGGATTCACAAATACAAAATACACTAGAGTTGAGCACTCCCTTTACCTGGTCAACACGCAGCATTCCCTTCCTTGGTGTGAACATCACCTCCCATCCTTCAGCTTTGTATGTGGAAAATTACAAAAACATATCATGTATAATCAATGATCTTATGACATCCTGGGACTTGCCATTTACCTCCTGGTTTGGTTGTAATACTCTAAATAAAACGATAGTTCTCCCAAAAGTATTGTACTATTTACAGGCGCTGCCAATTCCCATACCTGGATCCTTCTTTCTCCAATTAAAAAAGGTCCTGACGCGCTTCCTCTGGAGTGGTGCCAGACCTAGACTGCCCTACTGTCAGGTGATTAAGTCTCAGAAAGATGGCCGTCTGGGTATTCCAGATTTTCTTAACTACTATAAGTCTATACAAGGTCTTAGGGTTTTAGAATGGATTCGTAGTCCGCCAGGAAGTGGCATTAGAACAAGACCTGGCAGGGATCCCCTTGTGCTCTTTGGCCCTGGCCAGAAGGTATAGAACGGAGATTTTGAAATATATAACAAATCCCTTCACGCGCAACACCCTCAAGGTGTGGTACTCGGGGGTGGCGGGAAAATTGTTGTCAGGTCCGATTTCACAAGTATTACAGGTTAGATTACTCTATTACAATACTGGATCTCATAGGAAGGCCTTATGGTAGTGATGAGATGTTTGGATGCTGAGGGGTCTTTTTTACATATATGGTGGACATGTCACTTAGTGAAACCATTTTGGATAGGAGTATGTAATACCTTGACCAAATTGCAGGGTAGTGAATTTCCACTTCTACCACAATGTTGTCTAGTAGGGCTTCAGTCCCCACAGTGTCGTCCCCATCAAGCTTGCCGCCTTCAACAACAACTGTTGGCAGTGGCCAGGGTCTTAATCGCCTCTAACTGGTAGTCGAATGTAGTACCAGGTATCCCACAATGGCTCTCTAGGTGCGATCAAGTGTATCGCTTAGAGCAGATTGGGAGACTATTTTGTTGCTTTCCAGTCTTCTGGACTCACAAAGAAGTGTCTTTGACTCCTATACACTGGGCATTCCATGACTGGTTTCATGATCCTCCCATCAATTGGTCCAGCAATTTCATTTATTCCTCCTATTAAAAATGTGATATAGCAATATATATGTTAAATTAAAAATATCAATGTTTAATACCATGAAGCACAAAAACACTTTTATATTGATTCATCCAAACAAAATTAAAAAAAAAAAAAAAAAAAAGGAGGACAAAATTTTCTTTGGGCAAAAGCACTTGTCTTACTTCAGCAAATGACATTTATCATGTAGAGAAATTTAATACGAGGCAATTACTAATGTATTGTTATTGTCAATATTGCCTCCTTTGCTTGCTTGATTCATTTTTCAGTCACATTATACGCTGCTCATTTCCATGGTTACGACCACCCTGTAATCCAGCAGCGGTGATCGTGCTTACACAATATAGGAAAAGGCACTGGCCTATGTGCACTCCCACAGTCCTGGCCACCAGGTGGTGAGGTGACAGGTTTTCTTTAAGTTCCGTTGAAATTAAGGGGCACATTTATTAGGACCGGCGTTTTAGATGCCGGTCATAATAAAAGCCTGTAGCTAGCGGGGTATCCTCCGAAGTTATTAAGAGGTGTATGCCTCTGCATAACTTCCCCGCATCCACTTTCTATGCCTAAAACAGCAACTAAGCATTGACCCGCCACCTGCGCCTGAAATAAGCCTAATTTAGGAGTATTTCAGTATAGTAAATGACCCCCTAAATCTGTGCAGCAGCTCTAGCCATTCTGACAGCTCCCTGGCCGAATGTAGCTGCTTGCAGAATTGTTATATGCAATGTACATTCCAGGGGCATAGCAAGTGACCGTGGGGCTTCATAGCAAAATTGACTTGGGCCCCACTCTATCATGACCACCTTCTGCAGCAATTCCAGTACATGAATTTTATGATTATTATGGTCTCCCTGATGCACAAGGATAATGTAAAAGTTGAAGTCACTTTATTGTACATATTGTAGATAATTTACACCGTTATGTCACAAAATAGCAATAATGCACACAGTCATGTCACTAGTAGGAGAATATACGCAAATAGGTCTTTGCATAGGAATGACACACATAGAAAGGTCATCATGTATCCCTTCTCTATGTTGAGAAGGGGTAAAACAGGGTGGCCCAGGAATTTTTGGGCACGTCGGAATATGTCGGCTGATACTACTTGTAATGTTGCGGATAGTGTTTGTGATATTTTCCTTGAGTTCATCCAGGGATGTGGATTGTTAGCGGACATTTTTTGTTTTGAATTTCCCAACAGATAAAAATTGCATGAGGACAAGTCTGAGGAACGTGGTGACCATAACCCCTTGCTCACAGTTTGCTCCTACATCAACAGTTCATGAATCCGTGCCAGTGAGGTGTGGCATGTTGTTCCAGGACATTTTTGTTTCTGCAGCATCACTGCTGTAGAGCTGTGAGCAGTATCGGCCAACACAATCCGATGTGCCCAAAGATGCATAGACCGGGACAGGGACCACTTTCAGCATCTTTTGTGACTTGTGGGTAATAAAAAAAAATAACAATCCACTTGCTCATTCATCTTGTCATACTATCGCTGGAGGTGGGCTACTTTTTCGTGGGCCATCCTGTATATAAGATAGGGGTAAACGTGGAGCCCAACAGTCATTATTTGCTGCACCTTATGTCTTAATGAAAATGCATTTCTGGTATTTTACAGTAGAAACCCATACTCTTCAAAAAGTCTCCCAAGGTGTCCAGACCTAATTTATTCATTTATTTTGTGCACTTATATAGCGCTGCTATATACCGCAGCTATTTACAGACATTAGCATCCAACTGTCCTTAATGGGGCTCACAATCTAAGTTCCCTATCAGTATGTCTTTGGAGTGTAGGAGGCAACTGGAGTACCTGGAGGAAACCCACACAAGCACAGGGAGAACATAAAAACTCCATGCAGATGTTGTTATTGGTCAGATTCGAACCTAGGACCCCAGCACTGCAAGGCACCAGTGCCAACCAGTGAGCCACCGTGCTGCCCACTCATGGCGTAGCCTTAATAAAAATAAACAATGCCATCTATCTCTATGAACGTTTCTATGCTTCAAGAGGGACAACTGATTAATTCCTTAACATATGGAAGCTCAAAAACTCTCAGAAGAATCTTGTCACCCACACTTTTAAAAACATGAGGTTCTTAGCACACAATCTGATGACATTGTGTGAGCCCATCTGCCACGTCAAGGCGACCTCAATCAGATAGGTCCCTACACTAAGACTCTTTTTTTTTTAATAACATGATTTACACTGATTTGTACTATTAATTTAAAAAGCCAAACTGATAAGCAGTATATTGGTGTTTCTCTATAACAACTGACTACTGTATATAAAATAATGTAAGAGCACACTGCAAGTGATAACACCAGTTACACTCAATATATCCTGTTTTATGTATAACGTGTTAGTGTAGGGACCCACCTAAACAAGGAGGGATTAAGCACTGCAAAAGGGCTAACAAAACAGATATGAATTTAATATATGAAATAGAATTAAACCCATGCAATGTTATAACAATATTGAGAGCAACTGGTACACCATGCAATGTTTGTATAGTCAGTCAATATACAGACTAAGTATAAAGATTACACCTATATACACACTACAGAGACTACACTATACATATACTATATACGCTACATTAATCTCATATGGTGACACTATATAGATTACTTACCCTATATACACTACACTTACCTTTTTTACAGACATTAAATACATTACACTTATCCTAAAAGCACACTATATAGACGACACCTATCCTATGTAAACACTATGTAGACTACACTTACCTTACACATAAACTGTATACACTACACTTACCCTATACACACACTATATACACTATACATACACTAAATATACTACACTTACCTTATATACAGGCACTTTATATATTAATTATCCTATATACACACACACACACTATATACACTACACATACTGTATGTAACACTATAATGACTACACATGTCATATACATACACTATATACACTAAACTTACCCCATATACAGAAACTATATAAATTACACTTATCCTATACATACAATATACACTTACACTTACCTCACTTATATATATATATATATATATATATATACACACACACTACACATACACTATATACAGCTAATATATAAAATAAACAACACTTACCCTCTACAAACACTATATACACTATACATTTACTATATACTCTACACATACCTAATATACAGACTAGTTATAAAGATTACATTTATCATATATATAAAACATAAATACTACATTTATGCTACAGTATATACATACTACATAGACTACACTATGCAGATATACTATATACAATACACTTAACCTATACAGAAACTATATACACTACATTTATCCTATATGCAGACATTATATAAATTGCTTACCCCTATATACACACTATATATACTACACTTACCTTATATACAGACATTACATAGATTACACTTATCCTATAAGAACACCATATAGATTATACCTATGTACACACTATGTAGACTACACTTACCCTACACATACACTATATATACTACACTTACCTTATATAACACTATATACACTAGATATACTACACTTACCATATATATATAGACACTATGTAGATTAATTATCATATATACACATTATATGCACTACACTTACCGTATGCTCACATTATATTAACTACACATATCATATACATACACTATACACACTACACTTACCGCATATACAGACACTATAAAAGTTACACTTATCCTATACATACACATACACTATATAGACTACACTTACCCTGTGTAGTCACAGTATATATATATATATATATTACATTTCACTTACCTGATATATATACTATATAGATTACACTTACCGTAAATATACACTAAACTATTATTACTCTATATATACATTACATAGAGTACATGTACCCTAAATGTACACTATATACCTTATACTTTCCTTATACATACACTATATACTGTACACATACCCTATACACATAATATTGACAGCACTTACCCTATACAAGCACTACATACACTATATATACACTATATACTCTACACATACTCAATATACAGAGTAACTATAAAGATTACACTTATATACACACTACATAGACTAAACTATACATATGTTATATACAGTACATTAATCCTATATGCTGACACTATATAGATTGCTTATCCTATATACACGCTTTATACACTACAATTACCTTTTTTACAGAAATTAAATAGATTACACTTATCCTATAAGCACACTATATCGATTACACCTATCCTATGTATACACTGTGTAGACTACACTTACCTTACACATAAACTGCATACACTACAATTACCCAATACACACACTATATACACTATACAAACACGATATATAGTACACTTACCCTATATACAGGCACTTTATAGATGAATTATCCTATATACACACTATATACACTACACTTAATATATGTAACGCTATAATGACTACACATCATATACATACACTAAACTTACCCCACATACAGAAACTATATAAATTACACATATCCTATACATACAATATATACATTGCACTTACCCCACTAATATATATATATATATATATATATATATATACTACACATACCCTATATACAGAAACTATATAAATTACACATATCCTATACATAAAATATATACATTGCACTTACCCCACTAATAAATATATATATATATATATATATATATATATATATATATACTACACATACCCTATATACAGATAATATATAAATTAAACATCACTTACCTTGTACAAACATTATATACACTCTACATTTACTATATTCTCTACACATAGCTAATATACAGACTAGTTCTAAAGATTACACTTATCATATATACAAAACATAGATACTACATTTATGCTATATACATGGACTATACTATGCAGATATACTATATACAATACACTTACCCTATACATAAACTATACACCCTATGTTTATCCTATATACAGACACTATATAAATTGTTTATCCTATATAAACACTATATATACTACACTTACCATGATTACACCAGTCCTATATACACACTACATAGACTACACTTACCCTACACATATACTAAAATAATTGCACTTACTGTATAATACAATATATACACTACACTTACCCTATGCACAAACACTATAAAGATTCACTTATCCTGCATATACACTATGTAGATTACACTTACCTTATATGCACACCATATGTAGATTACACTTACCTTATATGCACACACTATGTAGATTACACTTACCTTGTATGCACACACTATGTAGATTACACTTACCTTATATGCACACACTATGTAGATTACACTTACCTTATATACACACTATGTAGATTACACTTACCTTGTATGCACACTATGTAGATTACACTTACCTTATATGCACACACTATGTAGATTACACTTACCTTATATGCACACACTATGTAGATTACACTTACCTTATATGCACACACTATGTAGATTACACTTACCTTATATACACACTATGTAGATTACACTTACCTTATATGCACACACTATGTAGATTACACTTACCTTATATACACTTTATGTAGATTACACTTACCTTGTATGCACACATTATGTAGACTACACTTCCCCTATGTACATACTGTATAGCCTACATTTACCATATATAGAAACTTGTGGTCCGTGAGAAGGTTCTCTGTGAAGACTGCGGAGACTGAAGATTGTGTCTGAATTAAAAAGAAAACATGACATAAATATTGCAGCAGTTGTTGGACTCTTTAACACATACTGTCTATCAGGATGGACCCCGTGCCTCAATCTTGTATCAAACAACGAGTGACCCCGATGTCCATTGTAACTTGTCACACCTCACCTTTCATTTGCCAAGTCAACTGGACAACTGCAACTTCTGATACTCACTAATTTCCAACATTCTGTCATTTTCTGTGATTTTGTTGATGTCGTCACATAAAAAATGTACATGTAGTCTCAGCCCAATGGAGATTCTTAAAGGGTTGCAAAAAGAAGTATAAAAAGTATTCCCAAATCGTGTGCCGAGACCCTAATTAGCATATTCATTAAGATATCTCTGCAACAGCAATTTGGGCAATTTGGGTAATAAAAGTATCAAGCATATTTATATTTTTTATTCACATAGCCGTATCAGGGCTTGTCAATTGCAGTACAAGATGTACTTTCTAATTAGTTATCCTACTTTAAAACTTAGCTTTTATCAGATATTATATATAAAATATATGTCCCACAGTAATAATAATGATGACTGCATGAAGAGGAAAACATACATAACTTTGCTCAGACGTAGATTATTAGGTACTGCGTATATGTATGTAACACATCAGTTTATGCATACACATATGTAGTCCTATCACATAAATATAATACAATGGTTTGACCATTTATTATGATCCCCACTCACGGTTTGTTGCATGGGCCAGGTGTGATCAAGATATTCCGACCGCTTGCGTGATCAAGGGGGTCTGTGGTGGTTACCGTTGTCTGCTGAAACAAATATGGTTCCAGATAAAGTTCAGTTGCTGAGTAGCTTGAAGCAGTAGGTCAGACAGGTAGGAGGATGTCCCTGATAGACTATTATTCTCCTGCCTAAAAGCGGAGAGGTCTCCCGCCTAAATGCGGGAGAATCACCCCCTGCGGAGCGACCCCACTTCTCGGTGGCTTTCCCTGTTATTCTGGCCCTATTGCTATCTTCCAATGCTGGCCTGTTACGATGTTTCTTTAAAAGGTATTTCCCTTCTTTCAAAGGTATTTCCCGACGCGTTTCCTCTGCCAGGTGATGCTAACAGATTCATCAGGGGTGAAATGGATAGTTTGGATGGTATAGTAACCGTCAGCTCAATCGCTTTTATGGTGGTGTCCCAGCTAGATTGCAGTCCAGAATGATGTCTGTAACTGCCCCCTTAAATATACCATTATATCAAGTCTAATTGGTGTGTTAATTGCTCACGTACCCTTTCTTTTTCTCGCCATTTCTCTTTTTCCGGCGTGCGTTCCATTTGGGTTAGAGGCGGATACGGAACTACGTCACTCTGCGCAAGCGCATTATTTTACCTAGCCCCGTGGAACGCATCACGTGCACGTCGTGCGTCCAGTCAGCTGATCCTTTTGCCTGTGACGCCACGCGTATAGTGTGGAACGCATCGGCGTCACTGGATAATGGTCCGTATCACTATGGAACGCATTGACGTCATATTAAGGCGTCAAGGTGATTGGAAAGGAGAGCTATATATCTTACTCCTTCCATCAAATATGCACGGTCGTGAACAAAACATATTTATTTATATCAGTGTATATGTGCGGTATTAAAGTAGGTCCGGATCTAGATGATATGGTCTGTCATATTGATTACATATCAAACAGTTTTTCTGCATCCCGGTCCAATTCAATTTCTTTGTATTGTCTATTTTTTCGATATACATGTATACATCTGTATACACTCATACACATATCTGTATATATACATGTACATACCCGCACATATAGCAACATACACACAAGGCCTAAAGTATGTTTATGTTGTGGGGTATACTGGTGCATAAATGGGGGACATTTGTGGGAGTGGGAGGGAGATCGGTCCTGGAATTGAAGCATTATAAACATAATTCATGATATATCCTGGGCCTTTATTGATTCCCAACCCTCCTGTTTATTGATAGTTGTGACTATTACCTATCTCGGTAGATGTAGTATAGTTCCTGTTCCGTATATGTATTATTGTTATTATCTTTACACTTGTCAAGTGGGTACGAGTATTCTAGACGCCCGGGGCCTAAATGAAACAGCCAAAAGACAGAATCTCGTTTAGGCCAAGCGGACTAACTGTCTTTAACCTGTGAGTCCACTCAGTCTCTTTCTGTAATATTTTTCTATTGAGGTCACCGCCTCTAGGAGATGGACGTATCACCTCTATGACACAAAATTTTAATACCCTGGAGTCTCCATCGTGACAGATCTGAATGTGTCTAGCAATTGGGGTGTCCCGTTGGTGTCTGATGTCTCCCAAATGATCTCCAATCCTCCTCCTGAGTTCTCTCTTGGTCTTGCCAACGTACTGGAGATTACAAGTACACGTGCATAAGTATACCACCCCTGTGGTTTTGCAATTTGCAAAATCCCTGATGGTGTATGTTTTATTAGTGACGCTGCTGGTGAAGGTTTTTGTCTTGATGATGTGTGGACAGGCTATGCAAGTCCCACATTTATACATGCCTAGGGGTTTCCTGTCTAGCCAAGTTCCAGATTTTTTAATCGGTAAATAGTGGCTGTGTACGAATCTGTCCCCCAATGATCTTCCTCTACGATATGTAATTGCCGGGTAAGGGGGAAGGGTGTCCTCTATATCAGGGTCAGTGAGTAGCAGATCCCAATATTTTTGAAGGATATCCCTGACTTGTCTATTATAATTATCGTAAGTGCCTATAATACGGAACTTGTGATCTACTGTGGGTTTTTGTTTAGGAGACAATAGTTCCGTTCTTTCTACATTTAATGCCGTTTTGAAGGCTTTTTGTAGTGGTTGGGACGGATATCCCCTTTGGCTAAATCTGACTCTCAGGTCATTGGCTTGATTGTGAAAATCTGCCTTCCGGGTACAATTTCTTCGGATCCGAAGATATTGACCCTTGGGAATACAGCATTTAAGACTTGTGGGGTGATGACTCTCCCATCTTAATAAATTATTTGTGGCTGTGGGTTTCCTGTATGTTTTAGTGGAAATCATTCCGTTGTTTAGGGAGATGTGTAAATCCAGGAAAGCCAGACTGTGCTCGTTGACCTCTGAGGTGAAGTGCATACCTATTTTGTTGTTATTTAGGTAAGCTACAAATTCCGAGAACTGCCCTCTGGAGCCGCTCCAGAATATCAAGATATCGTCGATATAGCGGCCCCAGAAGACAATCCTCGGCGTCCAGATGCTATCCTCCGTGAATACCAGGGTATCCTCCCACCAGCCCAGGAACAGGTTGGCATAAGTGGGGGCACAGGGGCTCCCCATTGCCGTGCCCCTGAGCTGGTGGAAGAATCTGGAGTTAAAAAGAAAAAAGTTGTGTCTTAGAACAAACTCTGTCAGCTTGTAGGTAAACTCATTATGGGCTATGAATTGAGTACCCCTAGTTTTAAGATAGTATTCGACTGCATATAATCCCAGGTCGTGGGGGATATTGCTATAAAGCGCCTCAACGTCTATTGAGGCTAGTAGTGTCCTATCCTCTAGCTGTAACCCATCAATTTTAGTTAGTAAATCCGGGGTGTCCCTGATATACGATGGGAGTGCTGTCACAAAGGGTCTCAGTATCTTATCAACGTATACACCGATGTTTTGGGTAATCGAGTTTATCCCTGATATTATGGGGCGTCCCTTGAGTGGTGTGAGTCCTTTGTGAATTTTTGGGATTGTGTAGAAGGTGGCAGTCTGAGGATAGGGGATAAGCATGAATTTGAGTTCATCATTTGATATTAGTTTGTTATCAAGAGCTTGTATAAGTAAAGACTCCAAATCAGTATTGAATTCCAAAGTGGGGTCCCTTTCGAGGATGTTGTAGCAGTTTTTGTCATTTAGAATCGAGTTACACATCTGTTGATACATGGCATGATCCATGACCACTAAATTCCCCCCTTTGTCTGAGGGTTTCAGTATTAGGTCATGGTCTTCCTGTATTTTGATCATAGCCTCTGTTTCAAGTTTATTTAGATTCATTTTACTCTGAATTCTTTTTTGGTCCAGTTTTTCCAGTTCTTTCGTGACTATATGCTGGAAAAGGTCAATCGTATTTGATTCGATTGGGGGTGGGAATTTTGTGCTTTTGGGTTTCAAGTTTGTGAAGGGGCCTTCCCCAGTGTTTTTATTTCCTTCTCCGAGGAGTTCGGCCATCGTTCTGGCCAGTGGGAGGTCATCCAGAGGAATACCTAGTCTCGCACTTTCCTCAAGATCATTGTGCCTGTAGAACTTATGCCATTTGAGCTTACGACAAAATAGATGAAGGTCTTTGATCCAGAGGAAAAAGCTAAATCTAGTTGTAGGTATAAATGATATACCTCTAGTGAGTACTTGCATTTCAACCTCGGAGAAGATTTTTCTAGTTAGATTAATTATCTGACCTTCCTGTATGGAGTCTATTTTTCTTGTCTGGGACGGTCCCTGAAGTGATAGGGGGCTCCCCCCTGCTCTAAAAAATTGGAAGATGAGGTAGAGGGTCCAGAGGACGAGGGTCCTTCTGGTTGATTGTTCCTCGACTGGTTTCCCCATTTTTGATTTCTAGTTCTGGGGCCTCTTTGTCTCCCGTTACCTCTATATCTTGGTTTCCCACGATATGAGTGATCAGTTGATCTTTCTGTGTCTGAGGACTCAATTTCAGATGATGAAATTTCTTTTAGGGGTAAATTTGTTTGGGCGTTTAAATGTAGGTATGCTCGTTTTTCTTTGAATTCAAGGAGGTCTTTTTTATACTGATTGTGCTTTCTCTCTTTAATTGAGATATGGTATTTCTCCACAGAGGATTGTAGATTATTTTCCTTTTTGGAGAACTCCGGATCGTCCGTGTATTTTAGTGTCTGTTCAATTAGTGTTTTAAGTCTTATGGATGTTTTTTCTAAAGTGATGCGTTCTTCAGAGAGCAAAAGTCTCATTAGGTTAAGGGAGCTTTCTGTCAATGTTTTTTCCCACTTGGTCAGTAAGTCTGATGACTGTGATCTAAGTGCTGGAGTAATGGGAATGCGCAGCCCTTTGGGAACAATCTCAGCCTTTATATAATTTTCAAGAGACTGAGTCTCCCACCATGATTTGATGTTGTCTCTGTAACATGTATATAGTTCTTTGAATAATGATTTTAGATTACCCGGTGCGTCCTTTGTCTCTATATTTTTATCTGAGAATACCTGTGAGGCCTCAGCTAACCACTGATCAGTGTTAATAGGGCCGGATAGGAAACTTGCCATTATCAAAACACAATTCACAGTAGTGGTTAAAGATAAATATGTTGTAGGAACAATTAAACTGTATCACTGATTAGTTATCCTACTTTAAAACTTAGCTTTTATCAGATATTATATATAAAATATATGTCCCACAGTAATAATAATGATGACTGCATGAAGAGGAAAACATACATAACTTTGCTCAGACGTAGATTATTAGGTACTGCGTATATGTATGTAACACATCAGTTTATGCATACACATATGTAGTCCTATCACATAAATATAATACAATGGTTTGACCATTTATTATGATCCCCACTCACGGTTTGTTGCATGGGCCAGGTGTGATCAAGATATTCCGACCGCTTGCGTGATCAAGGGGGTCTGTGGTGGTTACCGTTGTCTGCTGAAACAAATATGGTTCCAGATAAAGTTCAGTTGCTGAGTAGCTTGAAGCAGTAGGTCAGACAGGTAGGAGGATGTCCCTGATAGACTATTATTCTCCTGCCTAAAAGCGGAGAGGTCTCCCGCCTAAATGCGGGAGAATCACCCCCTGCGGAGCGACCCCACTTCTCGGTGGCTTTCCCTGTTATTCTGGCCCTATTGCTATCTTCCAATGCTGGCCTGTTACGATGTTTCTTTAAAAGGTATTTCCCTTCTTTCAAAGGTATTTCCCGACGCGTTTCCTCTGCCAGGTGATGCTAACAGATTCATCAGGGGTGAAATGGATAGTTTGGATGGTATAGTAACCGTCAGCTCAATCGCTTTTATGGTGGTGTCCCAGCTAGATTGCAGTCCAGAATGATGTCTGTAACTGCCCCCTTAAATATACCATTATATCAAGTCTAATTGGTGTGTTAATTGCTCACGTATCCCTTTCTTTTTCTCGCCATTTCTCTTTTTCCGGCGTGCGTTCCATTTGGGTTAGAGGCAGCGTCACTAATAAAACATACACCATCAGGGATTTTGCAAATTGCAAAACCACAGGGGTGGTATACTTATGCACGTGTACTTGTAATCTTCAGTACGTTGGCAAGACTAAGAGAGAACTCAGGAGGAGGATTGGAGACCATTTGGGAGACATCAGACACCAACGGGACACCCCAATTGCTAGACACATTCAGATCTGTCACGATGGAGACTCCAGGGTATTAAAATTTTGTGTCATAGAGGTGATACGTCCATCTCCTAGAGGCGGTGACCTCAATAGAAAAATATTACAGAAAGAGACTGAGTGGACTCACAGGTTAAAGACAGTTAGTCCGCTTGGCCTAAACGAGATTCTGTCTTTTGGCTGTTTCATTTAGGCCCCGGGCGTCTAGAATACTCGTACCCACTTGACAAGTGTAAAGATAATAACAATAATACATATACGGAACAGGAACTATACTACATCTACCGAGATAGGTAATAGTCACAACTATCAATAAACAGGAGGGTTGGGAATCAATAAAGGCCCAGGATATATCATGAATTATGTTTATAATGCTTCAATTCCAGGACCGATCTCCCTCCCACTCCCACAAATGTCCCCCATTTATGCACCAGTATACCCCACAACATAAACATACTTTAGGCCTTGTGTGTATGTTGCTATATGTGCGGGTATGTACATGTATATATACAGATATGTGTATGAGTGTATACAGATGTATACATGTATATCGAAAAAATAGACAATACAAAGAAATTGAATTGGACCGGGATGCAGAAAAACTGTTTGATATGTAATCAATATGACAGACCATATCATCTAGATCCGGACCTACTTTAATACCGCACATATACACTGATATAAATAAATATGTTTTGTTCACGACCGTGCATATTTGATGGAAGGAGTAAGATATATAGCTCTCCTTTCCAATCACCTTGACGCCTTAATATGACGTCAATGCGTTCCATAGTGATACGGACCATTATCCAGTGACGCCGATGCGTTCCACACTATACGCGTGGCGTCACAGGCAAAAGGATCAGCTGACTGGACGCACGACGTGCACGTGATGCGTTCCACGGGGCTAGGTAAAATAATGCGCTTGCGCAGAGTGACGTAGTTCCGTATCCGCCTCTAACCCAAATGGAACGCACGCCGGAAAAAGAGAAATGGCGAGAAAAAGAAAGGGTACGTGAGCAATTAACACACCAATTAGACTTGATATAATGGTATATTTAAGGGGGCAGTTACAGACATCATTCTGGACTGCAATCTAGCTGGGACACCACCATAAAAGCGATTGAGCTGACGGTTACTATACCATCCAAACTATCCATTTCACCCCTGATGAATCTGTTAGCATCACCTGGCAGAGGAAACGCGTCGGGAAATACCTTTGAAAGAAGGGAAATACCTTTTAAAGAAACATCGTAACAGGCCAGCATTGGAAGATAGCAATAGGGCCAGAATAACAGGGAAAGCCACCGAGAAGTGGGGTCGCTCCGCAGGGGGTGATTCTCCCGCATTTAGGCGGGAGACCTCTCCGCTTTTAGGCAGGAGAATAATAGTCTATCAGGGACATCCTCCTACCTGTCTGACCTACTGCTTCAAGCTACTCAGCAACTGAACTTTATCTGGAACCATATTTGTTTCAGCAGACAACGGTAACCACCACAGACCCCCTTGATCACGCAAGCGGTCGGAATATCTTGATCACACCTGGCCCATGCAACAAACCGTGAGTGGGGATCATAATAAATGGTCAAACCATTGTATTATATTTATGTGATAGGACTACATATGTGTATGCATAAACTGATGTGTTACATACATATACGCAGTACCTAATAATCTACGTCTGAGCAAAGTTATGTATGTTTTCCTCTTCATGCAGTCATCATTATTATTACTGTGGGACATATATTTTATATATAATATCTGATAAAAGCTAAGTTTTAAAGTAGGATAACTAATCAGTGATACAGTTTAATTGTTCCTACAACATATTTATCTTTAACCACTACTGTGAATTGTACAAGATGTACTTTCTAACGGCGCCATTTATGGTTGCATACAATGTGAATGGGAAGCGGAAACAAATTCCAAATGGGGTGGAATTATAAAAAAATAAACAATTCTCCAACAGTATTATATTAGTTTTTTTTTAACACTGTTTCCTATGCATTAAAACTGACCTATTATTTTTATTCTTGGTCATTACGATTACATTAGTCCCAGTTGCCTGCAGTTTAAAACAGAAGGCCCCTGGTGGATATTGCGCCCGCTCTGCTCATGCGGTTTTTGTTGCAGAAGCGCACAGAAATCCGTACAGAAATTTGTGCTGATTTTCTGCATCTTACCCTACACCTGTGTACAGGCACCCTAAGGCTTGGAGGGGAGAATGCAAATTAACTCATACCAGCCCAACCAACTATCTGAATAAAAAATTACCCTTTTTGGGAGGGTTTTTCCAATATTTATATGACTCTGCCTGTAGTAATAGAGCAAGAAGATTTGCATTTAAGGGCTCAATCCAAAAAAGCTGGATTCACAAGCTAAGTTCTCATGCACAAGACCGTTCCATTTTTGGCGGTCCGCAAACCGCGGATCCTCAAAAAAACGGAAGTCGCCCGTGTTGTCTTCCGCAATTTGCGGAACGGAACGGGCGCCGGCAATATAAATGCCTATAACAACGGTCGTGTGCATGAGGCCTAAAGCCGCAATGCATATGAAGAACCTCACTGACAGGCAACTACACCTGTTGTGTGTTTTGGACCAGCACTTGGTTTTGGCTCAAAATCACTGATGGAAATCACTGACCAAACACTGACTGTATGAATAAGGCCCTGATGCAATCATCTGCAGTGTCTGCCATTCTTTATACTTCACCTTTCTTTAGGTAACTTCACCACAAGTGTTGTAGACCTGACTAAAAGTCCTATTTTCCCTAGACACATAATAAACCGTTCAAATTTAGGGAAAACGCTAACCATCTTTTCCTGTTTTATTGTATTTATTGTAGCTTACTAAAAACACACCAGTTTTATACGGAGATATCCCGCACCTGAATATAACAGTTAGATATGTCTCAGTATCTTACCCCAGAAATCCCACCCTCAGCAGTGGGCGTAAAAGCAGCTCCTCCGGGTGTCTCCGAAATTCATCACTAACCATAAAAATCTGTTTCATCTCCCAAGGAGCCAACTGATGATTTTTAGATTCAAGCCGACCAATAGCTGTCTGTTTACTGCAGTTGCCATAGTGATGTCAACATCAGAGTTAAAGGGGACATTACCTTCCTGATCACTTTTTCTTTTCAAATACTAATCTTGATGAATTCCTGCATTAATGTCAAGTGTGAATGAAATCCAAATAATCTTTACATTTTATGCCACGGAGAGGTAGAAATTAAAGGGGGTTTGTCACCTATTTGTGCTGCCTTATCTCAGGGCAGTATATAAAGGTGACAGAAATCCAGATTTTTTTTAAAGTAGTGGCAATCTCCAACGGGATCTTAGTGCTGGAGCGCCTGTTAGGCCAGGCTCACATCACCGTTTAGCTTTCCGTTCTTCTGTATTTTAAGCATCCGTTATGCTCAGTTATGCACATGTTGCATCAGGGGCGTAGCTAAAGGCTCATGGGCCCTGGTGCAAGAGTTGGGCCCCCCTTCCCTCAGTGCTTTGTGTGTCTTCTTATGCAGCACAAGGGTATTTTGGCCCCCTCAGGCTCCTGGGCCCGGTAGCGACTGCTACCTCTGCACCTCCTATAGCTACGCCCCTGTGTTGCATCCTTTTTAGCCATTTCTGTCTGGGATCCGTTATTTTAGAGGGAAAAAATTCCTACATAAAGTTTTTTTTTGCAGTCTAAAATAACGGATCGTAGACAGAAATGGTTAAAACGAAGGCAACATGTGCATAACAGATGCTTAAAATACATGTGAACTCAGCCTTAGGCCTCATGCACACGGCCGTTGTGAGGTCGTTCTGTGCATTGGGGACTGCAATTTGCGGTCCCTAATGCACGGGCAATGTCCGTGCGGCGGCCATGACGAATCGAGACCTATTCAACTTCAATTCCTTTGCTGTCTGGATTAATTTTTCCATCACATTATACACTGCTTTTTCCCATGGTTAGGACCACCCTGTAAACCATCCGTGGTGGCCCTGCTTGCACACTATAGGAGAAAGCACCAGCCTATGTGAGTTTCCACAGTCCTGGTCACCAGAGAGGATTACAGGGTGGTCATAACCATGGTAACGAGCAGTGTATATGTAACGCCCCAGAGTGGCATTACCACTTCTTCACCCCGCTACTATCTCTAATGTGCTAATATCATGTCATCTTGTGTATTTATTTCAGGTCCACTACACTGCGCATTTCTAATGCAACTGTTGTATTTAAATGTAATTTACCTGGTTTACCAGCAGGTGGCAGCAAATACGGCAGAGCTATAGTTAGGTAGAATGGAGCTTTCCATTCCATTCTAAACCCCCTATCCTGAACATGCCCAAGCCAAGCCATCCAGAGCACCCTCAGCTCTGCTGGACATGGAGGCCAAAGCTTGAAGCCTCAGCAGCCAGGAGGAGTATTTCCTTGCCAAACATAGAGTCAGACTACTCAGTGTTGTGCAGCATAAAGAAGAAGCAAAGTTATACAGCCAGCCTGATAGTACAGCAGAGCCAGAGAGCAACAAATGTAGCAGTGATGAGTGCCTGCCAGAGTCTTAATGCTAAAGCCTGCTGGGACCAAGGCAAAGTTGGAACTGCATCTCAAGATCTGGACTCAAGTTATTCTTTTATCACTCAACTATTCCCCCTATTTGTTTGCTTCGGAGCCAACGCCTTTGGTCCAGCCGTATCCAGGTAGGAGCACCGTGACACTCACACCTCATATAAAGGGACATTTTAGGCCACCCTATACCACTTGGCCGTTCCTACACCTGGGACGCTACATAGAGGGCCCAATTGCGCGGCCGCCCATTGCATATATTGTGATACCTCATCCACTTGCACACAAAGAGACAGTAACTCCTCTTTTGATTGAAGAGGATCTGTCGCGCTGGGAGCGTGCGATAACGTCATCACGCTGAGCGCCGATCCTTCGGCAGGTCCTTTTCATTCAATAGAGGAGCAACAGGATGAGGTGAGTATATATATATATATATATATATTTATTTTTTCTGAAATAAAACATTACAGCATGGAGCCACTATGGGGCATTATTACTGCAGGGGTTACTATGGCGAACATTATGGGTCACCATGGGGAACATTAGTACTGCTAATGGCCACTATGGGAGACATTATTACTGCCGGGGGGCACTATGGGGGATATTATTACTGCTGGGGGCCACTATGGGGGACATTATTACTGCTGGGGGGTATTCTGTAAACTGCAGGGGTTGGGATCTTTGTTTTAAAAATAGCCTTGTGTCATTTCCACTCATTAGTAGCTACAGTAGATGCATTTCTCCAGTGTGGAAATGGGGCCGATTTTTTCCTTTGTAACCAAAATGTATTTCACACCTCCACTAGGTGGCAGCGATGTACTGGTTACCTATTCATATGACTGCTGATATTGCCAGATATTCAGACAGACAACACAGGTGTGAATACAGCCTTACCATAACTTGTTAACCCCTTCTCACCCTGAGACAATTTATTACATCATGGAAACTACCGTATGTAGTTCCAGCCAATTGACATAATAGCAGAAGTTGTTCCTGTGCGGTCGCTGTGGGAGGCCAGTTTTGACTGAAAACCAGGCTCCAGGCTTGGCTGTTTAATGCCTTGGATGCTGCAAACAATAGCAACCGTTGCATCTAAGGAGTTTAAGAGACTAAAGGGGCTTCCTATGTCAGCACGTTGCAACAAAATAGTATACTATTTTAATAGTCTAATAGTACACTTTTTTCTTTGTATTTCCCGGACTGACCACAGTCATCTTAAAGGGGTTGTCTCACTTCAGCAAATAGCATTTATTATGTAGAGGAAGTTAGTACAAACCACTTACTAATTTATTGTCATTATCCATATTGCTTCGTTTGGCTGGACTCATTTTTCCACATTTCACATTATACACTGCTCTTTTCCATGGTTATGACCACCCTGAAATCCATCAGTGGTGGCCGTGCTGGCACACGATAGGAAAAAGTGCTGACCTACATATTTGGTGGTGTTGGTACCGTAAGACCTAACATAGGCTAGTGCTTTTTCCTATAGTGTGCGAGCACGACCACCACCACTGATGGATTGACCAGCCTATATAAGCTCCCATTGTACCAGCCACCAGAGAGGCTGGTGTTTTTTTCTACAGTGTGCAAGCACGGCCACCACTGATGGATTGCAGGGTGGTCGTAACCATGGAAACGAGCAGTTTATAATGTGGTAAAAAAAATTATTCCAGCCAGCAAAGGAGGCAATATGAACAATCACAATACATTAGTAAGTGCCTTGTACTAACTTTCTCTACATGACAAATGCCACTTGCTGAAATGACACAATCCCTTTAAAGGTAGGTTTTGTCAGCTCCAAAATCCTCTGTGTATCCCACGTCAGAAACCGCTGCGCGGTGTTTTCTGCCACTGAATGGAGCTAAACCACTAGCAGGCTCCGGGTACGGCTTTGTGGGGGGCAATAACCCTCGGCTGCATGAACTTGAATACAATGGGAGGCGGTTTCAGCGCAGATTCAGCCAGGTTTTCTGCACCAATGAAATGAACTCAGTGAGAGAGTGCAGTGAGAGCACAGCATGGACACGCAAGATAAGGTAGACCTTGCGTAACATTGCATTTGCCACTCTAATATTTTGATCAGTTATTTCTATCAGTGATTTTGAGCCAAAACCAGGTACGGGTCTAACCACAGAACAGATGCAGATCTTTCCCTTATATCTGTGGAGGCTCCACTTCTGGTTTTGGCTCACAATCACTGATGGAAATCACTGACCAAACACTGATGTGTGAATGAGGCCTAACACTGCCCTCACTGATTGCACGGTATCAGAGTGGCGAAGAGAAATGAGAGCTGGTGGCCGCCCCGTGATAAATAAATGCCCCAATAACAATAAGATCTTTTTCACACGTCCGTGCTGACATCTGTGACAAGCTGGTCAGTCTTTCTTCCGTGAAAATGTCTGTGAAGGATCCGTGTGTCCGTTTCTTGCCCTCCAGGTGTCATCTGTATTCCATATACACTGATAGGCTGAAAATTAAGTTTTAATCTCAGCTCCTACCAATGGTCAGTGAATATCACTGACAGAACTAAGTGGTTTTCACGGACCCGTAGACTCCAATGGGCAAGTTTGGTTTTGGGCAGTTTTAGGTAATAAGCTGAATCTGAGCAGCCTCCTATTTAGTTCACCACAGTTTAGAGGTCATGTGAGAATACCACAGCACCTGCCGCAGGAGCAAAGTAGTAGCTGTCGCTCCGAAATTATGGCTCAAATTCTTTGTCTTCCCTACCGTCCCAGTATTTAGAAGCAATGTACCCACCTTTCAAAAAACGGGAGGATGCTGAATGCACGCTAGGCAGGCGGGCGTCCCCTTCCTCCCTCTACAGATGGTGAAGCTCCAGGTCTCCAGACATATCAAGCATGGCTCTGCAAATGGCCGTTTGTCCTTCTGTTATGGAACCTTCATTTGTGAGTTCTTTATGTCATAGACTTATGCATCTATGACATCAGCAGCACAGTTGCCATAGTTACTACAGGGGCTTATTATTGATACCTACCTCATGCACTTTAACTGTGAAGTCAGCCACAGTGGTCCCAAGTATTAACCCTTTCTTGACTGACTGGAGACTCTACAATATACTTGTCACTAGAAAGGCCCCTAATCACTATGGCAATTAAAAGCTGCCCTAACAATGGTAAGTTACAGAGTGTAATGACAGATTTGAGGTGTAATATGCACACCCATGCCCTCAAGTCCATTTGCTACATCTGAATTTACACAGATTCCAGTTGACTTTTCTTTTGGTGCCAATAAGTAGCGATCTACCAAACTATCACATTAACAAGATTTGAGTATAACCAGTTTCTTATACATTGTCTTTGAAATGACCAATAGCTCATCTAAAAAAAATCAGCAAGGAAGCTTCCGCAAAGAGTACACATTCAAAACAAATAGGAATCAGGATTGGTACAAAGAAGAATTAAGGGGGTCATTTATCAAACTGGTGTAAAGTAGAACTGGCTTAGTTGCCCATAGCAACCAATCAGATTCCTCATTTCATTTTCCAAAGGAGCTGTCCAAAATGAAACATAGAATCTGATTGGTTTAATTTATGCTACAGAGTTCCACTGTATATTTTACCGTTTGCAATGCGTAGGGTTAGATCTTTGGTAAATCCGCACCAAAATCCACTGTGGAATGTCAGCAAAATCTGCAGTAAAATCTCCAAGAAAGGGACCCTGTCACACACAGCCAGGAAAGGGGGAAGTGGCCGACGTTGGGCTGCTCTCTCGTTTCACTTTATGGATTAAATACACAGCAGTCATAGCATCACCATAATGTATGATGCAGCGACCAAGCAGGTTCAATCACCAACCACACAGAGACGGTTACAACAGTCTTCCTATCTGCGTGGCATGCCGGTGGACGCCAGTCTGATAGTTAAGGCAAGACGTTTTCAGGATACAAGCCCCAGACCAGCGTCCCAGATGGAGAAACCAAGAGTCAACAGAGATCACAACAGTCCGTCTTTTTTTCCTGTGACACAAACTGGCCAAATGTGTCCAGGTTTTTGTCTTCTTCTGGATCACAATTTTTCTCTGCAGGGATTTTGTTTTAATAAATTATTTTGAAATGGATAACTATGTTTATTTCTCTATGTGATAAGGAGCCCAAATAAAAGTATCCTGCTGTTTTCCCCTATGACCACTTACACTGAAGTAAGCTATGACTTTCATTTTGAAACAGAACTGGTTAAGTGTCATCTAAGAATTTTCAGGACAGTTGGAGGATTTTAACTTCGGGTTCAGTTTATTCTTCCAGAATGGAATTTTCTGACCAGTTAGGTAGAATCGGACCTGCTATAGATAGACTGCCTATCTTGTAGCGTGTATTATATATCTTATTGTGTGAGTTGTATCCCATATTGTTCTGATCCTTCTGTATTTGATAAAGGATGACTTTCGGCTCAGCTGATTCTGCGAGGCTGTGTGGTGATAGGAACATCTATTTTTTGCTCCAATTCAATTATGCTAATACCAGATGTTGGGTCAACCGGGCCATTGTGGTATTGTTTAATAAGATAAGCACCAATCTTCACACAAGCCAATCACTTAATCCCATGGAAATGTATGGAGGTCTAGAGATACAGTCTCTACTCACAGCATGTAGTGGACAGGCTGTAGGTCTACATAGGAATATGAGTAAATATACATATTAGGGCTCATGTACACGGTTGTGTTTTATTGTCTGTAAATGGTGGATATGCTAAAAGCCGTATCCCTGCCGCGTGCATGTCACCATTTATTTTTTAACTTCTGTAGAAATGTCCAATCCTTGTCCACAAAACGGACAAGAATAGGACATGTTCTACCATTCTACAGTTATTGGAGTGACTGTAAATACATGTGTGCGATCCTCTGAGGTGGAAGCAGGTAGACACTGACCCTGTTTTATCTTTAAAGGGGTTATCCCATAACTAATGTAAAAAAATCTAATCAGACATCATATAGTACATGCCAACCTCTTTCTAACAAAGCTAGAACCAGCCCTTTACCTCACATGGATCCAGAGATCTCCCCATTCAATGCTCTGCTAGATTGATATCAAGAAGGCAGCTCAAAGGAAGTGTCTTATTGGGAAAAACAAATAAAGGAACGCAAGGCCAGCAAATTTCAGAGGGATTGCCAGGACTATGAACAGAAACAGGTTTACCGATGGAAGCAGTTTAAAACAACATCAAGGAGTAGAAGTGTCTCTGTTTCCTCCTATGCTTCGACGGATGCCGAAGGGGCACGAGGTGATGATGTGGCCAGCTCCCATTTGACGAGATATGGGGGCAAACGGAAGGATTTGCCGAACAATCAAAAAATCAACAGATACCGCACAGGAGATGCCGGCCCATCTAGAGCCCAGGTAATTAACCTTTCAGATGTCATCCTTACTGAGGCCCAACTTGAGGTTCTAAGCCTGGGCCTCGATTTCGTTCCAATCACTAAAGTTTTCACAGCGATAAAGAATCTGAATTTATTTGCAAGGAATTTGGTTTTTAAAAGGATTTTTTACAATGATGGAGACGAACAAAGAGCAATACAAGATCTAGGTCACCTATTGGATGAACAGGACCCTGCCCCAGTAAGTAGATTGCCGAGCACTTTGGTGCCAAATCTAAAAAATTCCCTCCTGTTTCTATGTTCCCTAACATAGATATTTTTGTCAAATTGGTAACCGATGACCTGATTAAGACCTCCGCCAGGTTCCGTCATGGCAATATGAACGGAAACTTACGTTTGGCGGTGAAGCAATTGAGCAATATGAAAGATCTGGTCATAAAACCCTCTGATAAAGGGGGTAATGTAGTGGTGTGGCCAGTTACACTATACGAGAGGGAGGCCTTCCACCAGTTGAAGAACACCGTTTGTTATAAAAAAATTGACCTTTAACCCTCTCAATTCCTTTCAGGATGCTTTAGGCCAGATACTGCGCTCGGCCCACGATCGTGGCATTATTAGCCAGAAGGAATTCAATTGTCTACTTGTGCCCTACCCCACGATACCCACGTTCTATCTGCTACCCAAAGTGCACAAACAGCTGTCTACTCCACCAGGCCACCCGATTGTGGCAGGTAACAAAAATATGTGTGAACCGATATGCAAACTAGTAGAACACGTTCTATGGCCCCTGGTTGAGAGTCTTCCCTCCTATCTTAAAGACACTGGTGACATTCTGCGGAAGCTGAACGGTATACAGCTAGAGGAGGATATGCTAATTGTGACCTGTGACGTAGAATCACTCTATACTTCCCTTTGTCACAAGGATTGGATGACAGCTGTTGCTCAGTTCCTTGCCATGTCCGATGTTGAAGGTGATTATGCCTCCTTTATTTAGCAGATTTTGGACTTTGCCCTCAGTCATAATTTTTTTATGTTCAAGGGATTCTTTTACCTGCAGCTCCAGGGAACGGCCATGGGGGCGGCGTGCGCGCCATCTTACGCCAACCTTTTCCTGGGGCTGTGGGAGAGGGGTCTCTTTCTCACTGACCCTGTCCCTTTCATCGATAGGGTGCAAATGTGGAATCGCTACATCGATGATGTACTCATGATCTGGCAGGGCACGACTGGAGAATTGGATTCCTTTATGACAAACCTGAATAAGAACCATCTGAATATCCAGATCGAAGGGATCCGTTCGAAGGGATATGGATTTCCTGGACGTCCTTCTACAGGTAGACCAGGATGGCTACATCTACACTGACCTTCATCGGAAACCCACCTCAGTCAATAGTCTTTTACACGCTGGATCTGCACACCCAAGGAAGTTGATTGAAAGGATCCCTACGGGTCAGTTTCTGCGGCTTAGGCATATTTGCTCCAATGACTATCTCTTTGAAAAGCGCACGCAGTAGGTGACCAAAAGATTCAGGGAGAGGGGCTATACTGAATCTTCATTAAAGAAAGGTTACTTCAGAGCCAGGCGATCCAGCAGGGACGATCTCTTACAGCAGCGGCCCAAGGGGATAAAGAAATCCCAGAACAGCATGGTACGTTTTATTACCACCTTCAATTCAGGTCATAATGCAGTGTTGAAATTGCTGAGAACACATTGGAACATTCTATATATGGATCCGATTCTTAAACATAATCTATTTCCCAGACCATCCCTCATCTTTTGACGAGATAGAAACATCCGGGACGCTTTGGTACATAGCCACTATAAGGTCACTACCCCTCCCCGTTTATTTGTGTCCAAGGGTCCCAAATGGGGCTGTCGTCTCTGTGGGAACTGAGTGGCTTGCGCCAAGATTCTCATCACTACTTCTTTTACTGATTCTACAGGCCAGAAGACCTATCAAATCACACATACGATTACCTGCAGTACTATTGGGGTGGTTTACGCCACGAGCTGTCCATGCGGTCTTCAATATGTGGGGCTTACTTCACGTGAACTGAAGCGTCGGACTAGAGAACATGTCCTGGGGATACAGTCGGCGGTGAGCGAGGAGGATAACACCTGTCTCAAGACAATTCCTCACCATTTCAAGACCCATCACACCTGAGATGGCTCTCTTCTGAAGGTAAAAGGCATAGATAGGGTTTTTGTAGGCAGTAGGGGTGGCAATTGGAAGCGTCTATTAGCCCAACGTGAGGCTAAATGGATTTTCTAGCTTAACACGGTCACCCCCCCATGGCCTGAACGAGGGCCTGAGTTTTGCCCCCTTTCTGCAATAATTCTCCGGATTTGCTTAGACGGACCGGGGTGCAATTTTCCTGATCTCTATCCATTCTGTATCTATATCATCCTTCTTCGCCTCTCGCTTTCTTAAACTTAACATGGATAAGACAGAATTCATAATCTTTCCCCCATCTTGTTCACCCCCCAACAGACCTATCTATCACGATCAATGGCTGCACATTATCCCCAGTCAACAAAGCCCGCTGCCTTGGAGTGACCTTAGATTCTGCCCTTTCCTTCCGACCGCACATCCAAGCCCTTTCCACCACCTGCCGCCTCCAACTCAAAAACATCTCCCGCATCCGTGCTTTCCTTTCTTGTGCCCAGAGAAGCTGAAACCCCACCCCTTGGGCAGAAAGAACAGGGATTACTTCAGGTTATAAAACACGAGTTTGCAGTATTCATAATGTGGACAGGGGGGATACTTATATGTTTTAAATGCATATTAGAAGACCTGTGCATGGATATGTACAGCTAATTATGGTTATTGGGCCTGTCAGTGTCCCTTTAAATAATAATAATTCTGTATTTTGTGTTCCTTGGTGTATTTTCCTTATATGTGTGTCTATTTACATGTGTGGATGTCGGTGCAGGGCGGACATACATCCACCTATGGCTGCTTTTAGGTTTTAACATTCTGGAGGATTTCCCTCCTTGCAGGCTGTTTCATTCATGCCTGCGTATTTGTGCCTTATTCTTTTTTAACCACCTTCCGACCGCTGTACGCACATATGCGTCCGGGATGTGGTTGCTTTATTCCTCCTGGACGCATATACGCGTCTTCTCGCGAGATTTCCTGTGAACGCGCGCGCTCACAGGAACGGAAGGTAAGCGAGTGGATCTCCAGCCTGCCAGCGGCAATCGTTCGCTGGCAGGCTGGAGATCCGATTTTTTTTAACCCCTAACAGGTATATTAGACGCTGTTTTCATAACAGCGTCTAATATACCTCCTACCTGGTCCTCTGGTGGTCCCTTTTGTTAGGATCGACCACCAGAGGACACAGGTAGGTCAGTAAAGTCCTACACTACACTACACTACACTACACTACACTACACTACACTACACTACACTACACTACACTACACTACACTACACTACACTACACTACACTACACTACACTACACTACACTACACTACACTACACTACACTACACTACACTACACTACACTACACTACACTACACTACACTACACTACACTACACTACACTACACTACACTACACTACACTACACTACACTACACTACACTACACTACACTACACTACACTACACTACACTACACCCCCCCGTCACTTATTAACCCCTTATAAACCCCTGATCACCCATGATCACCCCATATAAACTCCCTGATCACCGCCCTGTCATTGATCACCCCCCTGTCAGGCTCCGTTCAGACGTCCGTATGATTTTTACGGATCCATGGATCGGATCCGCAAAAAGCATACGGACGTCTGAATGGAGCCTTACAGGGGGGTTATCAATGACAGGGGATGATCAGGGTGATCACCCCCCTATCATTGATCACCCCCCTATCATTGATCACCCCCCTGTCATTGATCACCCCCCTGTAAGGCTCCATTCAGACGTCCGCATGATTTTTACGGATCCGATCCATGTATCCATGGATCCGTAAAAATCATGCGGACGTCTGAATGGAGCCTTACAGGGGGGGTGATCAGTGACAGGGGGGTGATCACCCTGATCACCCCCCGTCATTGATAACCCCCCTGTAAGGCTCCATTCAGACGTCCGCATGCGTTCTGTGGATCCGATCCATGTATCCATGGATCCGTAAAAAATCATGCGGATGTCTGAATGGAGCCTTACAGGGGGGGTGATCAGTGACAGGGGGGTGATCACCCCGATCACCCCTGTCATTGATAACCCCCCCTGTAAGGCTCCATTCAGACGTCCGCATGCGTTCTGTGGATCCGATACATGTATCCATGGATCCGTAAAAAATCATGCGGATGTCTGAATGGAGCCTTACAGGGGGGGTGATCAGTGACAGGGGGGTGATCACCCTGATTACCCCCTGTCATTGATAACCCCCCTGTAAGGCTCCATTCAGACGTCCGCATGCGTTCTGTGGATCCGATCCATGTATCCATGGATCCGTAAAAAATCATGCGGATGTCTGAATGGAGCCTTACAGGGGGGGTGATCACCCTGATCACCCCCTGTCATTGATAACCCCCCTGTAAGGCTCCATTCAGACGTCCGCATGCGTTCTGTGGATCCGATCCATGGATCCGTAAAAAATCATGCGGATGTCTGAATGGAGCCTTACAGGGGGGGTGATCAATGACAGGGGGGTGATCACCCATATAGACTCCCTGATCACCCCCCTGTCATTGATCACCCCCCCTGGTAAGGCTCCATTCAGACATTTTTTTTTGGCACAAGTTAGCGGAAATTTTTTGTTTGTTTTTGTTTTTTCTTACAAAGTCTCATATTCCACTAACTTGTGTCAAAAAATAAAATCTCACATGGACGCACCATACCCCTCACGGAATCCAAATGCGTAAACATTTTTAGACATTTATATTCCAGACTTCTTCTCACGCTTTAGGGCCCCTAAAAAGCCAGGGCAGTATAAATACCCCACATGTGACCCCATTTCGGAAAGAAGACACCCCAAGGTATTCCGTGAGGGGCATATCGAGTTCCTAGAATTTTTTGTCGCAAGTTAGTGGAATATGAGACTTTGTAAGGAAAAAAGAGAAAAAAAAAAATCATCATTTTCCGCTAACTTGTGACAAAAAATAAAAAATTCTAGGAACTCGCCATGCCCCTCACGGAATACCTTGGGGTGTCTTCTTTCCAAAATGGGGTCACTTGTGGCATAGTTATACTGCCCTGGCAATTTAGGGGCCCAAATGTGTAAGAAGTACCTTGCAATCAAAATGTGTAAAAAATGGCCTGCAAAATCCGAAAGGTGCACTTTGGAATATGCGCCCCTTTGCCCACCTTGGCAGCAAAAAAGTGTGACACATCTGGTATCGCCGTACTCAGGAGAAGTTGGGGAATGTGTTTTGGGGTGTCATTTTACATATAACCATGCTGGATGAGAGAAATATCTTGGCAAAAGACAACTTTTCCCATTTTTTTATACAAAGTTGGCATTTGACCAAGATATTTTTCTCACCCAGCATGGGTATATGTAAAATGACACCCCAAAACACATTCCCCAACTTCTCCTGAGTACGGCGATACCACATGTGTGACACTTTTTTGCTGCCAAGGTGGGTAAAGGGGCACATATTCCAAAGTGCACCTTTTGGATTTCACCGGTCATTTTTTACACATTTTGATTGCAAAGTTCTTCTCACACATTTGGGCCCCTAAATTGCCAGGGCAGTATAACTACCCCACAAGTGACCCCATTTTGGAAAGAAGACACCCCAAGGTATTCTGTGAGGGGCATGGTGAGTTCCTAGAATTTTTTATTTTTTGTCGCAAGTTAGTGGAATATGAGACTTTGTAAGAAAAAATAAAAATAAAAAATCATCATCATTTTCCGCTAACTTGTGACAAAAAATAAAAAGTTCTATGAACTCGCTATGCCCCTCAGCGAATACCTTAGGGTGTCTACTTTCCGAAATGGGGTCATTTGTGGGGTGTTTCTACTGTCTGGGCATTGTAGAACCTCAGGAAACATGACAGGTGCTCAGAAAGTCAGAGCTGTTTCAAAGAGCGGAAATTCACATTTTTGTACCATAGTTTGTAAATGCTATAACTTTTACCCAAACCATTTTTTTTTTGCCCAAACATTTTTTTTTTATCAAAAGACATGTAGAACAATAAATTTGGCGAAAAATTTATATATGGATGTCGTTTTTTTTGCAAAATATTTTACAGCTGAAAGTGAAAAATGTCATTTTTTTGCAAAAAAATCGTTACATTTTGATTAATAACAAAAAAAGTAAAAATGCCAGCAGCAATGAAATACCACCAAATGAAAGCTCTATTAGTGAGAAGAAAAGGAGGTAAAATTCATTTTGGTGGTAAGTTGCATGACCGAGCGATAAACGGTGAAAGTAGTGTAGTGCCGAAGTGTAAAAAGTGCTCTGGTCATGAAGGGGGTTTCACCTAGCGGGGCTGAAGTGGTTAATTAGGTTTTTTTCTTTTGTCAGTTATTTAGGTGTGGCCGCTTAATATATTTACAGATTTCTACTCTACCCCCGTTCCCTTCCCCCCCCCCTCCTCCTTTTTTTTTTTCGTTCCATGACGCGGGCCGTCCCCTCCGGAGACCGGAAGTGACCCGTTCCAGGCTGGAGCGCACTCGCTTCCCTTCCATGTGTGGCCACACATGTCTTTTTCCAGCTGTTCATGATCTGCAATTTAATTACTCAGCTATAAAAGTCACCCTATTAGCTGCCTCTATACACACACTCTTTTCCCCCTGAAGAAGCTTACGTGAAACGTGCGTTGGGGCTTTCTGGTTCACCACTCAGGTATTCACTCCATGGCTCCTTAGTGGGCAGTTCAGTATAATTGATCTATGTACTTTTTTATATTTGCACTATGCACTTTATACCTTTTTGTGTACTGTATCAGATCTCCACTCTGTCCTGATAGCTCTGGTTGGCTATATTTATTTGACATCCTGTCTGGGCGATGTGTACAATTTATGATATTTATACAATTTCTCTAGCCTCGACATGTCGAGTGATCAGTGGTGTTCCATGTCATCTTGTGTGTCCTCTATCCACCATTAAATTGTTTTTTACATGTGGTTTATTGCATTTTGTCTCGTATTGAGACTATAATAAAGTTTATATCCTTTACTATTTTTTGCTAGCCCCGTTTTTCTTTTTGGGCGTTTTACTTATAGGTTAGTCAGGAACTTAACTTGGATACGTAGCCCTTGTTCATTGTTATTATTTACTCACATATTATCTGTGTATTCAACTTGGTGAATCTTTTTTTTTTTTATAATTGTATATTTATTAAAGAGTGAAGAAATGACAAAGCATATCCACAACAGATCTATGCATATTAGTACAAAGTATGAGGCATAACATACGAAGCACCAAATTCACAGTAACCTAGGCAGTAATAACATTCAGTAATATTCCTCAACAGAAAGAGGAATGTCAATCATTAATATGACAATAAAGGGCACAGAAGAAAAATAAACTGCGTCTGTCTTTAATTAGTCCATTATAGGACCACTGAATAACAACAAGACAAGACTAACGACAAGAACAAAGACACAAAAGGGAGGGGGGGGGGGGGGGGGAGAGATACACCAATCTCAGCAGCTCTCTAAGGATGTCTCGTAGCCCAGTAAACGTCCCAGGGATCCCATATGGCATTGAAGAGAGCAATTTTGTCCTGAAACATAGCCGTGGAGTATTCCAGGGTTTGGACTTCCGTCACCCTAGCATACAAATCAGAAACCCTGGGTGGTTCGGGGCTTTTCCAACATCGAGGTATTAGACAACGGGCTGCTGTAAGTATCATTAGTAGCAACTTAAGTGAGTGTTTTTTTTAACTTGACGAGGTACCACATTGAGCAGGAAGGACATAGGGTCAGGCTGGATCTCCACCGCAAAAATGTCACTTAGAATGGTGCCCACTCCAGTCCAGTAGGGGCGTATCTTGGGACAGTCCCAATAGATATGAGGCAGTGTACCTCTATGTAACCCGCACCTCCAGCACTCACTCGGAACTACCGGATTCATTCTATGAAGGAGGTCAGGAGTGTGGTACCAATGCATCAAAATTTTATACTGGTTCTCCTGATGTAGTACCGCCATTGAGGATTTCGCTGCCCTCCTCCATATAAGGCGCCAGTGTGTCCGGTAGATTCATCCCCAGATATTCCTCCCACGAACCATGTAGGAGTGCCGTTGGACCCGATCAGGAAAGGGGGTAACATGGAATAGATTTCAGAAATCAAACCCTTCGTGTGTACCCCTTCCCTACAAAGGCATTCCAAGGCAGTCGGGAGGGAGACGGTAACTCCCCGAGAAAATGGACTGGGCAAAATGACTGATTTGGATATGAAAGTAATTGGAGATCATATTTAGTCTGGAGGGTCGAAAACGACAAAAGCTCCCTAGTGAAGGGGTCCACAATATCCGCAAACCTGAACACCCCTTGTTGGAACCGTGGTCTCGTCGTGGATGCGGTAAGACTAGCGGGGAGGTTAGGGTGATCTAGAAAGGAGGTCATGGCGGAGTGGGTAGACACTAGAGGGAACCGACCACTACATAGGTGCCATATGGATCTAGTGCAGGCCATGGGTCCTAAAAGATCCCTATTTGGCAGGGCGCCATGAGATCCCGACCATAGCATAGAGTTGGGATGAATCGAGGATAGCCAGAGTCTTTCTATCTGGACCCAGACAGAGTACGGGTGCAGAGAAGCGCAGGCTGTGACATAGCGTAGTTGGGCTGCCCAATAATATTTGGACAGATCAGGTACCCCTAACCCACCCTGTTGCTTACTTGATAGGAGGACTGACCTTGGGATTCTATGACGCTTCCCCGCCCATATGAATCTAAGGAGCTGAGATTGGGTGGATCTCAGGTCCCTAAGGAGAACTGCAATCAGAAGAGTTTCAAAAAGGTATAGTAGCTTGGGCAAAATCGTCATTTTAGTCGCAGCAATGCGTCCCCGGGAGAGAGTGCCACTTATCCAGTAGACCCCTAATTTCTGCGTACATGCGTGGGAAGTTGGCTTTATAAAGATCCCCATATTGGGGTGTAAGATCAACACCCAGATATCGCAAGGAATCCCTCTTCCATTGGAATGGGAAGTTCACTTGGTGAATCTCTATTGCTAACATATATAGCCCCTAATGTGATCTAATCATATGTTATTTATGTACTCAGTCCTGGTATTTATTAAGTGTTCACTGGTGTGATCTATTTTTTCATGAATTATGTATGTAACCTTGGTTCTTATCAGGCATTAAAATGGGCTGGAGATATTAAAACCTTACAGCACTTTTTGAGCTAGCCATATGTATTTGCAGTGAATAGCTTATTTACTGACCGTGATACATTTGCACTAGCACTTTATTATCCTGTTAACAGTCATGCACCACAAGTAATTTTTCTAAAAAAAAAAGGCAGTGTTTACATTAAAAAGCTTGCAGAGACATGCTATAGACACCAGAACTACAGTACTATGTTTAGCTGTTGTTGTGACTAGTGTCCCTTAATATAGAGAAATAAAATGGCTGTATCATTATTCTAAAAATTAAAAAAGCACAACTTCTGACACAAATACATAGTATTTTGCAGATTACTTTTTTTTACAATGTGCAGATAGTACTGTACTACTAACCCCACCATCCACCCCTCCCTCTTCTCCATCCCCCCCTTCTCAAACCACCTAGCACCCTTACTCACAATAAATATATATACATATACATTATACACACTTATCACAGTACAGACCAAAAGTTTGGACACACCTTCTCATTCAAAGAGTTTTCTTTATTTTCATGACTATGAAAATTGTAGATTCACACTGAAGGCATCAAAACTATGAATTGACACATGTGGAATTATATACTTATCAAAAAAGTATGAAACAACTGAAAATATGTCATATTCTAGGTTCTTCAAAGTAGCCACCTTTTGCTTTGATTACTGCTTTGCACACTCTTGGCATTCTCTTGATGAGCTTCAAGGAGGTAGTCACCTGAAATGGTCTTCCAACAGTCTTGAAGGAGTTCCCAGAGATGCTAAGCACTTGTTGGCCCTTTTGCCTTCACTCTGCGGTCCAGCTCACCCCAAACCATCTCGATTGGGTTCAGGTACGGTGACTGTAGAGGCCAGGTCATCTGGGGCAGCACCCCATCACTCTCCTTCATGTTCAAATAGCCCTTACACAGCCTGGAGGTGTGTTTGGGGTCATTGTCCTCTTGAAAAATAAATGATGGTCCAACTAAACGCAAACCGGATGGAATAGCATGCCGCTGCAAGATGCTGTGGTAGCCATGCTGGTTCAGTATGCCTTCAATTTTGAATAAATCCCCAACAGTGTCACCAGCAAAGCACCCCCACACCTCCTGCTCCATGCTTCACGGTGGGAACCAGGCATGTAGAGTCCATCCATTCACCTTTTCTGCGTTGCACAAAGACACAGTGGTTGGAACCAAAGATCTCAAATTTGGACTCATCAGACCAAAGCACAGATTTCCACTGGTCTAATGTCCATTCCTTGTGTTCTTTAGCCCAAACAAGTCTCTTCTGCTTGTTGCCTGTCCTTAGCAGTGGTTTCCTAGCAGATATTCTACCATGAAGGCCTGATTCACACAGTCTCCTCTTAACAGTTGTTCTAGAGATGTGTCTGCTGCTAGAACTCTGTGTGGCATTGACCTGGTCTCTAATCTGAGCTGCTGTTAACCTGCGATTTCTGAGGCTGGTGACTCGGATGAACTTATCCTCCGCAGCAGAGGTGACTCTTGGTCTTCCTTTCCTGGGGTGGTCCGCATGTGAGCCAGTTTTTGTAGCGCTTGATGTTTTTTGTGACTACACTTGGGGACACTTTCAAAGTTTTCCCAATTTTTCGGACTGACTGACCTTCATTTCTTAAAGTAATGATGGCCACTCGTTTTTCTTTACTTAGCTGCTTTTTTCTTGCCATAATACAAATTCTAACAGTCTATTCAGTAGGACTATCAGCTGTGTATCCACCCGACTTCTCCACAACGCAACTGATGTTCCCAACCCCATTTATAAGGCAAGAAATCCCACTTATTAAACCAGACAGGGCAGACCTGTGAAGTGAAAACCATTTCAGGTGACTACCTCTTGAAGCTCATCAAGAGAATGCCAAGAGTGTGCAAAGCAGTAATCAAAGCAAAAGGTGGCTACTTTGAAGAACCTAGAATATGACATATTTTCAGTTGTTTCATACTTTTTTGATAGGTATACAATTCCACATGTGTTAATTCATAGTTTTGATGCTTTCAGTGTGAATCTACAATTTTCATAGTCATGAAAATAAAGAAAACTCTTTAAATGAGAAGGTGTGTCTAAACTTTTGGTCTGTACTGTATATATTAGCTTACGGTGAATTACTGTAAATATTTGCAGTTCTGAAGACTCCAGCAGGCTCAGGATCAGTGCTTTGGGCAGCTGGGCTGGAAGTGGGCACCGCTCTGCAGTTCAGGAAAGAGACCAGGGCTCGACTCATCCTAGCGTTGCAGTGCGTCCTGACATCACGGCGTACGCAAAAGGGCAGGGGAGGTCAGGAGGAGGAGCAAGCAACTATTTTTTGCCCTATAAGAAGCACCAGCCCATAAGACGCACCTAGGGGGACAATAAGAAAAAAATATTTTTCATTATACCTCAGGTGTCACGGATGAAGTTGCAGATAGCTGGAACTTATAAATAAACAACCGACTGGCTTGATCCCAAACTAAGGAGCATATAGGCGAGCCCTATAAAACCCTAAGAGCTCTCCCTGACTGCTATGCACATGCAAGGGTCTCAATGATAGACGATTGCATGCCCACGTACCTAAGACTGTGTGACACCTAAAAACCCTATAATAGTGAGGGGACACGACCACCAACTCCCTGCACTTAATACGGACGGAGTCAGGGTCACCTAGAATCAAGCCAGCAAGGAAACACAAAAGGAAAAGACTTATCTGAACAAACAGCAGCAGCAGCCTCCAGCAGTGAACACTTCATACAGGAAGTAGTATAAACCGCAAAGTGAGGCAGTATGGGAGGGAATATGAAGGAAGACGATTAGTCTAAATAAGTGACACCTGGCAGAAGGAAAGGAGATGACAAAGTGAAACCAAAACAAAGAACGTCATACAAGAGGTAGAGAAGAATGTCTGGCAGACCTTCTCACAGAACTGGTGGTGACAGTACCCCTCCCTCTACGGGTGGACTCCGGACACTCAGAGCCCACCTTCTCAGGATGATACCTATGGAAATCTCTGATGAGACGAGTGGCCTTAATGTCCGGCACTGGGACCCACATCCTCTCCTCAGGACCATAACCCTCCCAATGAACGAGCTACTGAAGAGAACCGCAGATAATGCGAGAATCCACAATCCTAGAGACCTCAAATTCAAGATTGCCTCCTCCTCCGATTTTTGCTGATGGTAAAGAGGAGGGTACAGTGGGTTGGACATAAGGTTTTAATAGGGACCTGTGAAAAACATTATGGATCTTCCAAGTCTGAGGAAGATCAAGACGGAAGGCAACGGGATTGATGACGGACAAGATATTGTAAAGGTCCAATAAACTTAGGACCCAACTTCCAGGAGGGAACCTTCAATTTGATATTCTTTTTAGACACCCAGACCAGATCACCCACATTCAGGTCCGGACCAGGCACACGTCTCTTATCCGCCACACGCTTATATCTCTCACTCATCCTCTTCTGATTACCCTGAATCTTTTGCCAAATAAATGACAAAGACGAGGAAAATCTCTTCTCCTCAGGTAAACCAGAAGACCCCTCTCCAGAGAATGTCCCAAACTGCGGATGAAACCCATATGCACCAAAAAGAGAGGAGAGAACCCGATGGCCGTGAATGAGGGACCTTGGCACGAGCGCAGGCTGCCATAAAACCCTCAACCGTCTTACGAAGAGCCGGCCACCAGAATCTCCGAGCAATGAGAACCACTGTGGCTCTACTCCTCGGGTGCCCAGCAAGGACAGTATCATGGTGTTCCTTAAAAACCTTGTGTCGTAAAGCGAAAGGCATAAACAACCTCCCAGGAGGACAAAGATCAGGAGCCTCTGCCTGGGCTGCCTGAACCTCTGCCTCCAAATCAGGATAAAGAGCAGAGAAGACCACCCCTTTAGTCAAAATGGGACCCGGGTCTTCAACGTTCCCCCCTCCCGGAAAACGTGACAGGGTATCCGCCTTCACACTTTTAACCCCAGGGCGGAACGTAACAACAAAAGTAAACCTAGAAAAGAACAAAGACCATCTGGCCTGTCTCGGGTTCAGACGCTTGCACGATTCCAAGTAGGCCAGATTCTTATGGTCGGTAAACATGGTAATAGGGTGTCTGGCTCCCTCTAACCAATGGCGCCATTCCTCAAAAGCTAATTTGATGGCCAACTCACTATCTCCCACATCGTAATTTCTCTCCGCAGAGGAGAGTTTCCTTGAGAAAAAGGCACACTGTCGCCATTTGGCAGGAGAGGGACCCTGAGATAAGACCGCACCCACACCCACCTCAGAAGCATCCACCTCAACAATAAAAGGTAGAGAGACATCAGGTTGTACCAAAATGGGAGCGGAAGCAAAACTCTTTAATACTAGAAAAGGCTTTAAGCACATCTACCGACCACGAGGAAAAATCCACCCCCTTTTTAGTCATATCAGTAAGTGGCTTAACAGAGGAATAATTCAAAATGAACTTTGTAATAATTGGCAAAACCCCAAAACATCAGCGCCTTCTGATTCTCAGGAAGCTCCCAATCAAGCACAGTGCGGACCTTCTCAGGGTCCATCCGAAAACCATCCGAAAACCAGAAGCAGAGAGAAGAAAACCAAGAAATGGAATCTCCGGAACTGCAAACACACATTTTTCCAGTTTAGCGTACAATTTATTATCTCGCAGAATCAGCAAGACCTGACATAGGTGGTCCCGATGAGTCTTGAAATCAGGAGAGAAAAAATAAATAAAATGTCATCTAGATACACCAGTACAAATTTCCCCATTAAATGATAAAAAATGCTGTTCACAAAATATTGGACGGCCGGAGCAATCATCAAACCAAAGGGCATAACCAAATTCTCGAAATGACCCTCAGGGGTATTGAAGGCCGTCTTCCATTCGTCCCCTTCCCTGACTAGGTTGTATGCCCCTCTTAAATCCAACTTTAGCCCCAACAATCTGGTTAAACAGGTCCGGGATCAGAGGCGGCGGATATGGGTCACGAATCGCGATACGGTGCAGCTCCCTGAAATCCAGACAAGGTCTTAAAGAACCATCTTTTTTCTGAACAAAATAAAAAAACTGCGGCAACAAGTGACTTTGAGAGTCTGAGAAAGGGACACATCCGACCCTCGGAGATATAAGTACGCATAGCGACTCTTTAAGGTTGGGAGAGACTGTATAATAGTGATTTTGGCAGCTTAGCGCCTGGGATGAATATGGCAGTCGTACTCCCGGTGAGGGGGCAACTCTTGCACACCACTCTCGGAAAACACATCCGAAAATCCAGAGAGAAAAGATAGCAGTCTTGGTAGAAACCTCTGAAAGAGACGCTGTGAGGCAATTCTCTCTGCAAAACTCACTCCAACCATTTATTTGCCTTGCTTGCCATTCAATGGTGGGGTTATGTTTAGTGAGCCAGGGTAGCTCCAACACTAGAGGAGTAGGAGTAGACCTTCTCACAGAACTGGCGGTGACATCAGGTCAGATCACCAATCAGACCCCCAATGTTAATCAGACCTCAGCTAACAGCCCCAATAAGATCCCCAATGGTAATAAGACATCAGATCAGACCCCAGCTCAGACCCCAATATGAATGACCCCCAATCAGAACTCAGATAAGAGCCCCATGCCTCATAGCAGCCTCCAGCATCCTATCACCTGCCCCCAGAAGTGTCTAGCAGCCTCATAAATATAAAATAAAATCTTACCTCTCCTGCTCCTGGACGCCACCGCTCCTCTCCTCTAGTGCGATCTGCATCCTCCTGCTGTCAGCTGTGCTGTGAAGGATGCGCACAGCATGACGTCACAGAGCTCCTCTCGCTGTGCGCAGCCCTGCACAGCCGACGACCAGGAAGCGGTGAGTACAAAGCCTTCACCGCTTCCCGGTCCTCCGGACGATGTCATTGAATTTGTGGGCAGTGGCAGGGCCCCCAGGAGCAACTTGGACCGGGGCAGCTGCCCCTTTTGCCCCGCGTTAAAGACAGCCCTGAAGATAGGGAGGAAAGGCAGGAGAAGCCAGCATAAAATTATCCTCAGGGAGGAGGCTTACTGGGCTGGAGGTGTCAGTGGCTTTCTTTGCAGGTCACCATGGTTAACAATGGAAGAACAATGATTTCAAGCATCACCCTCCTTTCAACAGGTCAAGTCTGTCATTTTAACCCAATCAGCCTGACAATGATCTCCAGCCTTGTGCTCGTCAACATTCTCACCTGAGTTAAAAAGACGATTACTGAAATGATCTCAGCAGGTCCTTTAACCACCTCCGGACCGCCTAACGCAGATGTGCGGTCCGGAGGTGGCAGCCCTGCGCACAGTCACGCATATATGCGTCATCTCGCGAGACGCGAGATTTCCTGTGAACGCGCGCTCACAGGAACGGAAGGTAAGCGAGTGGATCTCCAGCCTGCCAGCGGCGATCGCTCGCTGGCAGGCTGGAGATCCGAATTTTTTAACCCCTAACAGGTATATTAGACGCTGTTTTCATAACAGCGTCTAATATACCTCCTACCTAGTCCTCTGGTGGTCCCTTTTGTTAGGATCGACCACCAGAGGACTCAGGTAGGTCAGTACAGTCACACCAAACACCACACTACACTACACCCCCCCCCTTCACTTATTAACCCCTTATAACCCCTGATCACCCATGATCACCCCATATAAACTCCCTGATCACCCCCCTGTCATTGATCACCCCCCTGTCATTGATCACCCCCCTGTCATTGATCACCCCCCTGTCATTGATCACCCCCCTGTCATTGATCACCCCCCTGTCATTGATCACCCCCCTGTCATTGATCACCCCCCTGTCATTGATCACCCCCCTGTCATTGATCACCCCCCTGTCAGGCTCCGTTCAGACGTCCGTATGATTTTTACGGATCCACGGATACATGGATCGGATCCGCAAAACGCATACGGACGTCTAAATGGAGCCTTACAGGGGGGTGATCAATGACAGGCGGGTGATCACCCATATACACTCCCTGATCACCCCCCTGTCATTGATCACCCCCCGTAAGGCTCCATTCAGACGTCCGCATGTGTTTTGTGGATCCGATCCATATATCCATGGATCCGTAAAAAATCATGCGGATGTCTGAATGGAGCCTTACAGGGGGGGGTGATCAGTGACAGGGGGGTGATCACCCTGATCACCCCCTGTCATTGATAACCCCCCTGTAAGGCTCCATTCAGACGTCCGCATGTGTTTTGCGGATCCGATCCATGGATCCGTAAAAATTATACGGACGTCTGAATGGAGCCTTACCAGGGGGGTGATCAATGACAGGGGGGTGATCCGGGAGTCTATATGGGTGATCACCCCCCCCTGTCATTGATCACCCCCCCCTGTCATTGATCACCCCCCCCTGTCAGGCTCCATTCAGACATTTTTTTTGGCACAAGTTAGCGGAAATTTTTTGTTTGTTTTTGTTTTTTCTTACTAAGTCTCATATTCTACTAACTTGTGTCAAAAAATAAAATCTCCCATGAACTCACCATACCCCTCACGGAATCCAAATGCGTAAACATTTTTAGACATTTATATTCCAGACTTCTTCTCACGCTTTAGGGCCCCTAAAAAGCCAGGGCAGTATAAATACCCCACATGTGACCCCATTTCGGAAAGAAGACACCCCAAGGTATTCGCTGAGGGGCATATTGAGTCCATGAAAGATTGAAATTTTTGTCCTAAGTTAGCGGAAAGTGAGACTTTGAGAAAAAAAAACAAAAAAATCAATTTCCGCTAACTTATGCAAAAAATAAAAAATTTCTAGGAACTCGCCAGGCCCCTCATTGAATACCTTGGGGTGTCTTCTTTCCAAAGTGGGGTCACATGTGGGGTATTTATACTGCCCTGGCTTTTTAGGGGCCCGAAAGTGTGAGAAGAAGTCTGGGATCCAAATGTCTAAAAATGCCCTCCTAAAAGAAATTTGGGCCCCTTTGCGCATCTAGGCTGCAAAAAAGTGTCACACATCTGGTATCGCCATACTCAGGAGAAGTTGGGCAATGTGTTTTGGGGTGTCATTTTACATATACCCATGCTGGATGAGAAAAATATCTTGGTCAAATGCCAACTTTGTATAAAAAAAATGGGAAAAGTTGTCTTTTGCCAAGATATTTCTCTCATCCAGCATGGGTATATGTAAAATGACACCCCAAAACACATTCCCCAACTTCTCCTGAGTACGGCGATACCAGATGTGTCACACTTTTTTGCTGCCAAGGTGGGCAAAGGGGCACATATTCCAAAGTGCACCTTTTGGATTTCACCGGTCATTTTTTACACATTTTGATTGCAAAGTTCTTCTCACACATTTGGGCCCCTAAATTGCCAGGGCAGTATAACTACCCCACAAGTGACCCCATTTTGGAAAGAAGACACCCCAAGGTATTCCGTGAGGGGCATGGCGAGTTCCTAGAATTTTTTATTTTTTGTCGCAAGTTAGTGGAATATGAGACTTTGTAAGAAAAAAATAAATAAATAAAATAATCATCATTTTCCGCTAACTTGTGACAAAAAATAAAAAGTTCTATGAACTCACTATGCCCATCAGCGAATACCTTAGGGTGTCTACTTTCCGAAATGGGGTCATTTGTGGGGGTTTTCTACTGTTTGGGCATTGTAGAACCTCAGGAATCATGACAGGTGCTCAGAAAGTCAGAGCTGTTTCAAAAAGCGGAAATTCACATTTTTGTACCATATAGTTTGTAAATGCTATAACTTTTACCCAAACAATTTTTTTTTTTTGCCCAAACATTTTTTTTTAATCAAAGACATGTAGAACAATAAATTTGGCGAAAAATTTATATATGGATGTCGTTTTTTTTTGCAAAATTTTACAGCTGAAAGTGAAAAATGTCTTTTTTGCAAAAAAATCGTTACATTTTGATTAATAACAAAAAAAGTAAAAATGTCAGCAGCAATAAAATACCACCAAATGAAAGCTCCATTAGTGAGAAGAAAAGGAGGTAAAATTCATTTGGGTGGTAAGTTGCATGACCGAGCGATAAACGGTGAAAGTAGTGTAGTGCCGAAGTGTAAAAAGTGCTCTGGTCATGAAGGGGGTTTCACCTAGCGGGGCTGAAGTGGTTAATGACAGCAATGAAATGCAGTGGAAAGGTTTTTTTGGGATTAAGTTAATTTTCATGGCAAAGAAGGACTATGCAATTCATCTGATCACTCTTCATAACATTCTGAAGTATATGCAAATTGCTATTATAAAAACTTAAGCAGCAACTTTTCCAATTTCCAATATTTATGTAATTCTCAAAACTTTTGGCCACGACTGTACTACTTACTACTAACTTTGCAGCACCTCTTTCATAAAGTGGGCGGAGCAGGCACGTGACGTAGTGAGTTATGCTGCCGCCCGCCTGGCCTCCTGACTGCTATGAAGTTAATAAGTACTACAAGCGCTGGATTGCAGATGATTTGAATAGTTTAACAATACCTACAGGTTAGATATGATTATACTACTGTGAGCAAGGCCCAGTGTAGTAGAATACAGTGACTGCACCATGCCCTGCTGCCATTACAGAACCAGATGCCGCCCCCAGCCCTTCCTCCCTCTTAGCTGATACACCTGACGGCAGCAGCAAAACACGGACACCTGCAATGTGTGATCCGCAATTTGCGGAACGCACATCACAGACACTATAATAGAAAATGCCTTTTCTGGTCCGCAATTGCGGACAAGAATAGGACATGTTCTGTTTTTTTCAGGAACGAAATTCCGGATCCCAAAAATGCGGATCCAGGAACTGTGGATTTGCATCCGTTTCAGCCCCATTGAAAGTGAATGGGTCCGCAAATTGCGGAACGAATGCGGACCCAAATTACGGCTGTGTGAATGGACCCTTATAGGGTGAAAAATACGGTGTGTGTGTGTGTATATATATATATATATATATATATATATATATATATATATATATATAGTATTTTTTTTTAAAAGGTTTCTTGCTACTGGAGAAAGTCTGACCGTTACATTACCAATATCTCATTCGAATTTCTGCAATCTCCAGAGAAGTCAAAGATACTTGTCGTGCATTGTGGGCAGTATTGCATAAGGATTTCATACCACATCCAACAACAGAACAGTGGCTTCAAATAGCAGACAAGTTCATGGAAACAAGCTAATTCCCTAATTGTGTAGGAGCTGTGGATGACAAAACATAAGGATTGTAAAACCTTCTGGAAGTGGATCTGAATTTTTTAATTACAAAAAAAAATAAAAATTCTTCATTATCTTAATGGTCATTGCAGATGATCGATTTGTTGCAGTTGACATTGGAACATATGGACGGACAAATGACTCTGCTTCGAAAACCTCCTCTATGGGACACTTTCTATATTCTAAGCCAGGCATCCTCAAACTGCGGCCCTCCAGCTGTTGCAAAACTACAACTCCCAGCATGCCCGAACAGCCTACAGGTATCATCCTACAGCAGGGCATTGTGGGAGTTGTAGTTTTGCAACAGCTGGAGGGCCGCAGTTTGAGGATGCCTGTTCTAAGCAATTTGGATTACCATCTCCAAGACCGTTGCCAGGTACAGATGGACCTCCCATGCCATTTGTTGTAGTAGGGGACGAGGCGTTCCAAATGTGTGAGAACCTCATAAAGCCATACTCCAGCCGTGACTTGAACTCTACAAAGCGTATTTATAATTATAGATTGACATGAGCTAGACGACTGGCGTAGTGCGCCTTTGGCACTCTAGTTGCCAAATGGCGTATTCTCACCAAAGCCATTAACCTCAAAGTGGAAACCATAGACGATGTAGTGAAGGCTTGTGTAGTTCTACATAACTATATTTTATCTGAGGAACCACTGCCCCTGGACCCGCAAGAGGTGGATTGTACACTCACCAGGATGCAACATGTCATATCGCTCAACCCTTGCCGTTGCTAGAATGAGGGACCGTTTCTGATGAGGGTAGAGTGAATTGGCAGAATAATGTTTTGTAAATGTTTTCTCGTATAATAAAAAGAAAATTAATTTATTACACCTGTCTTCAACTTTTTATAACCAGCCAGGGTATTGTCATTAGGGAGAAACAGGTACGGTGCTCTCAATAGTGCTGCCAGACATAGGCCTACGTCCCTGATTGCCATGGCTTCACCCGCACTATTGGGCCAAGTGTAGCTCTGCCATAGCCTGTCAAACTGCTAAAGCTAGGCCTTCACAGACTGAAATATTGCAGGGTCTTTGCATTAGGGACAAACACATACAGTGTTCTCCATAGTGCTGCCAGGCGTTGTGGCCTGCGTCCATCTGTGATTGCCGTGTCATCACCCACCCTATTGGGCCAGCTATAGCCCTGCCAAACTGCTATGACATTGCTACAGCTAGGCATTCACAGACTATGAAATAGTCAAACACACTGTAGGAATTCTCCGCCAAGCAGTGTGTTATTGTCAGCCCTTTCTCAGCGTGATCCAACACATGGCAAGGGATAGCATTCCAGCTTGAACTGCTGAGTTCTTTGGCTGGGTGCAGTTCCATATTTGGCTCTGAACCCAGACAAAAACCTGACAGCATTATATTCCTTTCCCTTGTGGTAAATTCAATTGTTGATTTTTTTTATTCCTGCAGCTGCTCAGGAGTAATTTGGTCCATTCGAGGGACTAAAAAGATGATAATTACTCTTACCGGTAATTTGATTTTCCGTATAGCCTCCACAACGGCACTTCAGCAGGAGGGAACCCCGCCCCCAGGGACAGGAAACGACGTAGAAAGCAGAAGAATAAATGCCTCCTCCCCATTACCTTCTCCAGTAAATACCAAAAGGAACCAGGATGATGCTGAAGAAGTAACCTTTTATTTGTAGGGAGATATAAATCAAGTTATAATAGACAAAGTATGTAAGAAATTTATGGGTGGGAAAAAACCCAGTGCCGTTGTGGAGGCTATACGGAAAATCCAATTACCGGTAAGAGTAATTATCATCTTTTCCGTACGCCTCCCACAACGGCACTTCAGCAGGAGGAATAACAAAGGAATCCATTAGGGGGGGACTGCCGCAGACAGGACTTTACGTCCAAACGACAAATCCGAGTTGGACTGAACGTCCAACCTATAATGGTTAAAAAAGGTGGAAGGACTAGCCCACGTAGCAGCCTGGCAGATCTGTGACAAGGAGGCGGAGGCAGATTCTGCCCAGGAGGTGGAGATTGCTCTGGTTGAATGGGCCTTAAGGCCCCCTGGAGGAGTAAGACCCTTAACTGTATAGGCCATTGCAATGGTCATTCTTATCCAACGGGCTATAGTAATTTTTGAAGCTGCCTGCCCCCTATTTTGGCCTGCATACTGGACCAGAAGACGGTCGGATTTTCGTAGTCCTTTGGTGGCTTCCAGGTAGCCCAGAATACATCTACGTACATCTAGATGGTGAAAGCGTCTTTCCCTTGAAGACCTAGCCCCTGCGCAGAAGGAAGGTATGGAGATCTCTTGTTGGCAGTGGAATTTAGAAAAAACTTTCGGTAAGAAGGAGGGCTCATGTCTCAGTACAATCCTATCATCAAGGATGGTTAGATATGGAGGCCTGCATGATAGAGCGTGGATCTCCCCCACCCTTCTGGCTGAAGTGATAGCTATGAGAAAAGCGGACTTAAAGGATAGCAACCTGAGGGGGATTGACTCAAGAGGTTCAAAGGGATGGTCCATAAGGACAGAAAGGACCAAATTAAGGACCCAAGGCGGAACCGTGGATCTAATAACTGGGTGAAGTCTGCTGGCTCCCTTTATGAACCTCTTGACCACATCCAAACTCGCTAGTCTCATATCCAGGAAGGCACTAAGGGCTGAAATTTGGACTTTAATAGTACTGACACTAAGACCTTTTCCCAGCCCTTTCTGAAGGAAGTCCAGGATTACCCTCATATCTGGGGGAAGAGTGGGATTCCAGGATTCCTTGGCAAAAGAAAGGAAGGCTTTCCAAGTTCTCCAGTAGATGTTGGAAGTTACTTGTTTTCTGCTAGAGAGCAATGTGGAAATCACTGCATCCGAGAAGCCCTTGGACTTCAAAATGGAGCGCTCAAATTCCAAGCTGTCAATTTTAGTTGGCTGACTGCCGGATGCCAGGCTGGGCCCTGATGGAGAAGGTCTGGAGACAGAGGAAGGGTCCAGAAGTCCCCCTTGGAGAGGTTCAGAAGGAGGGAGAACCAGGGCCTTTTGGGCCAGTATGGAGCCACTAGGATGACATGGGCTCGTTCCTCTATTATCTTTGCCAGAACCTTTAGTATCAGCTGGAAAGGAGGGAACGCATATAGCAGCCCCAAAGGCCATGGACCCGCTAAGGCATCCACACTCACCGGATGGTCCCTCGCCGAAAGGGAATAGAAAAGGTCCACCTGTTTGTTCTTCTGGGAAGCGAAGAGGTCTACTCTTGGGACTCCCCATCTGCTGCAGATGTTCTGGAACACTGCTCTTTTGAGGCTCCATTCCCCTGGCCAAGTTCTCTTCCTGCTCAGGAAGTCCGCTAGCGTGTTCTCGTCCCCCTTTAGATGGACCGCGGTTATGGACTGAATGTTTGCCTCTGCCCAAGAAAAGATCCGAGATGCTATCCGACAAAGGGAACTGCTTCTTGTTCCCCCCTGCTTGTTGAGATATACCACTGTGGTGGAGTTGTCGGAGAGGACTTTTACATTTTGTCCGCAGATGATTGGAGCCAGGGATTTTAGGGCCAGAAATACAGTCAGAAGTTCTTTGGCGTTTGAAGAAAGGGGAAGGGTCTCTGCGTCCCAGGATCCCTGCAACAACTGACCCTGACAATGGGCTCCCCAGCCTCCCCCGCTTGCGTCTGTTGTTACTACAATTTGATTGAAGAGTCTCCAAGGGACCCCCTTGACTAGGTTTCTCTCGTTCAGCCACCACTGCAAGGAGAGTCTGACCCCTGGAGGTAGGGTAACTCTTTCTTCTAGGGAGAAGACGCTTTTGTTCCACTTTTTTAGTAGGAATTCCTGAAGAGGTCTCCCGTGAGCCTGGGCCCATCTCACCGCAGGAATCGTTGATGTCAGGAGTCCCAGAATCTTCATAATCCTCCGGAACGTGACTTTTGTCTGGCTTGAAAAGACAGAAATTCTTAACCTGATGTCCCGGACTTTTTGTTCTGGAAGAAAAAAAAAAAAGAGGTCATTTGGGTGGAATCCAGAAGAATACCCAAAAAGATCATCTTTTGGCTGGGTGATAGATTTGATTTTTCTAGATTTAGTTTCCAACCCAGCGACGTTAAGGTCTCTAGGACGAACTTCACCTGTAGCTGCAGTTGAGTCGGGGAGGCTGCTGTAATGAGAAAATCGTCCAAATAGGGTATGAAGCTTATCCCCTTCTGGTGAAAAAAGGCTGAAATTTCTGCAATTATCTTTGTGAACACTCTGGGTGCAGAGGCCAGGCCAAAGGGTAACACCTGAAACTGGAGATGGAGAAGACGCTCCCCCTGAAAAATTGTGAAACGTAGCTATTTTTGATGTTTCTGATGAATTGGAACATGGTAATATGCGTCCGCCAGGTCGAGCGTTACCATGGAGCAGCCCTGGGTTAAAAGGTTCACTGTAGATTTTACTGTCTCCATCTTGAACCTTTTGTATCTTATGTATTTGTTGAGGCCTTTTAGATTGATAATTGCTCTGAAAGAGCCATTGGGTTTTTTTATGAGAAAAATTGGGGAATAGAATCCCCTTAGTTCCAGTTCCAGCAGACCAGGAAAGACTGCTCTTTTTTCTAACAAAAGGGCAATCTGAGACTCTAAAAGATTGTGATCCGATTTTAACATTTTGTTCAAAATAAATCTGACTGGAGGGAGAGTGCAAAATTCCAGCTGGTATCCCTGATGGATTACATCTAGGACCCAGGCTGAATTTGAGATTTTTTCCCAAGCCGGGACAAACTCCTTCAATCTCCCCCCCACCGGACTGCTGGCGTCATTGGGAGGACTGTTTTGTGGATTTATCCTGATTAAAGAGGAAATTTCTACCTCTCCCCTTTGAGGACTGCCAAGAGCTAGAGGGATCCTTCTTCCTACGGTCCTGTCTACCCTTTCTTTGGGGGCGAAAGGAACGACGCTGTTGGAAGAACCTGGACTCTGGTGGAAACCCCTTTTTTCTATCAGAGGCCTTTTCCAAAATGTCATCTAAGACAGAACCGAAAAGACGATCTCCCTCACAAGGGATACTGCAGAGTTTATTTTTAGAGGCAGTATCACCTGACCAAGAGCGTAACCAAATTGATCTCCTTGCCGTATTAGAAAGAGACGCTGACCTAGCTGATAACTTTACCAGGTCGGCAGAAGCATCTGCCAGAAAATTAGAGGCCTGTTTCAAAATCGGCAAGGAGGCCAGGAGATCCTCTCTGGGGGTGTCAGAGACCAGGTGTTCCTCCAGCTGGGAGAGCCAGAGATCTAGCAGTATAGGTAGCAGCTATGCTAGGTCTCAACATGGCGGTATTGGATTCCCAAGCCTTTTTAAGTACGGATTCACATTTTTTATCCATAGTGTCCTTCAATAAGCCGACGTCTTCAAAGGGTAAGGCTGCCTTTTTAGAAATTCGGGCAACAGGGGCGTCAACCCTTGGAGTTTTATCCCAAAGAGCCGAATTTTTCTCGCTAAAGGGATATTTTCTTTTAAAGATTTTTGAAGTACCAGCCCTTTTTTCTGGGTCCTTCCATTCATCCCGTATAAGCTTACGGATCCTGTCATGGATCGGGAATACTCTCCTCTTCCTATCACCCAGCCCTTTGAAGATCTGATCCTGGACCGACTGTGACTGTCTAGTTTCTTCGATATTAAGAGTTAATCTTATCGCTTTCAAGAGGGCGTCAGAGTCCTCTACTGAGCATAACGGACCACTGATTTCTTCATCAGAGGAGGATCCTGAGTCAGACGAATCGTTAACATCGTCGTTCTCCATATCCCATTCTATCTGGGGCTCCGAAACCATCTTAGAGGTGGAGGGTTTTTGGGAAAGGGATGCCATTTTTGATTCCACTGCTGAGCTCACTTCCTCTCTTATAATGGATCGTAAATTCTCCACAAGAGAAGGGGAATCCTCGATCATTATTTTGTCCGTACATTTCTGGCAGATAGGTTTTTTACTATGTGCTGCCAGATGCTTTTTGCAAATAGCACATTTTTTCTTCTGTGCAGATTCCCCACTCCTTCCAGATTCTCTATTCTGAAAAAAAAAAAACACAAAAAAGGGCAAGGGCTCCCTTTTATTATAGGGGAAGGAGTGGGGCAACCGTCACCAGGATAAACCCTCAGGTGAAGAGAAAAATAAAATCACTCCAGAGGAGGAGGCTTACCGGACTGGGGGCCTTAGGGGCATCAGAAGGCTTCTCCTGCTGCAGAGACATGCTGAGGGATCCCACTGCTGCTCTGCTGGAGACACTGAGCGGCGTTTTCCTCGTTTCCCGCCGCTATTTGAATAATTTCCGGGTCACATGACCTGCCGGCGCGTCACATGTCCAGCTGGAGTCACGTGACCGGGTCTCGCGAGATCCCGGCCCAGAGATCTTGCGCGCCTTCCGGCCCTGCAAGTGGCTACCTCCTGAGCCGGTGCACCGTCCGGGGCTGCCTAAAGTAAGGACTTACGCCGAAAGCAAGCGGAGGGAGCCGTATCTCGCCCCCAGCGTCCGCCGCTCTGCCTCAGCCCTCCTGCCGAGCAGGGAATACTTACCGCAGGCTGGGCGCATGAAACTTCGGCAGGAGAGAACCTGCCCGCTTTCCACTCATCCCAAGGGACAGGAAACGACTGGAGAAGGTAATGGGGAGGAGGCATTTATTCTTCTGCTTTCTACGTCGTTTCCTGTCCCTGGGGGCGGGGTTCCCTCCTGCTGAAGTGCCGTTGTGGGAGGCGTACGGAAAATTGCAGGTAATGTTCGTTCGCTGTGAGTTGATGCACCGACTCAGCCCCCTCCACTCAGCGTGCCAAGTCATCTAACGTTTAACACATCTCATCTGCAAAACCTTCTAGAGCACCGGAAACAATCTCTACAAGGTCCCCATAGTCCTCCCGACTGCTCCAACCGGATCTCCTGCTATACAGCATAGCTCTCACATTTTGTCTCCAATGTGAGAGCGTACGCTGAAAAGAGGGACCCAGATTGACCCGAACAGGTGTATGAGGGACAGGAGGGCTGGTGGCGGCGGCCGGTTCCGCTTCAAGAGCAGGTTCAGGCACCCGAGTGCTGCTGGCAGTTCTGTGGAGAGAAAATATAAGGCCTTTTATTACTGCTTACAGTATATGATACTGTCTAATTCATAATGTAGGGGGCTGCATGAAACAGGTGTCAAACCATTGTTTGTCTCAGACAGCCCTTGGCAGACAGAAGTGGAGAACAATTGTCCCTTCCGACCGTAGGGGGCTGCATGAAACAAAGGTGTCAAACCATCCTTGCAGACAGAGGGAGATTAAAGCAAAGTCATTTTAAAATTGACAAAAAAATAAAATAAAATGTACCTTCTAAGTGCCAGCGTTCGTCCTAAGAACCCCAAGGCCGCACTGTAGATATATTGCGGCCTTGAGGTTGCTCCAGATCCACTCGGGGCCTGAACTTGCTTGTTATAGTCCATTCTTGAAGCGGTCCCACATTGACCGCCACCGAGTGGTAACCTTGTCAACAAAAAATAATTATAATTTAATTTATTTAACAATATTATCATGGACTTAGGTTTACATTATACACAAGTTAGTGCTGTACTTGCCACATTCTTTTTGATCTGCCGCATTTAGATCCTCCAAGCCACTGAACAAAGTCACAGATCTGCCTCCAGAGCCGCTGGGTCAGGTGATGGTCTGCATGGTGGCGGTCTGTGTGGTCCCATAATGCAGGACGCGCCTCCCCCAGCTGGATAAGGAGTTCGCCATCTATACGAGGGACAACAAACTCCCTATCTTCTCCGGTGGAGACTCTGGAACCCTGGAAGAAAAAAGGAAAAAGAAAAAAATTAACGAATGTACAAATGAAAAGTTCTAATTAAAACTAAGTATTTACTACATCCACTAGGCAGGTTCCCCAAGTCCCCTCCAGAGTCTGTGGGAAAGGCTGGGGTGGTTGGGGATGTGAAAATGTGTAGACTTCCTAATTGCTGCCGGTCCTGGTCCATGCTATCTCCACCTCCCCTTGGGGACTCCGAGGCCCGCGATGACCGGGCCCCAGCAGGTGATGGCACTGGTGTGGCGGCAGAAATGGTCAATGAAGACTAGAAAAGAAAAAAAAAAAATTTAATAAAAAGAATGTTATTGGAATATAAAAAACTATTGCTGCGTGTAATTACCGATTCTTGGATGCGACATCGGCTTCTTGGGGGCCTGCGTCTACCATGTTCTGATAATTTGGACATCTGTAGAGATCTAATACAAAAGTATATTTTAACATACGAAACAACATAATTGACATAGATATCACAAATTTTTGTTACTTTTGGATACTTTTCTGACAGATGTCACCAGTTGTTTTTTTTGGGGGGCTTGTAGATGCTAAAAAAAATAAATAAAAAATAATAAAACATACATGAAATAGTTTGATTTCCCACCTCAGTGCCATTGGCTGCATTGCATTGCCATTTGCCTCCACCTTAACCATCTGCCCCACTCCAAGTGCCATCCAGTCCCCCCAATACCACAAACTGCCCAAATGCCGACAGACACCATTGCCATCTGCCCCTCCCTTACCATAAACTACTCCCCCTGCCATAATCTGCCCACATGAATAGTGCACCAAATAAGTGCCTCTTCCGCCCCCGACATCAATCTGCCCCCAATCGGTGCCATGTTTGACCCACCCCACACGTGCAATAATCTGGCCCCTATTCACTGACCAAACCAAACCCCAAAATTGCCATCAGCCCGACCACTGAGCCATCTGCCCAAACCCCCCCCCCCGCCTTTCAACAATTGGCCTCCTATTCCACGAGCGCACCAAAATTTCATAAACCACCCCCCCGCACACCAAACCCCCACCCCCTTCCATCAGCCACTCTGCTCTGAAATCTGACATCTTTCCCACCCCTGCAATAATCAGGCCCATGATCAATGACTCAAACACCCCCCCCTTGCCTTTACCCCCACACCACTTCGCTGACATCTGCCCAAGCACCAATATATGCCCCCATGACAGATAGAAAGATTATAGGAAAATATACAGAAAGAGGCAAACTGATGCATTCCGAGCGGATCCTTATCCATTCAGAATGCATTAGGGCTGAAATGATCCTTTTTGGACCGCTTGCGAGATCCCTGAAATGGATCTCAAACGGAATTCAAAACGCCGGTTTGAAAATAGCCTTATCCATTTCTATAAAAGTACAATAAATGTAAAAACAAGCGGCGTCAATTCTTGCTGCGGATTTTCTGTAAGAATAATAAAAACTCAAAAGTCCAAGCCTGCTCCTATTCAAAACATTTAGCTCCCCTAGTGTTGTATTACTTAATGTGTAACACAATAAACATTCAGGAAATTCTTTGGTGCAACATGTTTATTACACCTTCTAGGTTATAAAAAGAGAAAATAGTAATACAACAAACCGTACAATACAGTCCTTATAAATGTAATGGTGATCTCCCCCAACACAAAAACGTGGGGTCAAGAGTAACAGGACATAGGACAATAGTAAAGGCCGCACATAACAGAGGTACTCGATCCTAAATTACGGACACAGTGTATGTACCCCAGCTGTATGGATACATCACCTCGTAACTTTATTAAACGATCACTTAAAACAAGGAATTTGTAAGAAATGGACTGTACATTATAAAACCCAACTTTGCTACAATCAGCTTCCTTACAATGGAAATTCCTAACAAAACCTTGCAGGACGCATGTTACTGTATTGTTCCTGAACTTCCTGCATTACTGTTGCTGAATGATTGTATGGACAGCGGGGGACAAAGTAACGAGTACTACAGTCTGAAGAGTTCGAGCTTCCAAGATGATAGAAAATCTGTGCACTGGACACCACCACACCCGACAAAGAAAGAAAAAAAAAAAAAAAATAGATGATGCCCACCAGATTGGTCAGGAGACGGGTAGTTATATTGCTGACCAACAGTTCATTTACTTATGGACTCACGGACTACAGAAACTTTTTTCCCAGCCTTACGTAATAGAAGATAGGACATATTTCCATATTTTGTACGCTTGTTATCAGATGCAAAGTTAAACTCTGGATCATGGCATTTTATAGACTTAGGAAACAAATACCCTGTAGTGGGACGTGTTGAAGTGGGCTGAACAGATACATTTGACATATGGGCATTTCTAACTGCAAGGAACCCGCCTCATCTGCTACTTAAAGGTTATCGACACCTTCGGGGGGAAATTTTTAGTTTTTATTGTATTGTACTCAAGCTAAAATCATTTTTTTTCAATTGGTCTTTATTAAAAATGTTCAGCCTCTCTCTCTGTAAAAGGGTTGAGATTCTCTAGTACCAGGCTCATGTGAAGCTTATCTGTAATCTCCTGACAGCTCATAAACACTCATAGCTCAGTTCTTATCTTACTAATTAGAATGTGGCCTAAATAAGTGTCTGAGGCACAAAGTGGAAGTAAAAATTAAGATGTTCACAGCTAGGCTAATACTTAACCCTTTATGACAAAACCTGATGAAATTTTTTATTTTTTTGCCCAAAATGAGTTAAATGCAATCATTAAAAATTGCCCCCGAAGGTGTTCAAAGTTTTTATAGGGGGTCTTTGGGTTACAGATATTGATGACCTATCCCAGATAGATCATCAATATCAGATTGGTTGTCAGACCACAACCTACACCCCCACCGATCAGCTGTTTTGGGCTGCTACAGTGTACAAAGCAGTAGCAGAAGGTTCTATACACTGTGTAGTATCCAGCACCAGAGTACTGCAGCTTAGCTCCCATTCACTTGAAGGAGAGCCGAGCCGCTTTACCTTGGCACAACCACTACACAGATACTATGTAAAACAACTGATTGGTGGAGGTGCTGGGTGGCAGACCCCTACTAATCGATAACCTACCCCAAGGATAGGTCATCAGATAATTGTTAACCCAGAGAACCTCTTTAACCATTACTTAATGGGGTTTTCCCACCATAGAATGTTACGGCATATTACTATAAAAAGCCAAAAGGACCTTAGACCCAGTGTTCTCAGGATCAGTGGGGGAACATCCCTTTAAGTATCAGTTCTGTTAAAATATTGTATGAAAATGATCAATTTTACAAACATTGGCAAAATGTAAAAAAAATAAAATGTGTATCTGCATATTCATCCACCAACAGACTTCATTATTGCTCAGGCATAAAAGCATATATCCTCCTTGATGTCATTATGGCTTAACATGTGACAACCTATTTTAAGACATTATTTTTCTCCTAAAACATTCCATTCAACAAACCAGTAACAGAAGTATTGTAAGTTGGTAAATTATACATATGATATAGTACATAATGTACTTAAATTATTGCTTTCATTTTGTATATAGTGTCCAAAGTTGAGCACTCTACAATCCACAGACAATCTGACAAACCTAGAGAAAAAAACAAAAACAAAACTTGGATGGGCCTGACGTGATAAGTTGTGCACAAGTCAATGAAATGTGGTCTTCTGATACCTAAACATGATAGGACTGTTCACATTTCTGTGTAGATGGTATCTTTCTCGCCTAGGTGCTAATGAGCTGGAAATCAGATCTTCAATATTAGAGGTCCTTTGGGAAAGCAGAAACCGCATTCCCTCGCAAACTACAATGGGACATGAATGGGAAACAAAGAAAACATAAAACTCCTAAGATGTCCTGTGGCAGTTTAGCCAATGATGGATGCCTTCTCTTCTACAAGTCCAGTTCCAGGTCCTCTATCTCTTCCTCTAGTGCTTTCCTCCTAGCCAGCTTTTCTAACTGCTCTTTGGAAGGCTGCTTGATCTCTCCAGAGTCTATTTTCTGCTGTAGGTCCTCCACTTGTCGAAGTTTCTTACGCAGGTTCTTCAGTTTCTTTGTCTTCTCGGCAGCAGCGTTTTCACTATTCGATTTGTCATTTTTCACCTCAGTTTCTGAAATGCTAATCTTCCCAATGTCTTGTCTGGCCTCCTCCACCGACTCTCGTTCTCCTTTCTCCTGATTCTTTTTCTCTTTGCGCTTCATTTTCCTCTTAGCTGTTTTAGATAGAGGGGTTTCTGTCTCTGGCTTGTTGGACTGTTGAGTTTTGTTAGCAGTTGGCTCAACGTGGCTAAGTCCAGGGGGAAGTGAGGGTTTGCTTTTGAAGAACTTGACATACTTGTTTTCATATCTACAAGTTCAAACAAGACAAGTAGAAGTGCATTAACTATAGATATTTAAAAAAAAATGTAGAAGTGCAGAACATATTGGCACTTCCATGTGTTTATAAACTATAAGGGTTGTACGAGAGGAGGATAAATTTCAGACAGACATTTACTTAAAGGGTCACTGAGCTTTCACAAAAAACTTTTGGCATGTCAGACATATCAAAGGTTTTGATCGGTGGGGGTCTGTGTTGAGATCCCCAATGATTGCTAGAATGAGGAGGGAGAGGAAGAGGGAGACAATTGCTTGTATAGTGCACACTCTCCTCACTGCAGGAAAGGAAGCAAGATGGACTCAAGAGAAAGTCTTGCTTCTTTCTGCAGCAAGGAAAGAGCGCACTATGCGAGCGTTGCCCTCTCCTTGTTCTAGTGATTGATGGGGGTCTCAGCACTCAGATCCCCACCAATCACAACATATCACAAGTTCTGTGACAGCTCAGTGACCCTGGACCATATGGCAATACTAGACACACACTATGGACAGGAGTGGAGCAGTTGCCCGGTGGAGGAAAGCAGGCGAGTTTCTCTCATCTGATACAACCGCTTTAATATTGTTTAAGCTTAAAGGGGCTGTGCAGCCTGTTTATATTGAGGACCTATCCTCAGAACAGATCAATATCAGATGGCTGGGGGTCCGACTCCAGACACACTCGCCGATCAGCTGTTTGACATTACACGTCGTCTCCTTGTAGCAGTGGCATAGTGTAAATTACAAGTTGCCTGGAGCGAGTACTTTTCATTACACTGCGCGCTTCTGTGACGAGCAGTATAATATAGAGGAAGTAGCGCTCGCATGGAGTGCCGCCTCTTCTTCAAACAGCTGATCGGCAGGGGTGTCAATATAAAAATCGGCCTGTACAACCCAGTTAAGTCCGTAAATACCAGGTCCGACTTCTGATAATGCTGTCCCAATATATTGTAACAGAATTCTATTAGAAGTAGTTTTTCTATTCTAAGAATAGAAGTTTTCACTACCACAGATAGACCTCCACATATTAAAAAAGTTGGTGTGTATGTATGTGTGTGTTTTCTAAAGGAGAAATAAATGCTTGCCAAAATTACAATTAGGCTAAGTTCACACTAGCATTAGACATCTGAAGCCTGCCAAAGGTTCTTGGATACGTCACTGCCAGAGGCTACCCGATACCTGCGGGCCCCATTAAGGCCCCTTTCACAGGCGAGATTTCTGCGCCGGTACAATGCGTGAGGTGAACGCATTGCACCCGCACTGAATCCGGACCCATTCATTTCTATAGGGCTGTACACATGAGCGGCGATTTTCATGCATCACGCAACGCAGGCCCCATATAAGTGAATAGGGCTGCGTGAAAATCGCAAGCAAGTGCGGATGCGTTGCGATTTTCATGCATGGTTGCTAGGTGACGATCGGGACCCGATCCTTATTATTTTCCCTTATAACATTGTTATAAGGGAAAATAATAGCATTCTCAATACAGAATGCTTAGTAAAATGTGGATTGAGGGGTAAAAAAATAAAATTAGATAAAATTAACTCGCCTCCTCCACTTGATCGCGTAGTTACCAATCTCTTCTTACTTCTTTAATCATGAGCTGCCGGCTAAAGAACCTGTGGTGACGTCACCACAGGTCCTGAAGAGCAGAGACTGGCAGCTATGGAGGAGGCGATTTTTTTTTTTTTTAACCCTCAATGGACCTTCTACTAAGCATTCTGTATTAAAGAATGCTATTATTTTCCCTTATAACCATGTTATAAGGGAAAGTTATAAAATCTACAACTAAGGCTACTTTCACACTAGCGTTCGTCAGGTCCGCTCGTGAGCTCCGTTTGAAGGGGCTCACGAGCGGACCCGAACGCAGCTGTCCAGCCCTGATGCAGTCTGAATGGAGCGGATCCGCTCAGACTGCATCAGTCTGGCAGCGTTCAGCCTCCGCTCCGCTCGCCTCCGCACGGACAGGCGGACAGCTGAACGCTGCTTGCAGCGTTCAGGTGTCCGCCTGGCCGTGCGGAGGCGTGCGGATCCGTCCAGACTTACAATGTAAGTCAATGGGGACGGATCCGTTTGAAGATGCCACAATGTGGCTCAATCTTCAAGCGGATCCGTCCCCCATTGACTTTACATTGAAAGTCTGGACGGATCCGTCCGAGGCTATTTTCACACTTAGCTTTTTTTTTGCCATTTTAATGCAGACGGATCCGTTCTGAACGGAGCCTCCGTCTGCATTATTATGAGCGGATCCGTTCAGAACGGATCCGCCCGAACGCTAGTGTGAAAGTAGCCTAACCCAAACTTCATTGAAGAAGTTCGGGTCTGGGTACCACATTGTTTTTTCTCACGCGCAAAACGCATTGCATTCACGCAGAAAAAAAACTCAACCACACAAAGCAATCGCAGTCAAAACTGACTGAAATTGTGTGCTCACTCCCACGATTTCCCCACCAGGCACCCACATCCTATCCGTCCCAAATCCATAACGCCCATGTGAAAGAGGCCTAACTATAATGGAGACCGGCAGAGATGTGGCCGTAAGCCGGCAAACATGCAGAGAACCGGTCAGACTTAAACCGCTCTATTAGCCCTGTCGATTCTCTGCATATTTCCCGGATTGCAGCAGGATCTCGTCAGTCTCCATTATAGTTAATGGAGCTGGAAGGCAGTGTGGTAGCTTCTGGCAATGCTGGAAAGCAGAAAGATCCTGCAGGCTTTTTCATGCTGGATCTAAAAGCGCTAGTGTGAAACCAGCCTTACATACATAGGGGGATATTAAGACTGATGTTTTATATGCTGACCTATAAGTGTTCTCTGATGGCGTCAGAAGTGCCAAATATTAACAATCACGACTCTTAATTATAGGGGTGGAGTAAATATACGGTACAGATGTCTGATCTAAATTTAAATATGTATCTGGATGTACAAGACAAAGCTTGCCCACACTTCACAAAAGACATATGGACCAACAACAGACCCTTCACTGTCAACTTCATGGATGAAACACTGACTGTCTTGTCCTCGGTTCGTGAAACAAACCTAACAGTACGAGCATTTTCAGACAAATGCTCATGGCAATACTAATGATGTTCATTTTATTTGTAAAATGGGGAAAGGGGAGGTGATTATTTTTTTATTTTATTTTTTTAGCCCAGTACCACCAAGGTTTGTGAACGCGTGAACATTGGATTGCTTCTTACTCAGCCAGCAATACAATAGCAATTCTGCCATAGATGGCAACCCTGTTCCGATTAGGCCCTGGAACTTCCCGTAACCGATCTTGCCATGAGCGGGAAGGGTGTCTGAATGGAGCAGCAGACACACACATATGGAGCTGCTGCTCCATTCAACTATGGGAGGACAACTTCTCGGGTATCTCCAGCAGCCCAACAGACCTGAATGGAACAGATGTGCGCGTCTGCCGCTCCATTCACATGGGGAATCACGGGCCCCCTAGCAGGTGGACTTCCGCGGAACAGACACATTCTATTCTGTGGATAGGGGATAAGTTATTGTTATGGGACAAAGTCTTTAAATGTCCATGATTGGCGTCGTCTCTGATCACGGATAGCTGTGTAAATCTCCTGAGCCACCGCCACATACAGCATCAGCAAGGGATTAAACTGGAACACCGATACTTTGTGTTTATTCCAGTTCACTAATGCATCATACTGGATACATAATGACAGATACATACACAGGAACTTCCTCTTGAGGCACGTATCCCTCTTTCACTTTTCTCGGCTTCCTCCAGGTTCCATCAGGACGCTGGGTAGCTGCTATGTACTTTCCTTTATGAAAATAAAAAGATGTATTGTAAGATAACACCTATAACTTAAAGAAGCACTGCCAAAAAAATGTTTGTATTGTTGCTCCTAGAGGCTCATTTGTGTATATAAAAAGATCAGGTTTTTAGAAATAAAGCCACAGATGGGGATGAGATCAAGATTGCTAGCTTCTGCTGATCTGCGCACATTCTGGTGACAGAAGCCCTTTAAAAATATATTTAACATAAAAATGTGACTAAAAGAGGACCTTTCACCTGGCAAAAAAACTGTGAACCAAGTATCATGATATATACAGCGGCACCCAGAGATCTCACTGCACTTACTATTAACCCTGGGGCGCTGCTCCGTTCTGCCGCTATGTCCTCCGGCATGTTCGGTCACTTGGTTATAGTAGGAGGAGACTGCCCTTATTCTCCTGGGCGTCTCCTTCTCCTAGGCTGTAGCGCTGGCCAATCGCAGTGCAGAGCTCACAGCCTGGGAGAAAAAAAAAAAAAAAAAAAAAAAAAAACTCCCAGGAGAATAAGGGCAGTCTCCGCCTACTATAACCCAGTGACCGAAAATACTGGAGGGCATAGCGGGAGAACGGAGCGGCGCCCTGGGATAATAGTAAGTGCAGTGAGATCCCTGGATGCCGCTGTACAGATCATGACACTTAGTTTACAATTTTTTGCCAAATGAAAGGCCCTCTTTAAACAGTAGATCATTTACTGATGACACATTCCCTTTAAAGGAAAAGTAACATTTCTCCTAGTTATGGTCAAGCGGTCATAAGATTTTTATTTTATCTTCAAATTAGCTATAGTAGCCCTTGAACTTTGTGGGACGATTTGTAAGGGTTTTTTTTTTGTTAGTGTTTTTTTTTCTCCCATATACTGCAGGCTGTCGGCTCCCCCACTGCCCCCTCTCCTGAGATCACAGCCAGCTAAGGCATTTGGGGGGGTGTTAAGCCTTCACAAGCCTTGGGCTCCGTAGAAGACAGAGATAAGGATCTAATCTTGTTCAAAAGCTTGCAATCTAAGCTTTAAAACAAGACCAAAGAATCACAGCATAATCTTCTCTACATCGGATGATACAGCCTTTAGAAATCAGGCCTAGAGTAAAAGCAGTTGAAACATGCATTCACTTTCAGCAGCGGTCACTCCTGACCCAATTTGGAAAGGCTATATTTTCCGACGTAGAGGAGATTATGCGATTCTGGTCTAGTTTTAAAGCTTATATTGCCTTCATATCTCCATCCTCTACAGAACCTGAAATATAAAAAGATTTAAAGCGTCCTCCCCTACACACACCACTACTGTTAGGTGCTTAATAGCAATTGTGTGAAGAAAGCCTAAAGAGGTTTTCTGTGGCCTACTAAAAATATTTTTACCAAGGCAGTTGTTTAGAGGCCACCTGTACACTGTAGGACAGTCATATATTGGTATTGGACTTTGTGATTTTATCATTGTGTCAGAAAATACAAGGGAAACCCCACTTTAGCAAATTCCCTCCAAGCGTCTAGGTACTGCCATGCTTTCATAGCCAATTACATAATTACACAGGTTGATAAAAATAAAAAAAAAGATATGTCCATCAAACTCAACATTAAGATCAATTATAGACAGACATTGTTAGCTTAAAGAGGTTGTGCGGGGGTTTTATACTGGATGACCAATCCTCAGGATAGGTCATTAATCTCTTATCGGTGGGAGTCCAGTACCTGGCACCTCCACTGATCAGCTGTTTGACAAGGAGGCAGCGCTCCTTCCCCTTCATCACTCTGCACGTCATCTCTCTTGCAGCGGTGGCATGGTGCAATTACAAGTACTCTCTACATTCATTACACTCACTTCCGAGACAATGGGCAGTGTAATGAACAACATTGCTGCCTCCTCCTCAAAGAGCTGAACGTCGGAGATTCGGCACCCACTCCGATCAGATATTAATGACCTATCCTGAGGTTAGGTCATCCATATAAAATCACTGCACAACCCCTTTAATTATAACCCCCGATGCCGTTTGCTATTCTATAAGACAACTGTGTTGGTCCCATGTTCATATGTGACCGCAATGCTGAGAAAAATTATATTTTACTATATGCAAATGAGCCTCTAGGAGCAACGATGGGAGGGGCCTTTACTCCTTGAGGCTCTGCTCTCTGCACTTCGATTGACAGGGCCAGACAGTGTAAACACAGTGGAGAGGGCGCGGCAGCTGCAGAGAGAGCAGAGCCTCTAGGTGTAAAGGCAACGCCCCCATTGCATATATAAAATCTTAATTTTTCCCAGCAATGCAGGCACATATAATCATGGGACCAACACCGATGCCTTCAGCTGCCAAATGCACATGGAACAGGTCAGCCAGTGTCATAGGTACAAATCTGCTGACAGATGTCCTTTAAATTAGAGACAAATAGACCCAACCTGGGAATGCCCCAAACCACGGGGCCTGACCATTTCTGGGAGGTCTTACCTATGCCCTGTCCATTTTTGGGCCAGGAGAGACCAGATCAGTTTCTGAAAATTAGGGACAGTGCCTGCAAATTCAGGACCGTTGCCAACAATGCATCAGGCATTCCATTATTTGTCATGGGGTCTCATTTCATCTGGCACTTTAGATGGAACCTATTCACCTATTATGGGGACCCCTAATGGAGCCTACGACAAATGTAAACTCAGCCTAATGGGCTTATGGACCTGCAGTTACAGGGGGCAAAATATTTAGCTGACCGACCCACTGTTACTGGTTAACGCTCGCCATTTCCCATTGCAGGCCTCTTCCATGTTCAAGTTCCCATTATTTACTCCCCAACTTCCAAAAGCCATAACTTTATTCTTTCATCTAAATTTTTTTATTTATTTTTTTGCTGGAGAACTTTTAAAATGCCACCATTAGATATTCCATACAATGCATTTGGAAGCTAGAATTTTTTTTTTTTTTAATAGGGTGAATTTGAAAAAAAAAAGAAAATGCAACTATGTCATTGTTTTATGGGTTTCATTTTTTATGGCATTCAGTGTGGTGAAAATGACATGTTACCTTAACTCCTTAAGGACCGGGATAATTTTCACCTTAAAGGATAACTGTTGTATTTGGAGTATTGGATTGTGGTGATTAATATCACCTTGGTGGCCCTATTTCAACTTTTAACTGTGTATTCAATTACCCCCTAATTCCACATTTTTTGTTCCCTGTACTGCCTACTTTTACTGGTGCTTAAAATAGGGTTGCATAGTCCATCTATCTGTTGAAGGACAGAGCAAGCAGCGTGCAAGGTCACATTCCTCACAGCCAGGGACTAAGTAAATTATTAAAGCCAGGTCCTCCCCAGCAGCTGATAACAGTGCCTGGGATGTGTGCACTTCTCCCAGTCCCTGCGCTTGGCAGACGCTCCCTCACTCAGCAAACTGGGACAATGCAGAGTTGGAGCAGCGCAGACCAGGGAAGGGAGATCTGCCGTCTGCTCAGTGTATAAATGAAAGCAACATGTGGTAAGAGGAACCCTTTGTGCTGCAGATTAACCCTTTAGGGGGGAGGGCTCTGGTTACTGACACTTGGGGGGCTATTGTTACTGGCTAGTGAGGGCAGGCGAGATTATCCTCAGGGTTAGGGCAGTGGCGGCCATCTTAACTGAATAGTGAAATTGCAGTTTTATGAAGACTGGTTGCTAAGGGCTGAATCTTATTAAATATTGGGTAAGCCAGTCTAATAGTAACTGATTCTGGAATATCATGTTATTAGTAACTACATATATGAAAATTGAAATTAGGGTCTAAATGTGAGTTATTCTTTAAGGACCAGGCCATTTTTTGCAAATCTGACCAGTGTCACTTTATGTGGTGATAACTTTAAAACCCTTTGACTCATCCAAACCATTCTGAGATTGTTTTTTCGTTTCTCATCACATATTGTACTTCATGACAGTGGCAAATTTGAGTCAAAATATTTCATTTTTATTTATTAAAAAAAATAAATAAAAATTTACCCAAAATTTTGAAAAATTAGCAATTTTCTACATTTCTGTTTCTCTGCTTTTAAAACAGATAGTGATACCTTCTAAAATAGTTATTACTTTACATTTCCCATATGTCTACTTCATGTTTGGATCATTTTGTAAATGACAATTTCCAAAACCCACTTTTTAAAGGACCAGTTCAGGTCTGAAGTCACTTTGTGGGGCTTACATAATAGAAACCACCCATAAAATGGCCCCATTTTAGAAACTATACCCCTCAAGGTATTCAAAACAGATTTTTACAAACTCTTAACCCTTTATGTGTTCCACAAGAATTAAAAGGAAAAATGGAGATGAAATTTCAGAATTTCATTTTGTCAGAATTTACATGTTAATCAATTTTTTCCAGTAACAAAGCAAGGGTTAACAGCCAAGAAAAACTCAATATTTATTGCCCTGATCCTGTAGTTCACATAAACACCCCATATGTGGTCTTAAACTGCTGTACGGGCACATGGCAGGGCGCAGAAGAAAAGAAACGCCATATGGTTTTTGGAAGGCAGATTTCATTGGGATAATTTTAAGTTGCCATGTCACATTTGAAGACTCCCTGATGCACCCCTAGAGTAGAAACTTCCCCCCCCCAAAAAAAAACAAAAAAAACCCATTTTGGAAACTACTGGATAAGGTGGCAGTTTTGTTGGTACTATATTTGGCTGCTCTATATTAGGGGACTTTCACACTAGCAATAAAGTTTTCCGGTATCGAGTGCGGTCATATTTTTTGTTATTTACAATGTTCATCTCACAGGTTAGATCACGTATTTTTATAGAGCAGGTTGTTACGGAGTCGGACACGACAATACCAAACGAGACTTTTTTTTTTTTTTTTTTTTTAAATGCTTTTATGTAAAACTGAAACAAACAAAAAAAAAAGATTTTTTTAGTGTCTTTTTGGGCGACTGTCTTACGTAGGGGCTCTTTTTTCAGTATGAGATGACTGTTTGGTACTATTTTAGGGTGCATATGACTTTTTGAACGCTTGGTATTACACTTTGTGATTTAATGGCTTGACACTTTTTTTTTCGGGGTTAACCTGAGGGGTTAGGTGATGTGATATTTTTATACAGCAGGTTCTTACGGATGTGGCAATACCTAATGTGTATATATATATATATATATATATATATATATATATATATATATATATATATATATATATATATATATATATATATATATATATATATATAATTTTTTTTACACTCTCATTTTTGAAGGAAAAAAATATATATATATGTTTTAGTATCTCCATAGTCTGAGAGCCATAGTTTATTTTTTATTTTTTGGGCGATTGTCTTAGGTAGGGGGCTCAATTATTTTGCACGATAAGGTGACAGATTGGTACTATTCTGGGGGGCATACGGCTTTTTGCTCGCTTGGCGTTGCACTTTAAGTGATGTAAGGCGACAAAAAAAATGTTTTTGTTTTAGCATTTTTTTTTTTTTTTTTATTTTTTTTTTGACGACAGTGTTCACCTGAGGGAACCACACTTTTTTTTTTTAACATCCCACTTTAACATCCCATTGAATTCAGTACAATACATAATGTATTGTACTGTTGTACTGAATTGAACAGTCAGCGTCTTACACAGTAAGACGCTGACAGTTGCATAGGAGAGCCAGCCCTCAGGCTGGATCTCCTGGACATCTATAGGTGGCAGGCTCCGATGCCTGTGGAAGGCATTGGGGCTGCCATGGCAACCATCGGCCCCCTGCCAGCGCAGAGTGGGGGGGGGGGGGCGATGGAGTCAGAGGGAGCCCCCTCCCTCTGTAAACCCCACACATGCTGCAGTCAGCGCTGACCGCGGCATGTGAAGGGGTTATTCTGCCAGCATCACCGCATACATCGATGCCAGAGGATGCAGAAGGGGCCCGGATATCAGTAACAGCCAGGGCCCGTGCTGCAGATCGGGCGGGTGCAGCTCCTGCCTGATTACATCATCATGTACGTGGGAATGCAGAAAGGCACCACATTCTCCCACGTACATGTAATGGAAGGGGTTAAAGAACTATCTTCAGCGTAAAGAAGAACATTGAGTCCTAGGAGTCACGAGGTGGCCCCCTCAGATACCTGATCTTATCATCAAGACTGTCTAGTATTACGTGAAGGGACAGAATCTGGGACAAGCCTACATCCACAGGATCTGAGCAAGCCTACATCCAGAGAAGATCTGTGGTTAGTTCTCCAAGATGTTTCGAACAACCTCCCTGCTGCGTTCCTTAAAAAACTCTGTGCAAGTACTTAGAAGAACCGATGCGGTTTTAAAGGTAAAGACTGGTCAGAACATATACTTGATGATTTAGATTTCTATTTTGTTGATTCACTTTGCATTTTATCCATAATAATAAAAGCCCTGTGCACATGCTCAGGGCAGCGTGTCTGTGCCGATAATTGAACTGGGCATGCGCGACGACCAATCACACAGCGCTCCATGCGCTGCCCACACCAGAGCGTCGCCCCACACGCAGCCATGCCGTCAACACCAGTGCGCACTGACCAATCACATAGCGCTCCACACGCCGCCCGCACCACCCACACCTGCACGCCGGCCAATCGCAGGTTATGGTGTGCTCTCCACGTCAGACTGCCACCATTACTGTCCTTGAATCACACAGCCGCACAGTCCCAGCACTCTCAGCCACAAAGAGCAGTCAGTGCCAGCCGTCTCAGCCTCCAGTCACAGTGCCAGCAGTCTCAGCCACCAGTCACAGTGCCAGCAGTCTCAGCCACAGACAGGGCTCGGCCCCAGCCACCAGTCACAGTGCCAGCCATTTTAGCACCACCAGTCAGTGTTACCAGCAGTCTCAGCCATACAATGTGGTCAACAGTGTTCCCTCTAAGCCTTGGCAGCTGCTGAGCGGGGTCGGCTCAGAGCTGGGCACAGCGCCATCAAAGGTGGGCGCTAGGAAAACCGAAGATAAGTGTCACATCAAAGAGCATACAGTGTAACCTCTGCACCATGCCGTACAATACAGTGTAACCGCTGCACCATGCCGTACAATATATAGTATAGTTCATACACAGTGCCGTACAATATACAGTATAGTTCATGCACCATGCTGTACAATATACAATATAACCCCAAAACCATGCAATATGATGTACATTATAATCCCTACACCATGCTGTACGATGTACGTTATAATCCCTACACCATGCTGTACGATGTACGTTATAATCCATACACCATGCCGTACAATATACAGTATAGTTCATGAAGAAAAGAGAGAAAATCCAGCTCTTGATAGCAGGGAATACTTTATTCACAGCGGTATTAAAACTTCCACATATGCAGGGCAGTCAAATCTATGCATTTCGGACATTTACATGCTGGTCCTTAATCATGATAATGAACAGTATAGTTCATACACCGTGCTGCACAATATAATCCATACACCATGACGTATAATATACATTATAATTCATACACCATGCCGTACAATATACACAATAATCCCCCAGTGTAGGTGGTATACTGTATATTGTACGGCATGGTATCTGAACTATACTGTATATTGTACGGCATAGTGTATGAGCTATACTGTATATTGTACGGCACAGTGTATGAACTATACTGTATATTGTACGGCACGGTGTATGAACTATACTGTATATTGTACGGCATGGTACAGGGATTATAATGTACAGTATACTGTACAGCAAATGACAATATAACCCCTGTGCCATGCTGTACAATAAACAGTATAACCCCTACACGGTGTCCCTACACTGCACCTCTCTGTATATATTTCATTATTTTGCCCCTCTCTCCATCTCTGTATATATTCCATGATAATGAAGGATTTGCTGCCAGTGGGCCTGCCCTCATATGGCCGGCGTGGGCTCCCTTTTCTGAATTCAAGTGCGGCGTGCCCCCCCCCTCCCTATGAAGCCGGTGTGTGTGCATACATAAATAAATAAAAATACCTTCTCTGCTCCACTCATCTGTCAGGACAATCCCGTCATACCCTCTCCGGCGCCGCGCCATTCAGTCATCCCGCCATTCAGTCATCCCGCGTGATCCTGCGAGACCTGTGACCTCAGTGCCGAGTCTCGCACTGTCACAGCTGGTGGCGCAGGCGCAGCACCGAAGAGGGTATGGGTTACTTAATGTGCGCACTGGGCCGGTAGCGCAGCCGGCCAATCGCACTGTAGGCATCATAAAAATAAATTGCACAGAGAGGCCCCGAGCCCCTTACATAAAGTCCGGGCAGCAGCAGTGAGCGGGCCAGCAGAGGTGCTGAGCGGAGGCATAAAGGAAGCTGCGCGGCCGCGCGCCCGCGCAGCTTACAGGGAACACTGGTGGTCAAGTTCCCTTGCCATTTAATATAGACCGTTCCTACTAATGTTTATGCACTACTGTTCTAGCGCCTGCTATTGTAACGTGCTTAATGTCTAGTTTACTGTTAAACGTCTTTTTGGAAGCGTTCTTACTTTGCAGCATTTTTTCCACACGTAGAACTTTTGCACAGTACTTTATAAACACAAAACATTGAAAGAAAAGCTTTGCAATAGTCTGCCACCTCTAACTTTATAATATTTCCAACTATGGAGCTGTGTAAGTGAATTTTTTGGCAGGGTGATCTATAGTGTTTATTGAAACCATTTTGTGGCATATATAACATTTTGATCACTGAAAGCAGTGGTTCAGCCGGCGCGTCACGTCACCCACTTCATTAATGAAGCTGGCAGGAGCGTGACTGACTGAGTGACGTCACGTGCTGGCCGGACTGCTGCTTATAGTGAGTACTGTTATAGAAGAAAGCAGAGCCATTAAAAGATTTTCCTTACAAAGTCTACTGTGTGCCCTGTGGTGTAATGGGGGTCACTATACTGTGAGACATATGATACTGTGACCAGCATAAGATCATCTTATGGTGGTCACAGTATCATATGTGTCACAGTATATTGTCCGTTTGAATAGTGACCCCATTACATAAGATGCTATATGTGCGTCATCCACACATCCCCCCCCAAAACAGTGAGTCATCCACAGACCACCATTAGTGCAAAACCCACCAAAAGCACACCTTTAAGAATAAAAATATTTTGTACCAATTTTCCTCCTCAAAAATCTAGGTGTCTTATAAAGCAAAAAATACAGTAAGTTGCTGTATCTTGTGGATAGCGGACCCATTTAAGTCAATAAATCTGCATCCGTAAACTGAGTACAGACGGCCTGTGCCCGTGCTATTTGCGGCCTGCAGCACGGGCACTGAGCCGTTACATTTGTGTGCATGAGCCCTGATGGACATCTGAGTGTCAACCACTAGTGCTTTCTGCAAATTATTTCTAATACATCTACCTTTCCGCTTGTCAGTGTTTTCTGTACCGTGCGAGAGGTCTCTACTGTACATAACGTCTCGTGCAGTACTATGCATATTGATTTCTGGAAGGCATAGTACTGTAATGTTACATGGATGGAATTTCATTTTATTGAACTCCTCGTTACAGCCAACGAGGAGCACATCACTTATTTATCAGGCACTTCAGTCTGAATAAGGCTACTTTCAAACTAGCAGGGTTCAGCAAAAACGGTTCTGTTACCGATAATACAACCATCTGCATCTGTTAGGAACGGATCCGGTTGTATTATCCGCAACACAGCCAAGATGGATCTGTCATGAACTCCATTCAAAGTCAATGGGGTACGGATCCGTTTTCTATTGTGTTAGAGAAAATGCATCCATCTCCATTGACTTGCATTGGAGGTCATGACTGATCCGTCTTGATCCACATCCCAGGACGGAAAGCAAACTACAACATGTTGCGGTTTGCTCTCCGGTATGAGAACGAAAAGGAGCACTCCGTTCCGTTCAGTTACGTTTTGTCCCCATTGACAATAAATGGGTACAAAACTGAAGCGTTTTTTTTCCGGTATTGAGCCCTTATGACGGAAATAAATACCGGAAAATAATTGCCCTTAACGGTAATTGTTTTACTTGAAACCCATGAAGGCACCCATGCAACTAGGACCTCATCATCCAGGACAGGAAAACTGAAGAGATAAAATGGTTCACACCCTATCAACTATAAATTCTATATGTATGTATGTATGTATGTATGTATGTATGTATGCATAAAATAAATATATATGTACCACTGAAAGGAAAAAAAAAAAAAAAAAAAAACAAAAAACTTTCTGCTATGCAAACGATCTCATGGCATAGATGTAGGAGGGAAGAGACTTGTTCCTCCTTGACGGTTTATGTAGGCCATTACTGTTGAATTGTCCAAATAAAAACACAATCTTCCTGTTTTTTTTTTTCCCCCCCCCCGGAAGAGCCACCGTCAGTGCCATCTCTACTTTTAACTCCTTGAAATTGGAGGAGGATGATGCCTCTCTCGGAATCAGATCCCACCTCCCTTGCCAGTATCTGTTCTGGGAGTGGGCTCCCCAAACCCAAGGGCTGGCGTCTGCGGTAATTATGGTCTTGAAAAAGTCCATGTAACTCCTGCTGATAGAAGTTCTGGTACCGTCCACCACAACAGGGAGAATCTTGCTTTTGAGGAAAAGTGGAATTTTTGATCCAAGGACTAAGGGGAGCCGTCCTACAATCTTAGGATCTCTGGAGTGGATCTGTGCATAAGGTACTGCTGGGATTGCTGATGTCATCTGCCCTAGTATCGCCATTGCTTCACTGAAGTACACTGATATGGTCAGTCTTTTTGTCCTAATTATTGTTCCATAATAGACTCTCTCCTTTGGAGGTGGAAGAAAAATAAAATTGTAAACAGAAGTCCAACTGAATCCCCCCAAAAAAATGCAAACTTGAGAAGGAATCAGATTAGATTTTTTCCAATTGATTACCCATCCTAGATTTCCTAAAGTGGAGCAGAGGAATTTCATCTCTTTTTCTAGCCCTTCTTTTTACTGAGAGACTATCAAAAAAATAATTGTCCAGATAGGGTGCCAGAGTAATTCCCGACTGTCTTAAAAAAAAGCCGCTAACTCCGCTACCACTTTAGTGAAGACTCTTGGAGCTTGCGCTACACCGAAGGGAAGCGCTCTGTATTGGAGATGCAGCAACTTCCTCTGAAACCAAACTGCTGCTCTTAAAAACTTTTGGGAGGAGGAATGGATTGGAACATGGTAACACATTCTACAGATCCAGGCTTGCCATCCAGAAATCCTAGAAGATGAGGCTCACCGTTTTTATAGTCTCCATTAAAAAAATTGTAGACCAGAGATTCGTTCAGTTTCTTCAGATTTAAAATAACCCTGAATGTTCCATTTGGTTTCTTCACCAAAAATAAAAAAAGGGGAATAGAACCCTTTGCCCCTCTCTGTCTTGGGGACTGGACAGACTACTCCAATTCTAAAGCTTTCCTTTTTTCCGGATTTTTGGGATGAACTGTCTGAGTATAAAAAAAAAAAAAAAAAAAAAAAAAATTGGGACGAGAAATGAACTCCAGCCGGAATCCGTTTTCTATTACACTTAGGATCCACTTGTTCAGAGAAATGGACATCCAGGCTGGGAAGAACTGAGACAGTCTTCCTCCCACCTGACTTCTGGCATCATTGCGGTTTGTCTTTTGGTCCGTTTTCCTGATCTTTTAGGAAATTTCTCTCACTTCTATTACTTTGCCTACCCCTTTGTCTTTTAAAACTGGCCTGGGGTTTAACCCCTTAAGGACTCAGCCCTATTTCACCTTAAGGACTTGGCCATTTTTTGCAAATCTGACCAGTGTCACTTTAAGTGCTGATAACTTTAAAACGCTTTGACTTACCCAGGCCGTTCTGAGATTGTTTTTTCGTCACATATTGTACTTCATGACACTGCTAAAATTGGGTAAAAAAAAGTGAATTTTTTTGCATAAAAAAATACCATATTTACCAAAAATTTAGAAAAATTAGCAAATTTCAAAGTTTCAGTTTCTCTACTTCTGTAATACATAGTAATACCCCCAAAAATTGTGATGACTTAACATTCCCCATATGTCTACTTCATGTTTGTAGCATTTTGGGAATGATATTTTATTTTTTGGGGATGTTACAAGGCTTAGAAGTTTAGAAGCAAATCTTGAAATTTTTCTGAAATTTACAAAAACCCAATTTTTAGGGACCACTACAGCTCTGAAGTCACTTTGCGAGGCTTATATAATAGAAACCGCCCAAAAATGACCCCATTCTATAAACTACACCCCTCAAGGTATTTACAAACTTTGTTAACCCTTTAGTTGTTGCACAAGAGTTATTGGCAAATGGGGATGAAATTTGAGAATTTCATTTTTTTGCCTAATTTTCCATTTTAACCCATTTTTTCCACTAACAAAGCAAGGGTTAACAGCCAAACAAGACTGTATCTTTATTGCCCTGACTCTGCCGTTTACAGAAACACCCCATATGTGGCCGTAAACTACTGTACGGCCACACAGCGGGGCGTAGAGTGAAAGGTGCGCCGTATGGTTTTTGGAAGGCAGATTTTGCTGGACAGTTTTTTTGACACCATGTCCCATTTGAAGCCCCCTGATGCACCCCTAGAGTAGAAACTCCATAAAAGTGACCCCATCTAAGAAAGTACACCCCTCAAGGTATTCAAAACTGATTTTAGAAACTTTGTTAACCCTTTAGATGTTGCACAAGATTTAATGGAAAATAGAGATACAATTTCAAAATTTCACTTTTTTGGAAGATTTTCCATTTTAATATTTTTTTTCCAATTACAAAGCAAGGGTTAACAGCCAAACAAAACTCATTATTTATGGCGCCGATTCTGTAGTTTACAGAAACACCCCATATGTGTTCGTAAACCGCTGTACGGGCACACGGCAGGGCGCAGAAGGAAAGGAATGCCATACGGTTTTTGGAAGGCAGATTTTGCTGGACTGTTTTTTTTTGACACCATGTCCCATTTGAAGCCCCCCTGATGCACCCCCAGAGTATAAACTCCAAAAAAGTGACCCCATTTTAGAAACTAGGGGATAGGGTGGCAGTTTTGTTGGTACTAGTTTAGGGTACATATGATTTTTGGTTGCTCTATATTACACTTTTTTTGTGTGGCAAGGTAACAAGAAATAGATTTTTTGGCACGTTTTTTTTTTTTGTTATTTACAACATTCATCTGACAGGTTAGATCATGTGGTAATTTTATAGAGCAGGTTGTCACGGACGCGGCGATACCTAATATGTATACAATTTTTTTTATTTATGTAAGTTTTACACAATGATTTCATTTTTAAAACAAAAAAAAGTTTTAGTGTCTCCATAGTCTAAGAACCATAGTTTAAGTTTTTGGGCGATTATTTTAAGTAGGGTCTCATTTTTTGCGGGATGAGATGACGGTTTGATTGGCCCTATTTTGGGGTGCACATGACTTTTTAATCGCTTGCTATTACACTTTGTGACGTAAGATGACAAAATGGCTTTTTTTACACCGTTTTTATGTTTTATTTTTTTACGGTGGTCACCTGAGGGGTTAGGTCATGTCATTTTTATAGAGCCGGTCGATACGGACGCGGCGATACCCAATATGTATACTTTGTTTTATTTATTTAAGTTTTACACAATGATTTTATTTTTGAAACAAGAGCCATAGTTTTTTCAGTTTTTTGGCAATTATTTTGGGTAGGGTATGATTTTTGCGGGATGAGATGACTGTTTGATTGGTACTATTTTGGCGTACATGCGACTTTTTTGATCACTTTTATTACCTTTTTTGGGAAGTAAGGTGGGCAAAATTTCAATTTCCTAATAGTTTTTTTTTTTTTATGGCGTTCACCGTGCGGGGAAAGTAACATGACCGTTTTATAGATCAGGTCATTACGGACGCGGAGATACCAAACATGTGTAGGGAATTTTATTTTTTTCATTTTTATTCAGTGATAAGTGTTTTTTTTTTTTGATTTTTACTTTTTTTTTCACTTTTTTTTTGACCCAGACCCACTTGGTTCTTGAAGATCCAGTGGGTCTGATGTCTGTATAATACAGTACAGTACTGTATTTTACTTACACTTTGTCTGAACAGATCTCTGCCTTCAGCACAGATCTGTTCAGCACCATGGACAGCAGGACGCCTAAGAAGGCGTCCTGTTGCCATGGGAACCTTCCCCATCTGCTCAGTAGTGGTCAGAACTGCGCAGGCGGGGAAGGGTAAGGACGGGGCTCTGGGGGGGCTGTCTGGGAGCTCCCTCCCTCTCCATTCGGGGGGCTGCAAAGGCACTGCAGCCCCCCGATGGGAGAGGGAGGGAGCTACTTCTTACTGTTAACTTTTTTCATACAGCGGTCCGTACGGACCGCTGTATGGAAAGGGTTAAACGGCTGACATCGCATCACCGATGTCAGCCGTTTATACCAGGGTGCCAGCAATGTGCTGGCACCCTGGTATACCCACTCTACACCAACGAATTTTCAAGGGGAGGCGGGCGGGGGATCGCGATCCCGCCTGCCGCACCGCCCACAACTCCCCCCCCTGCACCACCCGCCGGCAAAAAATCATGCAGGGGTGCAAAATCTATATTTGAGGTACACTAAAGTTTCTGATCCCCGCGGTCAGGGACCGCGGGGATCAGAAACTGCAAAAAGCGCAGCAAACCGCAGGTCTGAATTGACCTGCGGTTTGCGGTGATCGCCGATAGGGGGGGGGGGGTCATGTGACCCCCCCCTGGCGTTGTCACAGGATGCCGGCTGAATGATTTCAGCCGGCATCCCGTTTCCATTAACCCCCGCGGCGCCGGAATCTGCATTTAAAGTTAGGACGTACCGGTACGCCCTGAGTCCTTAAGGACTCGGGAAATAGGGCGTACCGATACGCCCTGCGTCCTTAAGGGGTTATATATAAAAAAATAAAAATAAAAAAAATAAAAAAAGTCTTCTGGGGAACAGGAAACCCCTTTTTGTCAGAGGCCCTCTCTAAGATGTCATTGAGAGGAACCAAACAATCTAGATCCTTCACATGGGAGAGAGCAAAGTCTAGACTTCGACCCTTGATCCCCTTTCTATGATTTAAGCCAAATAGCACGGCTTGCTGCATTTGACATGGCAGCTGCTCTGGCAGAAAAAAGGACCACATCAGTAGAAGCGTCTGCAAGGAAATCTGCTGCCTTGAGTAAGGTTGGGAGGGAGGATAGTAAGTCCTCTCTAGGAGTTTTGTCTTTAATATGAGATTCTAGTTGACCCAACTATAGCCTTAATGACCTGGAGACCCAAGCGGCAGCAATGGCCGGCCTGAGACTTGTAGAGGCACATTCCCAAGTAGGTTTAAGATAAAATGTCTGCTCTTATCTAAAGAATCTCCTAAACAGCCTAAATCCCTAAACAGAAGAGCCGTTTTTTTGGCTATTTTAGCTACAGGGGCATCTACAGAAGGAGCTCTGTCCCATACACCCGCCACTGATTCTTCCAATGGATATTTTCTAATAACAGAATTCGGTATAAAAAATAAAAAAGATTGTCAGGGTTTTTCCATTTTGTCTCTTAAATCAGTGCTTCTATGTTCTTAAAAACTGAGAAAACTAAGGCATTTAGGGCAAAGGCCCTCAAAAACCTGGTCAGCGATAGTCTTAGGCTGTTTTACGTCCTCCAATTGCATAGTGGTTTTTATGACTTAACAAAAGGCCCAGTATCTTCAGGTGGAAATAGTCCTTTCCCCTGCTGAATCCTCACCTGAAGACATAAAATCAGAAGACAAATCCTGACCCGATTCTATATCTTCATCTACCCCAGAAAGATCAGAATCAGATCCACGTTATAGGTACGCCTTTCTGGTGATTTCGAACGGCCCCGACTGAAGGATTTAAAGGAAGACTTAACTTCAGATTGTACCAAGGCCTTAATGGTTTTAGATAAGCTATGGGATTCTTCCATGACTAACTTATCTATACAAGCTTGTAGGGATCGACCAATATTGATTTATTTTATTTTTTTAGGGCAGATACAGCTAATCTATGAACTTTTAGGCCGATAGTTTATACAGATATTCTGTGAATTTTCATTTTTGAAAAAAATAAAATAAAAATTTCCTACACAAATCTGCTGAAAATTTATGTTTATATTTTAACGTGTAGTTTTTTTTCTTGTAAATCTTTTTTCATTTATAATTAATATTTTGGTGGGGTTTTTTTTTTTTTTTATTTCATTTTTTACCATTAGCCCCCTTAGGGACTAGAACCCTTGTCCTCTTCACCCTGATAGATCTTTATCAGGTTGAATAGGACTTCACACTCTCCCTGCTGCTCTGTGCACACAGCAGCAGGGAGTTGACCATGGCAGCCAGGGCTTCAATAGCGTCCTGGCTGCCATGGTAACCGGCCGGAGCCCCAGGCTTACACTGCTGGGGCTCAGATCAGAACTTCCACTGAGGAGGAGGGGAGAGGGGACCCTGTGGCGCACTGCACCACCAATGATTAATAGGGGGGGGGGGCAGCTCCCGCCACCTGTATATGAATGAGAGGCATCTTCAATGGTGGCGCAGTGGCCCCTCCCCTTCTATTGTCCTCTCTCCTCTAATTGGCAGCAGATGGGGGGGGGGGGGGTAAAGACACTGCTTCCTTCTCCCCTTTGCTGCTGAGGGAACACGAAGAGCGCTGTCAGCAGCACGATCCTTGTTCCCCAAAAGTTATCGGAATATCGGCAAATAGATGCCGATACCAATAACGTTCAAAATCCTGAATATCGGCCGATAATATCTATAAAACCGATAATCGGTTGATCCCTACAAGCTTGACATAGTGGTTTAGCATATGAAGCTGACAACGCTACTCTACACCCTCCACATTCTTTAGGTTTAGTATTGCCAAATTAGTAGAGAATCAAATCTCACCAACTGGTAGAGTCAAGCTTCCCCACTCCTCAGGTCCAATACCGGGCTTGTGGGCCTCAAATGTTCTCCAAGGGATCGGCTCGTCCGGCATCACCTGGTTCCAACATGTTTTGTGGAGGCTCCAGATCCTGCACAGCACTGCGTGCGCACCAAGGCTGGCTGTGCCCTCTTGCTTCTGACTTATTACGCGCCTCAGCTCCTTTTAACATCAGGCCCAAAAAAACTCTTGATTCATGAGGCAGACGAGCCCTCCCCCTTCCGGTCAGCACTGCCAGAAACAGCTTCAATGCTCGCTCCGGCATTTTTGAAGTGGGACGCCAGCCAACGCACTACTATGAACTGGCCACAGCAGCTCCCCAATGAGGCTTGGGAGGAGGCAGGAAGCAGGACAAACTTAGGCGACAGCTCCCCCAGGAGACTTACGCTGCCATGGATAGGTCCCGTTACAGCGTTGTAGACCCGGACCTTCCCCAGCCCCCCCCCCCCTCCCACCAGAAATAGGACAGAAATGTGACAGCGGATATCCTTTGTTTCCACAGGCAATACGCTCTCCCCACTGAAATAAAGACACTAGGGGACATTTATCAAGACAAGTGTTTTCTACGGCGGTCTCTCGCTCCAGCACCAACAGAGCATGCTCTTAAGGGCTCATGCATACAAACGTATTTTTTGTCTGTGTCCGTTCCATTTTTTGTGCAGCCCATATGCAGAGCTATTCACTTCAATAGGGCCAACCAAAAAATAAAAATAATTGTGCTTCCCTTGTCCACGTCCTTTCCGCAAAAAAAAAAAAAAAAAAAAAAAAAAAAAAAAAAAACTCATTGTCCACATTACGAACAAGGATAGAACTGTTCTATCATGGGCCAGCCGTTCTGCAAAATGCGAAGATCTCCTATGCGGTGAACGCTGTAAAAAAATAAAAAAAGACTTATTGCCCCCCAGGTATGTAAATTAGGCCTTTAAGTCAAGGGGACAGCACCTTTCTTGCTTGATGTCAAGCTCGCTGTGGCCCCTTTCCTGCCCCTGAGTGTTTGATTGATGGCCCTTTGTTTTGTTATGTCAGATTCCGGCCCGACATCTCACGCATGCCTGCGCACTGTGCCCCGCTGCTGTGAGCTTGTTTTCAGTGGCTCAATGTGCATGCTCGGTAATGACAGTGACACAGCGCACACTTGAGATTTCGGTCTGGAATCTGACATGACAAGAAAACAAAAAGGCACATTAATCAAATGCTGGGGGGCGGCGGTGAAAAAGCAGAAGCCCCCTTGACTTAAAGACCCTAATTTGCTTACCAGCTGCAGGGCAATACAAATATTTTTTTCAGTAAATTGAATCACCCGACCTTTGACACCTAGTAGCGCATCTTTATTTTGGGAATATGGGAACTTCATATATCTGCAGACGCCTACTGACAACGGGGATTGAATACTGCATGTGACAGACTGGCGCACGCGCAGAGCTTTCACATGCACACCAGTCTAAATAAATATCGGCAGGTGATCTAAAGCTATGGTTTATTTAGAAATGAGAGGCTGCGAGTATCTACCGGCTACATCCTGGAGAGCCATTGTGCTCAATAGATGAGACCCCCGATGAACCGACAGCAACTTTGTTAGGGGAACGCATCAGGACGCCATTTGGACATCCTTGTTTGCTAGGAAGGGACATTCGGGGTGATTACTCCGCTTTTAGGCAGGGACCTAAAAGAGTCCCAGATATACTTTATATGCCTAAAGATTGCAATTACTTACCAGTAATTCGTTTTTCCTCCCGCCTCCCCCAGGGACAGGAAACAACGTGGAGATCTTTAAATAGTCCCCTCCCCTTACCTGCTCCAGTAAATAACCGAGAAACTCTGAAATGGATGCAACATAGTATTTATTAAAATTAGAACAAAATGTCAGAAAATAACAGACTCCAGAAGATAATACATAAACGTGGGGGGGGAAATACCCAGTGCCGCTGTGGAGGCTAGAGGAAAAACCAGTTACCGGTAAGTAATCGCAATCTTTCCAAACGCCTCCACAGCGGCACGATTCATAGGAGGATGAACAGAGAAATTAAATATTTAGGGTGGGACCACGGCAGATAACACTGAGAAAACGATAAGTCCTTATTCTTAAACACATCCAATTGATAATGTTTGAAAAAGGTGGAAGGTAAAGACCAGTTGGCTGCCTGGCATATCTGCTCCAGAGGGACATCTGCTGACTCGGCCCAGGAAGCCAGCAATTGACCGCGTTGAATGAGCTTTTAAGTCCTTTTGGAGGAGAGACATTCAATTTGTAAACAGAACAAAATTGCTGATCTGATCCATCTACCAATGGTTGTCTTGCTTGCCGCCTGTCCTTTGTTTGGCTCGGCAAATTGAATGAAAAGTCTATCTATCCTCCTAAAAGGTTATGTTGCTTCAAGATAAGCTAACACCTCCCTCAGAACGTCCAGATTATGAAAACGTTTGTCTTCTGGACAACCTGTTGGGGAGAACCGAATGATGGTAGAAAGATTTCCTGAAGACAGTGGAATTTCAAGACAACCTTGGGCAAAAAAGAGGGAGAGTGTTTTAATACCATCATCTCTAAGGCCTCATTCAGACGGGCGTTGCGGGAACATGCGCAATTTTTCCGTGCGAGTGCAAAATCGGCATGTTTGGTACCCAAACTTCTGCAGAGAAGTTCGGGCTTGGGATCAGTGTTCTGTAGATTGCATTATTTTCCCTTATAACATGGTTATAAAAGGAAAATAGCATTCTGAATACAGAATGCAAAAATAATAATATATATTTTTTTAACTCCCCTTAATCCACTTGCTCGCGCAGCCCGGGATCTCTTCTGTCTGTCTTCTGTACAAGAAAAGGACCTGTGGTGATGGCACTCCGGTCATCACATGGTCCATCACATGATCTTTTACCATGGTGATGGATCATGGGATGACCGGAGTGACGTCACCACAGGTCCTTTTCCTGCACACAGCACAGAAGACAGACAGAAGAGATGCCAGCTGCGCGAGCAAGTCGATTAAGGCAAATTAAGTTTTTTTTATTTTTTAACCCCTCCAGCGCTATTGTACTATGCCATTGTTTTCCCTTATAACCATGTTATAAAGGGAAAATAATAATGATCGGGTCTCCATCCCGTCTCCTATCAACCGTGAGTGAAAAAAATATTATTATTATTATTCCGCATCCGCACTTGCTTGCGATTTTCACGCAGCCCCATTCACTTCTATGGGGCCTGTGTTGCGTGGAAATCGCACAATATAGAGCATGCTGCGATTTTCACGCAACGCACAAATGATGCATAAAAATCACCGCTCAAGTGCACAGCCCCATAGAAATGAATGGGTCCTGATTCAGTGCGGGTGCAATGCGTTCAACTCACACATTGCATCCGCGCGGAATACTCGCCCGTGCGAAAGGGGCCTAACAGATAGTGGGGCCTACATGAGAACGCCTGTAATTCGCCCACTCTCCTAGCTGTAGTGATAACTTCAAAGAGATTTCAGATAGCGGCTTAAAAAGGGCCGCTATTAGAGCAGATAAAACTATTTAAATCCCACGGAGGAACCGTGGATCTAACCATCAGTTCATTTCTCCGGGCCCCTTTTAAAGGAGATCTAAATCTGCTAGCTTTGTATGTAAAGCACTCAGGGCCGATATCTGGACTTTAATGGTGCTGACTTTATAACCTTTGTTTAAACCGGCCTTCAGAAAAGCTAAAATAGAAATATTATTAAAAGGGGCCAGAAGTCTTATTTTTTGCAAACTTTAAAAAAAAAAAAAAAAAAAAAAAAAAAAAAAAAGCTTTCCAGACTCTATGGTAAATTTTTGATGCAATAGTTTTCCGGCTGCATAGAATAGTAGAAATTACCGCCTCTGAAAGGCCCTCTTAAAAATTCCCACTCAGGTTACAAGCTGCCAGTCGAAGATGTGTTGACCTCGGGTGTAAAACCAGGCCCTGATGAAGGACTGGAAGATCCAGTAGAATCCAGAAGTCTCCTGCTGACATGTTGAAGAGTAAGGGGAAACCACAACCTTCTTGACCAGTATGGCACTACTAGGATTAGCCTGGATTTTTCCTGTAACTCTCTTTGCAGAACGTTGGGAATTAAGGCAAACTGAGGAAACGCATACATGGTCTCGTTAGGCCAAGGATGGGAGAATGCATCCACGAACAAAGGGCGATCTTTGTAGGATAGGGAACAAAATTTCTCCATCTGTCTGTTTTGTCTTGTTGCAAATAGGTCCAAGTCTGGAAGAGACCACTTTTCAGTTATCTGAAGAAAGACCTGTTGATTTAAAGTCCACTCCCCTTCCTTCAAGATATCTCAGCTTAGATAGTCTGCGACTTGGTTGTCCTTTTCTTTTATATGGACTGCCGTAATTGAACGTCTATTCTTTTCTGCCCATTGAAAGATTTTATACTTTCGCCAAGGATGGACTTTGTACCTCCCAGTTTGTTCAGGTAAGTTACCGCAGTGATGTTGTCTGATAAAATGCTTATTTATTTTCCTTTCATTTCTGATTAAAGTGCTCTTTAGGCCTTCCAAACTGCAGATCGCTTTCTTAGATTCGAGGAGGACAGACAGATTCTGACCCCACATTCGCTGCACCATAGATAGGTTTGAATGAGCCCCCCACCCAGATCTGCGGGCATCCGTTGTAATTGTTATAGTGCCCATTTGTCTCCAAGATACTCCCTTGCAAAGGTTTCCTCTGTTTTGCCACCAATTTAAGGAGTCTTTTACATACTGGGGAACTCTTACCTTCTTTTCCAAGGAGAATATGCTTTTGTCCCAATTCTTTAACATGAATGCCTGTAGCGTCCGAGAATGCGCTTGTGCCCATTTTACAGCTGGAATTTAAGACATAACTCCCAGCACCTTCATTACCATTCGAACAGTCACTTTTTCCTGCTGTGAAATAGAGAAATTTCCTGGTTGATCTTTGATAGTTTCGTCTGGGAGAAAAGGTCTTCATAAGATTTGAGGTCCAACAACATGCCCAAAAATACTTTCCTTCTTTCGGGGCGAAAATCAGATTTTTGTAGATTTATCATTCATCCTAGGTTCTTTAGATCCTGCTGTACAACCATCAATTGTTTTTCCAATTTTTCTTTTGACTCTGCGTCAATGAGAAAATCGTCTAAATAGGGGACGTGCAGTATCCCTTTTTGATGTAGATTCTCTACAGTCTCTGCCATTACTTTTGAGAAGACCCTGGGAGCAGATGTTAGGCCAAGAGGAAGGACCTGGAACTGAAAATGAAACACTTGTTCCTTCCTCTGAACCTTAAATATTTTTGATGACCGCTGCATATTGGGATGTGACAATATGCATTGGTGAGACCCAAAGTTGCCATGTAAGAGTCTTTGCCCAGCAGATTTATTGTAGACTTTATAGTTTCCATTTTGAAACGTTTGTACAGGACATGACGATTTAGGCCTTTTAAATTTATAATTGCTCTGTACGAGCCAAAATTGGAGAATAAAAACCTGATTCTCTCTTCTCAGAGGGACAGAAATAATGGACTCTTTCTGAAAGGAGAAATATCACTATCTAGGAGCAATGACTGAACTTTTCACAGCTCCTTGGTAACGTGAAACATCTTGAGGTAGGGAGGAAAACTTGTTTTAGACCTGCTGATATTGCGTCTAAAACCCAGGGGGGGGCCAGGAAATTTTTTCCCAAGCGGGGAAAAAAACCTTTAGTGCTTCTGGCATCATTGATTAGTAGATTTTTGGAAGGAATTTGCTGGGTTAAAAGGAGAACCTTTGCCTCTGCCCCTACCCGTCTGCCTTCTAGATGAAAAACCCCTTTTTCTCTGATCTTGCCTGCCCCTTGTGGATGCGTCGAAGTTCCGTCTGACAAATAATTTCTGTGATCTGACAGAAAACCTCTCTTCTTATTTGTAGCGTCTCAAGGATGTAGTCGAGTACCGATCCAAAAACTATCACCCCCACAGGGGATACCGCATAGTTTTTTTTAGGTAAAATAACCTGACCAGTATCTCAGCCACACTGCTCTCCTAGTGGCATCGGAGAGGGCAGTGACCTGGCTGCCAATTTCAGTATCAGAGGCAGCAGCTAAAAAAAAAATTGGCTGCTTGTTTAAACATAGGCAAAGAAGCAGTAATGTCCTCCCTTTGGGTTTTTGTTATTTTCGCCACCGGGGCATCCACTTTTGGACAGTTATCCCAAAAAGTGGCATCTTCTTCAGAAAAAAATTTCCTTTTTAAAAACCTGGAAACCCCAGGTCTTTTTTTCTAGGTCAGTCCACTCCTTATTAATACGTTTGGCAATATTTAAATGTAGGGGAAAAAAATTCTCTTTTTCTACCAACCATCTAAACAAAGGTCCTGAACGGATTTTGGTTGTTTAGAGTCTTCTAAAATTTAAGGTTGCCCCCTTATAGTTTTTAATAGGGCATCAGTATCCTCTATAGAACAAAGTGGAGGACCAGACTCGTCCTCAGAGGATTCAGAGTCGGACTCAGAAGGTAACTCCACCTCATCAAAATCTTCTTGTAGATCAATTTCAGAATGGGCAGGCCTGGACAGACATGGAGGTGGATGTTTTTTTGAGATGTGGATGCCAATTTAAAGGTCCACAGTGCTGCTCACTTCCTCTTTGATAACGTTTCTAATATTATCCAGAAGGGAAGGAGATTCTTCAGTTACAATCTTCTCCAGACATCTCACAGGTTTTTTTTTTTTATGACCGGAAGGCAGTCCTTTTTTACAAATAGAACACTTTTTGACACGCTGAGAAGATTCAGATGACTTTTGCGAGTCCCTGACCTAGGTAATATATTAGAAAAAAAAGGCACATTCAAAAGAGGGCAGACTTTGGTCATAAAAAAGAATTGGTCTAAATAGTCCCTTACCCATGGTGAAAAAAAAAGTGGATAATGGCCAAGGAGAGAAAAAAGGTGCTCATAGGGTAAATAAGTTAAGAGCCAAGCCTCCAGAGCAACAGGAAGAGTTGTACTGCTCACCTGTTGTTGATGCACCTATTGTTTGGTGCAACTGGACTGGAGGTGGATAGGAGTGATTACGTCTCACTGGTTGATGCTGCCGATTCCGTCCGCGTTCCCCTTTGGCGGGGGCCAATAAAGGGCAGTAGTGGTGGATGGGGATTAGATGATGCTGGGGATGTGGGGGGGCCTGAGGCCGTCGCTAGCTGGGGTATAAGTTTGGGATGAAGGGTGGAGGAGGCTGGGGCTATCGGATGCTGGGATAGAGGTTGGGAACGAGAAGTGGGAGCAAAGGGGAGGAATGAGAGTGAAACTTTGGTGGGCGTGATGTGATTGGATGACGGGATATGGTGAATATGGATCCGAGGGTAAAAAGGTGTAATAGGACAGTGGTCTAGTAGTATGTAGAATTAGAAGCATTTGTTTTCCAGGCTTTCGTTGAGGCCGTAAGGTTCCAATGTTTGGCGTTTGTATATCCAAAACATTTCTCTCCGTTGTAAAGTTCTGAACCTGTCAGAACAACCGTCGGAGATGTGTTCAATGGGCGTGATGGTTAGCTTGGTGGGGTTCTTGTCATGGGTGGCCAGGAAGTGTCTGGACACACTGTGTTGGAGATAGCCTTGCGTGATGTTCCATCTATGGTTGTTTAGGCGTTCTCTGAGCAAGCCTACGTATTGCTGTCCGCAGGCGCATTCTAGGAGGTAGATCACAAAACTTGAGGCGCAATTCATGAGGCTTTTGATAGTGAATTCTTCTCCTGTGGTGTTACTCCTGAAGGTCGTCAAACGATTATTGATGTTATTGCAACACTTACATAGTTTATGGCTGCATTTGAAGTTCCCTTTAGGGTCAGGGAACCATTCGGATGTGGTCAAGGTAGCACGTTTTATTATTTTTAATTTACTTGGGGCTAGTGCATTCTTTAGTGTGCGGGCCCCCCTGAAAGTGAAGTGGGGCTTGGAGAAAATGGCTTAATTTAGATAGGGGGGTCAGCCTTCAGGATGTGCCAGTGTTTGGTTATGATGTTCCTCAGTGTTCCATGGTTGGGATTGAAGGTGGTGATAAAAGAGGATTTGAAGTTTGTACGGTCTAACATTGTATTTTCCTTCTTTTTTGTTGTGCGGCACTCCTCTTGGCTCTGTTCGTATGCTCGCCTGAAGGCCCCTTCGATTATGCCTCCTGGGTAATTTTTGTTCTGGAACCTAGAATGTATAGTCTGGCTTTGCGTGATAAAAATCATTCGCTTGAATTGACTAAAAGGAATGTTCTGTTTCCATTTTTTGTACTGCGCGCTCTTGTAATCTAGGTAGCTGTTACCGTCCACTTTCTTGAAAAAGGTTTTTGTCAGTATTCTATTGCTTTCGGAATACAAAACCAGGTCCAGGTATTTGATTGAGGTCTTTGAACTTGTGAAAGTAAAACTGAGGTTCCAAGTGTTATTTAGGTAGGACACAAATGTCTGGGCTTCTTCTTCGCTCCCCTTCCAAATAAAAATCAGGTCATCAATGTACCTTTTGTAGAGCACAATCGATTCCGTCCAGGTGTGATTGTCGCTCTTCAAATTGACCCATGTAGAGATTGGCGAAGCTTGACGCGAATCGCGTCCCCATGGCGGTCCCTTTACGTTGTTTGTAGATTTTACCCTCAAACTCAAAAGACATTGTGCGTCAGGATAAATCGGATTGCATCAAGGATGAATTGTTTTGTGTCTTGGAGTCAGTTGGTCATCCGTTGATCACCTTGTACCTCACGCACAGCTCCCAAAATTTTCAGGAAATTAGTCAAGCTGGGACGGGAGGAAATGCACTTTCAAACTCATCAGGCAACCTAAAGCTTGAAATGCCTTCAGCATTCGCCCGGCGATTTTTTTGTAGCGAGGATCTTTGTTATTGCCTAAAAATTTCTGGACGACTTCTTTAAATGCAATCCACCCTTCTTTTTGAGGATCCGTCAGGACAAACTCTTTATCAACTATAAGCCTTCTAATGTCTGATTGTTTACATGCAAATAACAAAAAAGGGCCAAGAGGAGAACTAGGGAAATTAAAAAAAAAATTTCCCCCCTAAAACTTGCTTAGCTTATGTATACATTGCTGACCATCAGATTTACAGTGCTATATGTTTTTTACACAACTCAGACAACCCCTTTACGTTTTTTTGGCATTTTACCGTATTTTTTGCCCTATAAGACGCACCGGCCCATAAGACGCACCTAGGTTTTTGAGGAGGAAAATAAGAAAAACAAAAATTTGAACCAAAAAGTGTGCTTTTGAACTAATGGTGGTCTGTGGGTGACACTTATGGGGGATCTGTGGATGGCTCTTATTGGGGGGGGGGGGGGGGGAATCTGTGGATGACTCATATATAGCATCTTATGCTATGTGTCATCCACAGACCCCCCCCCCCCCCATAATAGTGTCCCTGCGGTGTGAATGACCCCCAATACAGAGGGGGGGTTCCACCTGCTTCATTCATAAAGTGGGCGGCGCAGGCGCATGACGTATCGTCCTCCCTCCTCTGCTACGAGCGCTTGTAAGTACGGTATAAAAAGCGCTGATTACCCTGAACTTTTATATATTAACAATGCCTACAATTATAGATAAGATTATATACAGTGAGCGGGGCCTGTGTAGTAGAATACAGTCACTGCACGGGCCCTGCTGTCATTATAAACGCAGATGCCGGCACCCAGCACCCCCTCCCTCTCAGCTGACACACCCGCCACACGGCATGGCGCATCATAGAAAATTCGGAAGAATGCAGCATTTGCCCCATAAGACGCACTGCTATTTTCCCCCCCACACTTTTGGGGGAGGGGGGGGAAGAGTGCGTCTTATAGGGCAAAAAAATATGGTACATCTTAAATGCACTTATTGAATTAATAGTCATTTGGACTTTAAATTTGGTTAAAAACCCATAATATAAAAAAAGAAAAAAAAAATAAGACCAAAAATTTGAAGACAATTTAGCATTTTGTGTCAAATCATGACATCTAGGAGTTTTTTCAATATTTTATTTGTTTTCAGCACACCAAAATACATGGAAATTAGCTAAAAATAATCAAACAGCTTTTTAGTCGCAGACCTGTGTTTTCAGCCGGGCGTCAACTTTAATAAAAGAAAACTCCTGCCAGAGCCTTTCCAGCAGGAGGTTCTCCACATATCCCCAGAGGGACAGGAAACAACTGGAGTAGGTAAGTGTGGGGGCTATTTAAAGATCTCCACATTGTTTCCTGTCCCTGGGGGAGCCGGGGTAATCCTCCTCTGAATCGTGCTTCAGCTTTAATGAATATGGTCTTCAAGAAGATGCTGTACTCAAAAGGAGGAAAGGACTGAAAACACTTGAGTGACCAGCTCCACCTTCGGATCGATACAACAAACAGCGAGGGATTACATCAATGGGAGCCGAATACTTCCACTAATCCTCATTATTTATATGTCCCTCTGATCTAATGTAGCAAACATTATTATTATTGATATTTAATGTTTTGTGTCCAGTGGGACCACTTTATTTTTTAAGTATTAAAAGTTAAGTTTTAAACAGTAGACCCTTCTTGCTCAGTGATAATTTTTTACTATTGCCTACTTGATTACATTTAGATTTTCAGTGACGCCCTATTCTTCCAGGGATTCACAGCATCAGGAAAGACAAAAGCACCTTTAGAAACTGCTAACTGTTTAATGTGCGTTTTGTAGGAGACAGGTTCCCTTTAATTTATGACATCTTAAAGGGATTCTGTCACCAAGTTTTGGGCTATAGAGCTGCAGACATGCACGGCTAGATCTTCGCTAGCATGTCCGCAATATACCTGTCCTATAGGGCTGGGTGCTTTTATTTTCTTTAAAAAAGGATTTTAGAGATATGTAAATGAGCCTTGTAAGGAGCCCAAGGGGCTGTACGAACCTTCCTGGTGCCCAGCCGTGCCCGCCTGTGAAGGAGACCAGCACCGCCTATGTCCTCCGAATCTCCTCCTTTCATCAACGATAGATTGCCGTAATCTCGCGATGCGCAAGCTCGCGCAGTTCTTTCCCTGAGGCTGATGCCAGCACAGGGAAGGAACATTATACCGGCACTGCACATCGCGAGATTACGGCAATCTATCGGTGATGAAAGGAGGAGATTCGGAGGACGTAGGCGGTGCTGGGCTCCTCCACAGGCGGGCGTGGCTGGGCACCAGGAAGGTTCGTATAGCCCCTTGGGCACCTACAAGACTAATTTACATATCTCTAAAAATAATTTTTTAAAGAAAAATAAAAAGCACACAGCCCTATAGGACAGGTATATTGCGGACATGCTAGCGAAGATCTAGCCGTGCATGTCCGCAGCTCTATAGCCCAAAACTTGGTGACAGAATCCCTTTAATATCTGGTCTTTATATCCCCAGGAGTCTGTGCGCCTAGAATGAAATATGAGAGCTCGTAGTTGGCGTAGATTTCAGTCATCATTTACGCCAGGAAATTGGTATAAATGATAATAAATCTGATGGACCATCCCCCCTTTTCTGAAATGGGCGCAAAAACATCATTTGCACAAAGATGTGCAGTTTGCAACTTTTTCTAAAACCAGGTTTATCCCTGGTTTCACACCTAAGCGTTTCGCAAACGCGCGTTTTTATGCGCGATTTTGTCGCGCGTTTTTTGTAATAGTAAATGCGCGTTTGGGTGATTGACAGCAGTGTTGTCCAAAGAGTCTATGGCCCAAACACGCCAAAAAAAGCTCCTGTACTTGTTTGAGCGTCGGGCGTTTTACAGCGCGTTCAAACGCGCTGTAAAACGCGAAAATGTGAACCAGCCCCATAGGGAAGCATTGGTTTTCATGTGTTGTGCGTTTTACAGCGCGTAGGAACGCGCTGTAAAACGCTCAAGTGTGAACTTAGGGTATAAGAGCCCCTCAGCTGTACGTTTATGGAGGAGGCCTCATTCATATTTCTGTGTCAATATTACATACGTGAAAAAAAAAAAAAATGGTCCTTATATAACATGCCAAGATATCCATGAAGGATTCGTAGATGGCCCGTGTCAATTTTTACCCTCCGTGTGTCATCAGTAATCCACGGATGTCACTCAGCTGAATTTCAAGAGCATTTCCTATCGGTCTACTGTGGGGTTTCGCTCTGGTAGATAGGGTAAGCGGGCAAAATACAAGTTCTTAACTCAAAATTCAGGGTTTTTTCACACTTGCAGCAGTTGCCTAAAACAGCAGGTAACTTTGCAGTCTTTGGTGTTAATTCACACACAATGGAAAGTTCATATTGCCCAAGTCACCTTGTTGGCAGTTCTGCCTTCAGTAGGCTTTAGGGGGCCTGTTCCCCCTGCACACGGGTCCGGCACAAAACCTCAGATCCCAACACAGATCTCCTGAGCTCCACTGTCAGACGGAGGTAATCCTCTCCACCTGGCAGTGCTGGCTGGTTTTCATGCCTGGCAAAATCCAGCCTTGAACATGGGGAGTAGTAACCCACCCAGCACTTTGACTACTCCCAGTAAGAGCTGTCCCGGATCAGCTATTACAGCCATACTAAGTATCAAGGTGTCAAACAGCAACTGTTGCTGACGCATAAAAAACGGCTCTTACTCCACTGAGGCCAGGAACCTCGGTGACATGTACCCATCATCCACGATGATTCCTTGTACCTTCTTACACCTCCTTAAAAACGAATGTCATCTGGACTTCAATGGGTGTGTTTGGTAACCAAAGTAGTGCATGCCTCAGTAAAATATACACACACACACATTGATGTGTGAACAGACATTTAAATCTCTGGGTGTGTGTGCGCGCGCTGTCTGTGGAAAATGCGGACAGCACACATCCATGGAAAACGGAACTGTGAACAAGGCCTTATTCCGTCATCAGCTCTCTCGTGTGCTGTACTACTACAATGGTATTTCTTTAAAATAAATCACAAGCCAAAGGAAGCTGATAAAATCCAAGGAGCTCAAGAGTGTGACCTGTCTGCCACCCCAAAATCTACAGTACAGGGCACCTCCAGTTCTGCAAATGACTGTGCACGCTGCTGTGCTGTTAGGTCCGCCGCCACGTGTACACGTCAGGTGTCTATGCTCAGGAACCTTCTATTAGCCAAAGCGGAGAGCCGCCCCCCCCCCCCCCCCCCCTGTACTGCACTGTAAATGTCCACCTGGCATGGGGCTCCAAGAAATGGGTTGCCTCTGATGAGAGAACAGTTTTAGGGCCCATTCACACCGAGTTTTGAGTGATTTTGGCACATTTTCCACATGCAGAATGCAGATTTGCATCAAATTATACAGCCCCCAAAACAGGTGCTTGCCAACTCTATTGTGTAAACGCACTATTAAGATGGATTTACACGGGCCGAGCGAGTGGCCGATTTTTGGGAAGGAAGCGTTCCTTCCCGACAGTCGGATGCTTGGTCGGTGAAGGAGACGGCGCATTTACCTGGTCAGATTGTTGGGAGCGACCGGTCGCTCCCTAATCTGCCTGGTTCTTGGGCCATGTAAATGCACCTTTAGGCTTTGTTTAAATCTGCGCCCGATGTGAACAAAGCCTAAAACATCAGGAGATGCCATTGCAAACGTTTCCAAAAAATGTGGTATTTTATATAGTAAATGGCAAGCCTTCCTGACGGGGAAAAAATAACTGATAAAGGCCTCACGCACACAACCGTTGTTTCATTCTGTGTCCGTTGTTTTGCGATTTTCTGCGGAGCCATTGACTTTCAATGGGTCAGTTGAAAACTCGGCTAATGCACAGTTTGGAACCACGGACGCGGATAACAGTCAGTCAAAAAAGATATAACCTGTCCTATTTTTTTCACGGAAAAACGGTTTGCGGACCCATTAACACAGGCACACAAGATTGTCATCCACATCCGCCTTTTTCCTATCATTTGCATGGCAAACTCGACTTAAGACTTTTTTTTAACTTTGCTTCATGTCTGGTGATCCTCCAAAAATAAAAGGAAGACACACGGAAATGGATCACGGAACCCCATTTTGCGGAACGGAACACAACGGTCGTGTGCAGGAGGCCAAATAGTGTGGATTTATGTGGAACCTGTATTCCGTTATTTGGCCCTCACGCTCCTGTAATTCGCCCACTGGTATAGCCCATACGGCTCAGGTAAGTGAGCGTTAGGACCCGAGCTACTTGAGAAACCTTGGCGCGGTGCTCGGGCTCAGACATGTCCTCATAGTAGGACATGTTGGCTAATCTCTCTTTTAACGCCAGTTTGAGGGTTTAGTAAGCCCGCAGAGTGCGCCTGTCCTTGGCATTAGATTGTTGCACATGTCACCCAGCTATGGTATGCTAGAAGTGTTCACATATGGATTTACACAAACCTGCACCAAAGTAAAGTACAACCCCCATTCACTCCCAGCAGAACACGTAGTTGGGTTCAGTCTGCGGTAGGAATGGTGCAGGTTTTCACTGCAGATCTATCGCCGAATCCCACAGCAGAACCAACAATGCAATCCACATCCCACCCGCTGATCTCATCGGCCGATCTGCTGCAGACTTCTAGTCCGGAGTCTTTACGCTCTGTGTGCACAGGCTCTACAATGAGCCCCCCACAGTTTGCGTCTCATGCAGGTCCTGCTGTCAGCCTCATCTATTGCTGGAAGTGAGCAGGGAATATAGATGGAGCACGACTGCCGGACATGATCCTCCGCCGGGGAGGACGATGGCTGGATGCTCTCTGACTATGCGCGCCCATTCACACCATTCATCACATGCCGCAGCGCTACCGGCGGTAGACCATAACAGAGGGCCAGCCGTGCATGCCTTGCCTCTCGCGGTGCTACACTCACCGGACTCGTCGGTCACATAGGGAGTCGCCATCTTGGTCCTCTCACCACGTTTCCTTCCTACACCCGCGGCGATGACGTCATTGGAGGGTCGAGTCGAAGGAGGAGGAGAAACCCGGTACGCTGACATGGCGGCCAGTGATGAACGGCGGCTTCTTCTCAGGACCTCGGATGAGACTGCGGAGGATAAAGATGGAGCGGGCAGGGGAAACGCGAAGACTGGGGCACATTGGAATGTACGCAGCCGCGACCTAGAAACCGGCTGTTTACATCACGTGGCCTGGCGGCGTTCCACCCACTGGTACGGAGCCGGGCGTGGACCAAAAAGTAGAATTGTGCCGCCATTTTGCTTTATCAGCTGGAGAACTGGGCAATTTATTTTTGTACGGCGGACTACGCCTCTTGGCACTCTGTTATTAACCCCTTAAGAGCTAAAATTGATTTTTCTTTCTTTTTTTTTTTTTTTTTCTGTCTGCTTTCCGACTTCACCATTCATTTTTGGGTACATATCAATTAGCGTCAGATTTTTTGGTAGAAAAGAAATGCAGGAAAAAGCAAATCACCTGACGCTGTTCTCTTTCATTTGGCAGTCACATAAAATAACGGAACCTTTATCATTGATGCTGCAAAATGCACAGCGTTGTCGAAAATTGTTCAAATTGTACCAGATTAATGGTGCATTCACACAACCGTATTTTCAGTCCGCATAAATGCAGATCGCACGGGGACCCATTCATTTGTATTCGTATGTCATCTGTCTGCTGGCCGCTTCCGTGCGGCCTTGACATAAACTATAGAACATGTAATATTCTTGTCCGTTGTACAAACAAAAATAGGCATTTTTTTGTGAAAGGGGTTGCACATGGACTGTGACAGTATTTTGCAGATCTGCGATTTGTGGACTGCAAAACGGATACGGACGTGTGAATGCTCTCTTAACAAAATGCCCAGTTTTCTTTTCTGTACACCGCATCCTTCAAAAGTATTCCATAAAGAGCTTGTCCAGTTCAGAAAACCCACTGTCATATACCCTAGTTGGGTGTTAATAGGGGGTCCTGCGCTGAGGGCGGTTACATAGACTGTGTCTATTTGTAGGACCTGGCCTGCATTAGGGCCCCCACATCATTTGGCCTTTTTCACCACTAAAAAAAACTATAAAAAACACTTTTTCATACATCATACACTTTTATGGCTTTCTTTGTGCCATTTTCATGTTTTTTTGAGAATTTTTTCCACATAGACTAGTTGTTAAAATGCGTCCTGCATATTTTAGAAAAACACCAGAGAAACAAAAAAATGGCACCTAATTAATGAAAGCACCAGCAGCAAAAAACAAACAAATGCACTAGACTTTCAGCTAACATCTGGAGCTGCCATTTTTACACAAAAAAAATGCATCCAAAAACTGCAAAGGTGCACAAAAACGGCATAAAAAATTCACGCCTTTAGGCGGTTCGCAAAAAATACGGATGACGTCCGCTTGCATTCTGTATTTTGCAGCACGGAACAGCTGGCTCCTGATAGAACAGTCCTATCAATAGGACATGTTCTATTTTTTTGCGGAACGGACAAACGGAATGCACAGAGTAACTTCATATTTTTTTTGCGGACCCATTGAAATAAATGGTTCCGCATACAGTCCGCAAAAAAAACAGACGGACACGGAAAAAAATATATGTTTCTGTGCATGAACCCTTAGGCTCCATTCACACGTCCGTGGTGTGTTGCGGACCCGCAAATTGCGGATCCAAAACACACCCGCCCGGCACCCCTATAGAAATGCCTATTCTTGTCCGCAGCTGCGGGCCGAGGCCGCGCTCCGAAATTGCGGATGCAGACAGCACACTGTGTGCTGTCCGCATCCATTCCGTCCCCATAGAGAATTAATGGGTCCTTTGCAGAACGGATGCCGATGTGTGAATGGAACCTTACACAGACAACCATATAAAGAAGTTGATGACCACATGTGGGAACTAATGTCCATGTGGCTAGACGTGGTGTAAAATAAAATAAAAAAGTGTTCCCGCCACCTTCGCTGAGCTCCCTTTTCCACTGCTTTTGGTCCCCACTGGACTGGAATTGTGATGTGCGTCAACGAGCATGTCATTGCTGCCAGCCAATCAGTGACCTCGGTGATGCGCCAGGGACAGCACGTGACCAGGTGAGCCTCAGTGGTCATTGTAGACGTTATTGATTGGCTGGCAGGGACATTTCTATTCCGGCGGGGACCGGAAGTGGCGGAGACGGCAGAACGGCACTGGATCGGGAACACTATGACCAGGCGAGTGTTTTGTTTTTAATTTGACACCATTCAGCACCATGGACATTAGTCACTATTCTTGAACGACCCCATTCATTTGAATGGGTGATGTGTAATACTTCATTTTTGCTGATTCAGTGCTACAGGAGAATTAAACACTTGCTGCCAAAATTTCCCAGATTACAGAGGAATTTTATAGAGCAGGTTATTACAGACAATATGTCTATCATTTTAATTTTTGTTAGGTTTTACACAGTGAAAGCCTTTTTGAACAGAATAAAATTTGTTTTTGTGTTGCCATTTTCTGAGAGCCATTTTTTATTTTTTTGCGATTCCATTGTCTTAGGTAGGGTCTCATTTTTTGCGGGATGAGATGACAGTTTGATTGGGTTAAATACGCCTTTTTGACCACTTGGTATTACACTTTTTGTGAGGCAAGGTGACCAGAAAATGGCTGTTTTGGCTTTTTTTTTTATTTTTTACGGCGTTCACCTGACGGGGTGGATCGTGTAATATTTTTATAGAGCCAGTCAATACGGACGCGGCGATACCTAATATGTCTACTTTTCTCTTTTTCCCTTATTTTTTTTTTACAATTTTTTTAACTTTATTTTGGGAAAAGGAAGCTTTTTTTGAAACTTTTAATTTTTTTGTAAAACTTTATTTTTATTACTTCTTTTTTAACTTTATTTTTTGTTCCACTCTGGGACTTCAACTTTTGGGGGTCTGATCCCCTTTACAATGCATTACAATACTTCTGTATTGTAATGCATTGGCTGTAAGTATATTACACACTGTAATACACTTACAGCTTCCTGCCTGTGAGATCCAGGGGGCTGGATCTCACAGGCTGACACAGGTGGCAGCCACGATGCATAAGGAAGGCATCGGGCTGCCGTCCAAGCCATCGGTTCCTCGTCACAGCAGCGCGGGGACCCGATGGACAGCCTGCATCGGGCAGGATACCGCACGTGCTGTGGTCATCGCTGACCACGACAGTGAAAGGGTTAATGCGCCAGCATCAGTGTTTTCACCAATGCCGGCACATACAGCAGGACCCCTGCAGCTCCTGCGCCCACTCGATCAGAGCGCTGTAGCTGTACGGCGCTGGTATCCTAAGGGTTAAGCCTTCGGCAATCGCATATTGATGACTAATCCTAAGGATGCACCATGAATATAAAAATCCCGGAAAATCCTTTTAAGAGTATCAAAGGGGTTATCCCATGAATAATGTAAAAAATGAAAATCAGAGATCATATAGGCCACAACAATACCTTTCTAACAAACCTGCACCTCACATGGATCCAGAGATTTTCCCATTCATTGCTCTGCTCGATTTATATGAAACTGGCAGCACAAGGGGCGTGTCTTTTCTGCTGCACCTAAGGGGGCGTGTCCATGCTCTCCCTATCACAGCTCAGGAGGCAGCTGAAGGATGAAACTGAGCATGTGCGGCCGTCTTAAAGGGTTTCTACCACTTGAATATCACATATTTGGTGTTCAGACACTAGCGATTCGCTAGTGTCTGTTCTTGCCTACAAGCTAATTATCACATTAATCCGGGCTGCCGATACCTCAAAAAAAGCACTTATATCTTTATGCAAATGAGCCTCTAGGTGCTATGCAGGCGTTTTTCTAAGCACCTAGAGGCTCCGTCTACCTTGCATTTTGCCGCCCTGCGCCTCGCTCCAGCACGCCCATCTCTCACTGTAATCGATCCTCCCCCTGCTTCAGCCTTCCGAAATCCCGCGCCTGCGCCGTCCGTCGCGGCATTCGGAGGCATTCGGCGCAGGCGCAGTCAATGTCTGACCGCTCCCTGCTCAGACATTTCAACTGCGCCTGCGCCGATGACGTCACAGAGCTCCGTGGGACAGACGAAGCCCAGCAGCAAGCGGTCAGACATTGACTGCGCCTGCGCCGAATGCCTCCGAATGCCGCGACGGACGGCGCAGGCGCGGGATTTCGGAAGGCTGAAGCAGGGGGAGGATCGATTACAGTGAGAGATGGGCGTGCTGGAGCGAGGCGCAGGGCGGCAAAATGCAAGGTAGACGGAGCCTCTAGGTGCTTAGAAAAACGCCTGCATAGCACCTAGAGGCTCATTTGCATAAAGATATAAGTGCTTTTTTTGAGGTATCGGCAGCCCGGATTAATGTGATAATTAGCTTGTAGGCAAGAACAGACACTAGCGAATCGCTAGTGTCTGAACACCAAATATGTGATATTCAAGTGGTAGAAACCCTTTAATGAGCAGGTCAAAGAAGAAGGGGCACTATACGGATACATATTATTGAATTACTCAGTAGCTTAACACATTCTTCAATTACATGCAGTTACAAATGTATTCAGATCCAGGTGCTGGTTTGAAAACTAGAATGTTTTTCGTGGGACAACCCCTTTAATGATATATGGAAAATGGCGGAGAGGGCTTCAAAGTGTAATAGGTTACAATAGAAAGTCAGTTTGTTCTAGTAGGAATGGTGCTCATTGTGGGACGTTGCGCTCAGAGACTATCAAGAAATATAACAACAGCAAATAAAAACTTTTGTAATAAAATTTCAGAATTGTGTCTAAACTTGTTGGCAGATGGCAGTCACACTTGTTTGGTTAGCAGCTATTCCCCCAAACTTCCCTCATATTCATCTCAGTGGGAGGCGCCTCCATTCTCATTAATTCTTTCCTCTAAATCTGCCATTAGATTGATTAGTTGATCAGAGCTGTCAAAATTGTTAGGTTTGGACAACTGACATCTACCGATTCTAAAGCTGCCCATAGAGGTACAGTATATGTATCAGCTATTTGTCCTGAATTCACCATATGCGTGCAAGCTAAACTCAGCCAAACATGCATGTGTTTTCAATGAGGAGAGGAAAATAAGATGCCTGACATATACCTCTGGCATCAGGATATCTCGGACAGGAACAAAGGATGAGGACATCTGCCATCATAAAAATTCGGGACACCCCCATACACATTAGCCAGCCACTGAAATTTTCTGGTTTGGCTGACATACATGTACTGTGTATGTGCACTATCAAGTACACTGGATATATCAAGAATTGGTAGAGAAATATCTCCTACTTCTGGCCATCCTCAAGTGATTTTGCCACCTCCTGCAAGTTCTATTAAAGGGGTTATTCCAGGAGCTGGTTTTAAAACTGTAGAATATTTTTTTGTGGGACAACCCCTTTAAGTGCAGCGCTACATGAATAGTACTGCTACCGCTGACTCCAGAATGCGAATTTGTATCTGGATTCTCAGCCTCATTCCAGCTATGTGCCTGCAAACTGGCCCTGAAGTACATTGAGAGGACTTCCAGTAGAGACCTCACCATAAAATCTCATTCACACGACCGTATAAATGGGTCCGCATCTGTTTCGCAATTTTGCGGAACGGGTGCGGACCCATTCATTTCAACGGGGCCGCAAAAGCGGACGGCACAACTTAAAAAATACAGAGCATGTCTTATTCTTGTCTGTAATTGCGGACAAGAATCGTTAATTTCTAACGATAATTTGTTTTCCCTTAGTCCTAACAGTGGCACAGATAGGGTATTTCGCCCCCCGTAAACTGGTAGGACAGGTGGAAATTTTATTGACACTTAATAATTAAATAATTACCTAGACCCTCCCACCTCCAATAAAGAGGGGGATCACCTCCAGTCCCCTTGTGTAGTTAGAAGAAGAAATAAGCAACAATAGTGTAAAACAATTTAACAGCAAAAAACTAAGGGGGAAGGATATTTGTGTGCCACTGTTAGGGCTAAGGGAAAACAAATTATTGTTAGAAATTAACGATTCCCTTACGTCCTAACCAGTGGCACAGATGGGGATTTAGCAAGTAGAAACCCCCAAGGGAGGGCCCTCATGCCTGGAGGAGGATAACACTGTCCGGCCAAATGAGGAATAGCTATCTATTCTAGAATCCACTCTATAGTTTGAGATAAAAGTGGAGTGAGAACTCCAGGAAGCTGATTTACAGATGACATCCAGTGGAATCAAGTTTCTTTCTGCAAAGGAAGTAGCCACCGCTCGAGTAGAGTGGGCCTTTATAAACTCAGGTGGCTCAGAACCCTGAGACACATAAGACTCCGAAATTGCCTCTTTAATCCATCAACTGATGGTGGGCTTAGAGGCCTTCCTACCCTTGTGGGTACCGGAAAAAAGGATAAGGAGATTTTCATCTTTCCTAAATACCTTTGACTGCTCCAGGTAAATCCTGAGACATCGAGGGTATGGAGCCCTCTTTCTTCTGAGGAGGGGAGTGGAGCCAAAATTGGAATAGAAATTATCTGGTTGATGCTGCTGAATGAAGGCACCTTTGGAATAAAGGTAGGCAAGAACTTGAGTAGCACCCATCTTGCAGAAATTTGGTTCCCCAACTCGCTTTGCAGAAGTGATAGCCAATAAAAAAGTAATATTCCAGGCAAGAAATTTGAACTCCACCTCAACCTGCCAGAATCCTCCTCTGTACTGATTAGGGACAGTCACCCTGAAACAGATGTCTGTTTGGATAGATTGATATTTCTCTCGGCTATTTTCCCCGTCATGTTCCAAGGCTTGTTAAAAAGTCAGATTTTGACTCATAGGGAGCCAATTCCACAAGGTGGTGCTAAAGAGACAGTTCTCTGTCCTTGGGAGATAGCTCTTTGTATCAGGGGCGTAGCTAAAGGCTCATGGGCCCTGGTGCAAGAGTTCAGCTTGCCTTCCCCCCTTCACTCAGCGCTGGTGCACCTAGCTTTTCTGCTGCCTGCCCAAGGAAAATATTGAAAAGAACCCCCCCCCCCCCTCTTCCCTCCAGTCCTACTGTTAAAGAATTGTCCTCTTTTTACTACTGATGACCTATCCTCAGGATAGGTCAGCAATATCAGATCAGCAGGGGTCCTCCGGAACCCCTGGCGATCAGCTATTTGAAGAGAGGGCAGCGCTCATGTGAGAGCTGCTTTCTGTTCTGTTCACCTGCTCACTGTAGCATTTGCAATGATGAGCAGGTAAACAGAGCAGAGAAGGCAGCGCTCGTACAAAAAAAAAAAAGCAGACAACCCCTTTAAAGACATACTTGGAAAACATTACATACAGCGCTACAGAACATACAGGGTAATACAGCGCCACATATGTACCTCTTACATCCAGTGACGTCTCCTCTCTGATGTAGATATTCTCTTTCCTCATCTTCTCCTGTCAGACCCGACCAATCGTGTGCAGTATTTTCTTATCTCCTTATCCTTGTGTTGGACCCCCCAGTCAGACACCTCCAGCCTGTTAGAACTATTCGTGCTAACATCGAATCAGCCGACACCTGGACACTGACCACGGAGTATCCGGAGCAGGAGCGAGACGAGAAAGAGTAGGATTCTACATGATTATACACACGTGGGCTGCCACGATCATATACTCCGCCATCTGATATATTCAGTATTCGTCCGCAACACAAGGATAAGGAGATAAGAAAATACCGCACACGATTACGCTTATACTTATGGATCGCCACTCTCACTACTTATAAAGAGATGACATCCAATCGTGAGTAATACATCGATATATCTACACATATGAATATTGATGTAACATTCTGATCAGAGTGACATCTGAATACAAGATTTACAATATATTGTTTTCATCTGTGGATACTGTTTCAAATCTTTGGATACTTTAAAAGATAACAACGGAACCAGTATACTAACTACAGTCTAAAGGATATAACGTTACGACTGTTTTGAGTTACCAAACATCATACTTTGCTACTGTCACATATATACAGTGTGGAGGGGGACATCGTAGCCTTGCACAGTTCATTATATCGACAATAGAATCTATTGAATAAAGAAAAGAACAGATATTTCATCTTATATCATATTTATATCAATGAAATAGATTCTCTTGAACGCATCGATATAGTTTCTTTTGGACTTTGACAATATATTGGTGTGAGAGGGATGTGAGCAATTAACTTACCATATCAAGGAAACACGAACACGATACTTGTTCACCCCTCATATACCAATATATACTATATGGGTCTAACATATATCTGAACAGACGTATGTTGTAGCTTATTGAATGTTTTTATGTTATATGTGCATATATTTGTATGATGTTTTAAATAGAGATACATGTTTTTATATCTATAATATTGCTGTAATAAAATTGAATAACTATATAGATTTTATCCGAGTAAGGTGTGCCCAACCCACCAATATACTATATACTTTTGTTTTCCACAGATTGGGTGTATCTGATCTGGTTGGAGGCACCCTACCATAAGCATAGAATAGGTGAGACAACACTACGCTTTTATGATCTGGTATGGTTGCAATTTGTATGGAATCGGTTAAGTAGTTCACAGTTTGCAACTGTAGCTTGTAATTTGTATTTGTACTTTGCAATTGCTTATGATCTGGTATCAGCAGTTCGCAGTTTGTATGCAATTTGTATGGAATCTGGTTTGTATGCTTGCAATTTGGTGGAACTGTAAGTAAACACACATCTAACCGGTTCAGTATATAGTTCTAAATCACAATACTAACAATATGAACATTATATAACTGTTCTAAATATCTATTTTGGCCTCTTGTTCTCATAAAATTGGAATCTGACTGGAACTGTGTGTCTGTTCAGCTCCTCTCTCTGGTGAGTAATGATTTCAGCTAGGGGAATTCCCCACACAGGCTGTGTGTGAGGCTGGCTGTGATTTGTGAAAACTCTTGCTGTGTAAGAAGCTGGCTGTGATTGGTCTAGACTTCTGCCTAGCAACAACAGAATAACACTGTGCTTTCTGTTGTTTCACTGAGCTTACCTTACATTACAAAATGAATCTTAAAAGCATATTATATTTTTCTGCTTCTGTGAACACAAAATATAACAGTTATATGACATCCAAAACATGATGTCACAGTAAATAACTATGCTTTTGTCTTTAACACATAAACATAAGAACTGTATTAAGGCTATTGGCAGGTCTAGCTGTATACACATATAAGCTATACTAGCAACCTAGGACAGGTGCTAGCTGGCCAGCTACACATGGTGAATTATGTCAGCTGCACCTCGTCTCTGCAGAGTTTAACAAACAGACATCTTACTTTCCTACTTTTCCATCCTCCTCCTCACCTTCTCAACACCCCATTCTGCCATCCCAAATACTGTGTCCACTGTGCTCCCCAATACTTTCCTGCAGAAACAGTCCCCCTGAAAATACTGGTACCACACAGATAGTGCGTCAGTCCAAAAACATTGCTTAATATTGTGCGCTAGTACAAGAAAATCCCCCCTTCCTTTCAGATCAGACCCCCATATAAAACCCTAAATGAGATCCCCCCTCTCAGACCAAACCCCCTTTAGACCTCTATGTCAGACCCCATATAAGACACCAGTTGTAGACCTCCTATCAGACCCCCATTAGACCTCCATGTAAGACCCCGACCCAATATCAGATCTCAGATAAGACCCCCATTAGACCTCCAAACCCCCATATAAGACCCCATTAGACCTCCAGACCCCCATATCAGACCTCCAGACCCCCCAGTCAGATCTCTCCAGACCCCTCAGTCAGACCTCTCCAGACACCCGTCAGACCTCTCCAGACCCCCCAGTCAGACCTCTCCAGACCCCCCAGTCAGACCTCTCCAGACCCCCCAGTCAGACCTCAAGATCCCTCCATTAGACCACTTCAGACCCCCAGTCAGACCTCCAGACACGCCATAGACCACTCCAGACCCCCCATTAGACCTCTGTATCAGACCTTAGATCAGACTGTAAAAGCCCTCTCCTGCGGCCACTCTCCTTGTCCTGGCTGTCTTCTCTTCTCAGGGCCTGTGCTGCAGTCACCTGACCTCCTGCAGAGTCAGGTCAGAGTGCGCTCTGTATGTCCTGATGCTGCAGGCAGCCATTACACAGCAGAGAGGGCCTTGAGAAGAGCGAGCAGGAGGAGGGGTAAGTACTGGACAGCGCTTACAGCACTTCACTCCCCCTCCTCCTGCAGACTAGTGAGCGCTTCCATTATGGAAGCACTCACTAGTATTCCCTTTATAATATGCACTGCATCTTATAAAGGGAAAAGTACAGTACCACTGGCAAGGAGGGCCCCCTGGGCCCCCCTAGCTTAGGGTCCCGGTCGCAACTGCGACCACTGCGACCCCTATAGTTACGCCATTGATTTTGTATATTGTTTCCCATGGCGCATTACCAATAAGTCTCCAACTCTCCATACCATGGAGCACTTCCAGTAAGTCTCCATATAGCGCGGGTCTCTTTAAGGATATTCAGTAGCCCACCCAAAGAGCCCTTTACATGGGCGAAGAATCTGCCAGATAATCACTAATGAGGGAATTGTCCCATCTATAGGTTTTTTAGCTGTATAGTTGTTGAAGACAATCTATTACCGTGAAATTGCCCACTCACACAGAACTACTAGAATGAAGAGACTAGGGTTGTTGCGGGTATCGAAATTTCGATACCCAATCAATACTTTTGTCCCGATTTCCGTTTTTTCGATACTGGGCTGCGCTTCTGCGCAGTCTAGTATCTCTGAACATGAGCGCGCTGCTATCGGCGCGCTCATGTTCTCTCAGCAGCACGGGGAGAAGGAAGCTGTCCTCCCTCCCCCCTGTGCTGCTGCCGCTGCCACCAATGAGAAGAGAGGGGCGGAGGAGGGGCGGCAATGAGAAGAGAGGGGCGGAGGAGGGGCGGCACCACGGAGGAGGGGCGGCAATGAGAAGAGAGGGGCGGAGGAGGGGCGGCAATGAGAAGAGAGGGGCGGCACCACGGAGGAAAGGCGGCAATGAGAAGAGAGGGGCGGAGGAGGGGCGGGCGCACTGCGCCACCAATGATAGGTTTATTTCCACACAGAGCGGCGCTCAGCGATGTCTCTGCACTCACCATTAGTCCTGGGCACCGCTCCGTTCGCCCGCAGTGCCCCATTACTGTCTCCTCTCCTGCTCCACATGCTGCTGATTACTATCGGAGCGATGGGAGGAGACATCAGCTTCACTAGTGGGCGTTCCTTTTCCCTGCGCTGCGATTGGACAGCGCTACAGCCAGGGAGAAGGAACGCCCACTAGTGAAGCTGATGTCTCCTCCCATCGCTCCGATAGTAATCAGCAGCATGTGGAGCAGGAGAGGAGACAGTAATGGAGCACTGCAGGCGAACGGAGCGGCGCCCAGGACTAATGGTGAATGCTGAGACATCGCTGGGCGCCGCTCTGTGTGGCCTGATAGTGAAAGTCTGGAGTCCCATATAGTAGTCAGTCTTTAACACATACAGGAGGCGGGTGCTGGCAGCAGAATCGCATTGCCGGCACCCTGCCCCTGACAGGGAGCTGCGATCAGCGGCAGTTAACTGCCGCTGATCTGCCAGTACCCGCCTCCTGTATAAAGGGGTAATTATCATTGGTGGTGCAGTGTGCCCCCCAACCCATTAAAATCATTGGTGGCACAGTGCGCCGGCCCATCTCAACCCCCCAGTATTAAAATCAGGGACCTCTCCCCTCCCCTCATTGGTGGTGCAGTGGCAGCTTCTGATCGGAGCCCCAGCTGTGTAAGCCTGGGGCTCCGATCGGTTACCATGGCAGCCAGGACGCTACAGAAGCCCTGGTTGCCATGGTAACATCCCTGATGCTGTGTGCACAAAGCACAGAGCAGCAGGGACAGTGTGAAGTCCTATTCACCCTGATAGAGATCTATCAGGCTGAATAGGAAAAGGGATGAAAGATCCCAGGTTCTAGCCCCTAAGGGGGGGAAATAGTTATTAAATAAAAAGTGTAAAAAAAAACAACAACAAAAAAAACACTAAAATATGAAGTATAAATCACCCCCTTTTCCCAATTTCACATATAAAATATATAAATAATAAACATATTACGTCGCCACGTCAGAAAAGTCCAAACTATTAAAATATAAAAAAAAATCTAGGTGGTGAATGCCGGAACAGAAAAAATAAAATAAAAACTGCGTGATTCGCCATTTTTAAAAATGAGGAATGCACGTGGCTTTTTTTGTTTATTTTTTTTGCGTGGTATCGAATGGTATCGAGTATCGCAATACTTTTTCATGGTATCGAAACCGAATCAAAAATTTGGTATCGCAACAACTCTAGAAGAGACACAATTTCACTCAATTGCAGTAAGCCAGCAAATGGTCCATGCTGTGCATTGGTCCCTCAGACCTCTAAACTCAGAGAAACAGTACAGTGCACTGTAGATGCTCAATTAGTATACAGTGCACGGGCTGGTGTGGGCTCACTATACAGTAGGGGAGTGGAAGTGAGGTCAGATATGAAAGGATACTACATTTGTTTCTAGGATGAAATACCACTTGATTAAAGTATCACTGTAATGAGATGGTAACGTTTTAAATAAGGGCATCTATAAAATTTTATTAAAAAGGTAAAACAGGAGGTGAACGCTGTACAGCCCCATCATTTAACATTTTATAGATGCCGTTATTAAGTGCCACCACGTTACCATCATGAAAAACGTTCAGCTAATTCTATAAATAGAATTGTTTACTATAATTATCTTGAAAATGAACAGGGATTGGTTCTAGTAATCAGGATGGGAAACCACTCGAGGTACATGGTCTTTATCACCCTGGGGACTAAAAGTGATTCAATGAAGCCCAGAAGAGCAGGAGAGATGCTGACTTAGCTGTCTGCAGAACTAGCATGGTGTATGATTGTCCAACCAACTTTCCTAATTGTGGCTGTGATAGACACTCAGGTAGGTTCTGGATTCCAGAAATGGGATAGGGGCTCCTACCAAATGTTTTTGCTCAGGGGCTTCCATTAGGTCCCTGGGTATTTTGTAAAATACCCTTGCAAAACCACATTGTAGGTAGAGAAACATCTTGGTTGCAACATCTATACTCTGTGATGGCCACAGCTGATATAATGACTGGAACATCACAGCATGTACATGTAAAACAGAAGTGTGCACCACTAGTCATAACACACCAGAAAGCACAACAGGAAGCATGCATGACAGACTGCCTCTTGTAATAAACATAGGTGTTTAATACGCTGGTCTTAATCTGAGATGTGGCTCATTTTTGACTGCTCCTGCGCCAGTTATCAGTCACATAAATACACTCCTCAACACTGAAATTGCAACTCCAAGAAGGACAATCCATAAGGTTATGCAAATTGAGGATGTAGCAGTTGTCAGATCTGCAGATGATAACATTTGTGACATGTGGGAGGGACATAAAAGCCAGATTGAAAGCAAAGTTTTTAACCTCATGAAACCTCAAAAATTGTATCAAGTCGTGTGGGATGATTTTGTGATGCCTCCTGTTCATCAATATGCCAATTATTGTCACTTGTTATAAACTGAGAGGGACAGAATCCTTGAACTGAGAGACCATGGATTATCACTCCAGCAGATCGCTACACTCCTAGGCCGAGACGTCTCACTACTGTTCAACATTACATGTCTTGGTGGTTGAGAAAAAAATGGCAAACTGTAATGACAGCAAGAAGGGCACAGAGGAGAACCTCTTCATGGACAGACTGTCTGATTAGAAGAATTCTGATTAGTGATCCATTCTGTCCTGCAAGTGAAATCGGACGTCACCTACCAAGTTTAGGGCGTTAAACATTGTCTACACAAACCATCAGAAGAAGTTTGCATTACATTGGGCTATGAACCAGATGGTGCACAGCAAAGGAGGCTGGAATGGAGGTCTGTCCTCCTCAATGAGTCCCGCTTTTTTCTTGGGCACAGTGATAGTAAGAAATTGGTCTGAAGATCACAAGAGGCCTTTACAAGGTAACGTCACACCACTCCCACTCCTAGGATTATGGTTGGGGGCGGGGGGGGGGGGCATAAATTAAGATAGCCGGATCCTTCTAGTCTTCATTTCAGGTACACTAACAGCTCAGCGTGACATTTGGTGGTAGAACCAGAAGTGCGGCCATTTCTCCAAAGTGTCCTAGGGACCATTTCCCAACAGGACAACACCAAGCTTCATGTTGCTTCTGCTACTGTGAGCAGCCTCTCATGGATCACATCTGGGATGTTATTGGTCGGCAATTACAAAGGGAGCTGCCAGCAACAGATCTTGATGATTTACGTGCCCAAGTGCAGTCAGGGTGGCAGAACACTGATCAGACAACCATTAATAACCTCGCTGATAGCATGCCAAGTCATGTAAGTGCATTTATTGCTGTACGTGGTGCCCATAATTAAACACTGAATAAATCAAGATGTTTTGAATACTTTTTTTCCCATTTTTGATAATTTGCATACCATTAACTCGTATATTGATCCATGATTTACATAATTTCATTAATTTTCCTTCTTGGTGTTGCAAATTCAATATTGAGGAGTGTATTTACCAGGTCAGGCAGCCGCTGCTTCATAGGTCTTCTAAATGTATATACTGTCACTGTATATAATGTATTGTATTATACTGTTGAAGGGGCCCTGACAATAACATCTTTTGGTCTTCCTCCTAAATGGGCCCCTTCTGAGTTCAGGCGCTGTAGCAATTGCTTCCCCTGCTTCCAATATATCTACACCCCTGGCAATAAGACCCTCTGCCCCAGTGATAGGTGTTTTTTTTGTTGTTGTTTAGTTTTTTCTGTTTCAGACAATCCTTTTAAGTGTGGAATCTTAGTAATTTTTTAAAATAATTTACATTATTTTCTACTGTAGCTTATATAGTGCTAGCAGGCACTATAGGGAGCACATACAAACTCTGAACTGATAGTTTCCTTGGTTAAACTCTAACCCAGGACTCCCTGTGATGCAAGGTAACAGTGCCTACCACCCATTGTAGTGGTATAGTCCAGCGTCTTCCTTTTAAAAGTATGTATTTTATGATAATGCATTTCAGCCACTAGATGGTAGTAGAGTGAAAGAACAAAAACAGACTGATTCTTTCAGTTACTTATAGTAATAGAAAGCAGCAAGGTAAAAGGAATTTCCAAAGGCAATAAGCAGGTTTTTGAAAGTTTTTGAAATTGAACTCTTTAAACCCCTGGAGTTTTTTTTTTTCGCTCCCTGTTTTTGGGGTCCATAACTTTTTTACTCTTCCATTCACATAGCCATATGAGGGCTTGTTTTTTGTAGGACAAGTTGCACTGTCTAAGGCTACTTTCACACTTGCGTTCGGGGCTCCGCTTGTGAGTTCCGTTTGAAAGTTCTCACAAGCGGCCCCGAACGGATCCGTCCAGCCCTGAATGCATCAGTCTGGCACCGTTTGTCCTCTGCTCCACTTAGCAGGCGGGTTCGGATGTCCGCCTGGCCGTGCGGAGGCAAACGGATCCGTCCAGACTTACAATGTAAAAGTCAATGGGGACGGATCCGTTTGAAGTTGACACAGTATGGCTCAATTTTCAAACGGATCCGTCCCCCATTGACTTTCAATGTAAAGTCAAAACCGATCCGTTTGCACTATCATGCATTCATGGTAATGCAAACAGATCTAAGCGTTTGCATTATAGGTGCGGATCCGTCTGTGCTGGTACCAGACGGATCCGCACCTAAACGCAGGTGTGAAAGTAGCCTAATTTCACCATTTAATATTGCATACAATGTATTTAGGGAGCTGGAAAAAAAACTGTTGGATTTTGTTTTTCCGGCGTTCCATAACTTTCATTATTCAGGTCAGTACGATTATGACAATACCAAACAGAACAAAAAAAGTCCTTAAAATTTTTTTCTTTTTGTTGCCATATTCAGTATATTGTTGCCCAAGAACTGTTTTGTATTTATATGTACAGAGCTGTGTGAGGGCACATTTTTTGCAAGGTGATCTGTACATTTTATTTATACATTTTGGGGGGTGTATGACTTTGTGATAATTTTTTATTTTCTTTTTTGGGGAGGTGAAGCTAGCAAAAAACAGCGAATCGTCCATTTTGACTTTTTTTCCACTTAGCAGTTTTCCCATATGGGATATTTTTATATCTTAATACCACGGACATTTTCAAAAACGGCAATGCCCATGATGTGTATTTTGTTAATGTTTATGTTTTTTTATTTTCATTTTGGGGAAAGGGGGGTGATTAAAATTTTTATATTTATTTAATTTTTTTACACTTTTTTATAGTTTTCATAGGGAACTATAACAAGCAATCATCAGATTGCTTAAAGACTCTAATGCATTAGCATTGAGATGTACACTGTATTCCTATGGAGCCCTGCCACAGGCAAGGGCTCCATAGGAACTAATGTGCGGCAGCCTCGTCTCGTTGGAGAATACAGAGGCTGCCACACACACACATCGGCTCCTCCCTTATCCTTATTTCACCATGGCATCTGAGGGGTTAAAAATCTGTGACCAAACATTAGGCCCAGGTGTCTGCTGTGTGAAACAGCAGGCACTCGGTTGCTGGTGGTGCCCACTCCATTCGGGAGTGGGGGCCATATTTAAAGACCCGACATGTGATGTACTATTACGTCACATGTCGGGGAGAGGTTAAAGAGCTATTCATGTTAGGCCCGTGGCGTAGCGTGGGTTGCCAGCGCTTGGTTGAGCCATGTACTGCACCAACCCTCTAACCTGTGGACATGCCCCTTTTTACCTACCTGCAATCCTATGTAACACCACAGATAACACAGTGATAACACATACAGATAAGGAAGCAAGTGTGACCTGAATTGTCCTTCTTCTCCTCCAGCGGGACACAACAGCAGCGCTGCAAGAGGAAGGAGGCAGAGCCAGCTTTGAGAGCCCGCACAGAACGTCCTTATGCTAGCTAGAATCAGGATGTCAAGACAAGGGCATTGTGGACACCATGGCTTATGGCTGTTATGAGTTCTGGGGATGCCCACCCCAGTATTGCACACAGTCTGCATTGTCACGGTGAGATATCCTAGAATTCAGAACAGGCAGAGTGTGACCTGGGGCCGGGCTGCGGTGGTGTGGGCCTACAGAGGCCCTCAGTGGCTTAATGGGAAGGGCCGATTCTAGCCTTTCTGCTGTCCCTGCTGTGGAGAATTCTCATTCCAACAACTCCCCCATCCCTACTGACAAAGAGATTTGGATGAACATTACATACAGGAGAATACAGCTCCACATACCTCTTACAACTAGTTTGATCAAGACGTTCTCTTTCTTCATCTTTTCCATTCAGAGATCAGACTGCCTTGATAATTTCTTTCAGAGTTTAACACACAGACATCTTAGATTCCTCACTTTTCTATCCCCCGTTCTTTTGCCCCAACATTCTCATCCTGCTGCTACCCCCAATACTGTGCCTTCTGTGCTCCCTAATACCCCCAAATACTATACTGCAAAAACAACAGTGCCATAAAGATAGTACCTTCCCCCCATAGTAATAGTGCTCCCAGACTGCTCTCAATGGCACCCCCATTAGTATGTCCTCCATATTGTGCTCAATATAATGCTGCTACAACACCCCCTAAAATTAATAATGCCCCTATAGGGCCCCTAGTAGAAATACAGCTCCCTATAGTGTTAATAATGTAACAAGACCCCTCTATAAAGCCTCCTATAGAGCCCACAGCATTAGAAGCCCCATATAGTCTCCCCAGTACGTATAATGCCCTCTGTAGTAGCCCCAGTATTTATAAAGCCCCACTGCAGTGCTCTCTGTATTATAATGCTCCCTGTAGTGCCGCTACATATAATACAACCCCCATCCCGTAGTGCCCATATGTATAATGCCTTCTGCATTGCTAGTATATATAATGTCCCCTCTGTATTATTAGAATATATAATAGCCCCTCTGTATTATTGGAATATAATAGCCCCCTCTGTATTATTAGTAAATATAATGCCCACTTCTATTATTAGTTTATATTATTCCCCCTCTGTATTATAAAAAAATATAATGGTCCCCTCTGTATTATTAGTGTATATATATATAATGTCCCCTCGATACTAAAAGTATATATTATGACCCGGTCTGTATTATTAGTATATATAATGGCCCCCTCTCTATTATTACTATATAATGACCCCTTCTTTATTATTAGTATATAATTACCCTAATGGCCCCCTCTGTATTATTAGAATATACTGTATAATGGACTCCTCTATATTAGTATATACTGTATAATGGCCCCCTCTGTATTATTACTATATATAATGGACCCCTCTGTATTATTAGTATATATAATGGACCCCTCTGTAGTATTACTATATATAAAGGACCCCTCTTTATTATTAGAATATATAATACCCCCTTCTGTATTATTATTATTATTATTTTTATTATTATTATTATTATTCTCTCCAGGAGGTAGGTGTATGTGTGTCAAAGTCAACAATCAAGAGAAGACTTCACCAGAGTGAATACAGGGGGTTCACCACAAGATGTAAACCATTGGTGAGCCTCAAAAACAGGAAGGCCAGATTAGAGTTTGCCAAACGACATCTAAAAAAGCCTTCACAGTTCTGGAACAACATCCTATGGACAGATGAGACCAAGATCAACTTGTACCAGAGTTATGGGAAGAGTATGGACAAGGAAAGGAACTGCTCATGATCCTAAGCATACCACCTCATCAGTGAAGCATAGTGGTGGTAGTGTCATGGCGTGGGCATGTATGGCTGCCAATGGAACTGGTTCTCTTGTATTTATTGATGATGTGACTGCTGACAAAAGCAGCAGGATGAATTCTGAAGTGTTTCGGGCAATATTATCTGCTCATATTCAGCCAAATGCTTCAGAACTCATTGGACGGTGCTTCACAGTGCAGATGGACAATGACCCAAAGCATGCTGCAAAAGCAACCAAAGAGTTTAACCCCTTTAGGACACAGCCTTATTTCACCTTAAAGGGGTTGTCCAAGTTATTTTTTTGTTCTTTCTATGTTCCTAACTAAGCAAATGTAGCAGCTTTCCAATTCACTCACTTTATCTCCGGTGGCTGGCTTCTCAGATTTCACTGAGGGTCACATGACCTGTGATGTCAGCTTCTCTCCCTGCTCTGATAAAGGTCGTTTACAAGCCTGTAAACGAGGCGTCACTGTGCTGGCCACGCCCCCCTTCACTGCCGTCTACTCTCTGCTGGGATACTTAACCCCTTCAGCTCCACAGCTATGCAGGCAGTGAGGAGACAATACATACTAGAGAGTGCATTGCACAAGAAGGTAGGGGGAAGATCCTGTGTGTATTAGCAGTGTCCATATACAGCTGGGACATGTAGTTCTACACTTACAAGTTGCTGTTTTCTCCCAGCACTCAGGGCAGCTCTTGTATCCACTCCCTTACCAGTGTCATTATACAGCTGGGACTTGTAGTCCTACACATACAACATGCTGCTGAGTCTCCCAGCAGGCAGACATGTCACTCAGGGCAGCTCTAGTATCCACTCCCTTAGCAGTGTCATTATACAGCTGGGACTTGTAGTCCTACACATACAACATGCTGCAGAGTCTCCCAGCAGGCAGACATGTCATTCAGGGCAGCTCTTGTATCCACTCCCTTAGCAGAGTGGGGGAGGGGCAGAGATTGTTTTTATTGCATGTAAACAAAGGCCCAGAAAAGAACCAGGGAAATGAGGAAAAATATATATTTTTTTTTTTGCATAAAACTTGCTTAGCTCAGTTATATATCAGATTTTCACAGCTATATTGTTTTTTTTTCATAACTCGGAAAACCCCTTTAACCCCTTAAGGATCGGGCTCATTTTCACCTTAAGGACCAGGCCATTTTTTGCAAATCTGACCAGTGTCACTTTAAGTGCTGATAACTTTAAAACACTTTGACTTATCCAGGCAATTCTGAGATTGTTTTTTCGTCACATATTGTACTTCATGACACTGGTAAAATAAAGTCAAAAAAATTAATTTTTTTGCATAATAAAATACCTAATTTACCAAAAATTTGGAAAAATTAGCAAATTTCAAAGTTTCAGTTTCTCTACTTCTGTAATACATAGTAATACCCCCAAAAATTGTGATGACTTAACATTCCCCATATGTCTACTTCATGTTTGAATTATTTTGGGAATGATATTTTATTTTTTGGGGATGTTACAAGGCTTAGAAGTTTAGAAGCAAATCTTGAAATTTTTCAGAAATTTACAAAAACCCAATTTTTAGGGACCACTACAGCTCTGAAGTCACTTTGCGAGGCTTACATAATAGAAACCGCCCAAAAATTACCCCATTCTATAAACTACACCCCTCAAGGTATTCAAAACTGATTTTACAAACTCCGTTAACCCTTTAGGTGTTGCACAAGAGTTATTGGCAAATGGGGATGAAATTTGAGAATTTCATTTTTTTGCCTAATTTCCCATTTTAACCCATTTTTTCCACTAACAAAGCAAGGGTTAACAGCCAAACAAGACTATCTTTATTGCCCTGACTCTGCTGTTTACAGAAACACCCAATATGTGTCTGTAAACTACTGTACGGCCACACAGCGGGGCGTAGAGTGAAAGGTGCGCCGTGTGGTTTTTGGAAGCCAGATTTTGCTGGACAGTTTTTTTGACACCATGTCCCATTTGAAGCCCCCTGATGCACCCCTAGAGTAGAAACTCCATAAAGTGACCCCATCTAAGAAACTACACCCCTCAAGGTATTCAAAACTGATTTTACAAACTTCGTTAACCCTTTAGGTGTTGCACAAGAGTTATTGGCAAATTGGGATGAAATTTGAGAATTTCATTTTTTTGCCTAATTTTCCATTTTAACCCATTTTTTCCACTAACAAAGCAAGGGTTAACAGCCAAACAAGACTGTATCTTTATTGCCCTGACTCTGCTGTTTACAGAAACACCCAATATGTGTCCGTAAACTACTGTACGGCCACACAGCGGGGCGTAGAGTGAAAGGTGCGCCGTGTGGTTTTTGGAAGCCAGATTTTGCTGGACAGTTTTTTTGACACCATGTCCCATTTGAAGCCCCCTGATGCACCCCTAGAGTAGAAACTCCATAAAGTGACCCCATCTAAGAAACTACACCCCTCAAGGTATTCAAAACTGATTTTACAAACTTCGTTAACCCTTTAGGTGTTGCACAAGAGTTATTGGCAAATTGGGATGAAATTTGAGAATTTCATTTTTTTGCCTAATTTTCCATTTTAACCCATTTTTTCCACTAACAAAGCAAGGGTTAACAGCCAAACAAGACTGTATCTTTATTGCCCTGACTCTGCTGTTTACAGAAACACCCCAAATGTGGCCGTAAACTACTGTACGGCCACACAGCGGGGCGTAGAGTGAAAGGTGCGCCGTATGGTTTTTGGAAGTCAGATTTTGCTGGACAGTTTTTTTGACACCATGTCCCATTTGAAGCCCCCCTGATGCACCCCTAGAGTAGAAACTCCAAAAAAGTGACCCCATCTAAGAAACTACACCCCTCAAGGTATTCAAAACTGATTTTACAAACTTTGTCAACCCTTTAGGTGTTGCACAAGATTTAATGGAAAATAGAGATACAATTTCAAAATTTCACTTTTTTGGCAGATTTTCCATTTTAATATTTTTTTTCCAGTTACAAAGCAAGGGTTATCAGCCAAACAAAACTCATTATTTATGGCCCTGATTCTGTAGTTTACAGAAACACCCCATATGTGGTCGTAAACTGCTGTACGGGCACACGGCAGGGCGCAGAAGGAAAGGAATGCCATACGGTTTTTGGAAGGCAGATTTTGCTGGACTGTTTTTTTTTATACCATGTCCCATTTGAAGCCCCCCTGTTGCACCCCTAGAGTAGAAACTCCAAAAAAGTGACCCCATTTTAGAAAGTACGGAATAGGGTGGCAGTATTGTTGGTACTAGTTTAGGGTACATATGATTTTTGGTTGCTCTATATTACACTTTTTGTGCGGCAAGGTAACAAGAAATAGCTTTTTTGGCACGTTTTTTTTTGTAATTTACAACATTCATCTGACAGGTTAGATCATGTGGTAATTTTATAGAGCAGGTTGTCACGGACGCGGCGATACCTAATATGTATACAATTTTTTTTATTTATGTAAGTTTTATACAATAACTTCATTTTTAAAACCAAAAAATTGTTTAGTGTCTCCATAGTCTAAGAGCCATAGTTTTTACAGTTTTTGGGCGATTATCTTGAGTAGGGTCTATTTTTTGCGGGATGAGATGATGGTTTTATTGGCACTATTTTGGGGTGCATATGACTTTTTGATCGCTTGCTATTACACTTTTTGTGACGTAAGATGGCAAAAAATTGCTTTTTTTACACTTTTTTTTTCTTTTTTTTTTACGGTGGTCACCTGAGGGGTTAGGTCATGTGATAATTTTATAGAGCCGGTCGATACGGACGCGGCAATACCTAATATGTATACTTTATTTTTATTTATAAAAGTTTTACACAATTATTTTATTTTTGAAACAAAAAAAATCATGTTTTAGTGTTTCCATAGTCTAAGAGCCATAGTTTTTTCAGTTTTTGGGCGATTATCTTGAGTAGGGTCTCATTTTTTGCGGGATGAGATGACGGTTTTATTGGTACTATTTTGGCGTACATGCGACTTTTTTGATCACTTTTATTACCTTTTTTGGGAAGTAAGGTGGGCAAAATTTCAATTTTCTCATAGTTTTTATTTTTTTATTTTTATGGCGTTCACCGTGCGGGGAAAGTAACATGACCGTTTTATAGATCAGGTCGTTACGGACGCGGCGATACCTAATATGTGTAGTGTATTTTTTTTATTTTTTTTATTCAGTGATAAATGTTTTTTTATTTTATCTTAACTTTTTTCACTTTTTTAAAAAAAATTGGACCCAGACCCACTTGGTTCTTGAAGATCCAGTGGGTCTGATGTCTGTAAAATACAGTACAGAACCTATATAGGTTTCTGCACTGTATTTTACTTACACTGAACAGATCTATGCTTTCAGCACAGATCTGTTCAGCACCATGGACAGCAGGACGCCTGAGCAGGCGTCCCGTTGCCATGGGAACCTTCCCCGTCTGCCACAACTTCGCAGACGGGGAAGGGTGAGGACGGGGCTTCGGGGGGCTCTCTGGGGGCTCTCTCCCTCTCCCATCGGGGGGCTGCAAAGGCACAGCAGCCCCCCGATCGGAGAGGGAGGGAGCTCCTTGCGCTGTTAACCTTTTCCATACAGCGGTCCATACGGACCGCTGTATGGAAAGGGTTAAACGGCTGACATCGCATCAACGATGTCAGCCGTTTATACCAGGGTGCCAGCAATGTGCTGGCACCCTGGTATAACCCACTGTACACCAACGATTATGCAATGGGAGGCGGGCGGGGGATCGCGATCCCGCCTGCCGCACCGCCCGCCTCCCGCAACGCCCCCACTGCCTGCGACACCCCCCCTGCACCACCCGCCGCCATCAAATCATACAGGGGTGCAGGGGGGGGTGCGCAATATTGATTTTAGGCACTCAGAAGTTTCTGATCCCCGCGGTCAGGGACCGCGGGGATCAGAAACTGCAAAAAGCGCAGCAAACCGCAGGTCTGAATTGACCTGCGGTTTGCTGCGATCGCCGACACGGGGGGGTCAAATGACCCCCCCCCTGCGTTGTTACGGGATGCCGGCTGAATGATTTCAGCCGGCGTCCCGTTCCGATTAACCCCTGCGGCGCCGGAATGCAGATTTTAAGTCAGGACGTACCGGTACGTCCTCGGTCCTTAAGGACTTGGGAAATAGGGCGTACCGGTACGTCCTCGGTCCTTAAGGGGTTAAGGACCAGGCCATTTTTTGCTAATCTGACCAGTGTCACTTTAAGTGGTGATAACTTTAAAACGCTTTGACTTATCCAGGCCATTCTGAGATTGTTTTTTCATCACATATTGTACTTCGTGACACTGGTAAATGAAGTAAAAAAATAATAATTTTTATTTATAAAAAAATACCAAATTTACCCAAAATTTTTTAAAAATGGCAAATTTCCAAGTTTCAATTTCTCTACTTCTATAATACATAGTAATACCTCCAAAAATTGTTATTACTTTACATTCCCCATATGTCTACTTCATGTTTGGATCATTTTGGGAATGATATTTTATTTTTTGGGGATGTTACAAGGCTTAGAAGTTTAGAAGCAAATCTTGAAATTTTCAAAAACCCAATTTTTAGGGACCAGTTCAGGTCTGAAGTCACTTTGCGAGGCTTACATAATAGAAACCACCCAAAAATGACCCCATTCTAGAAACTGTGGAGAATATAGGGTAGTAGGACGCACAGGGCTACTAGTTCGCCAACCAGGGTGCTCGCAGTCCAGTAGTGTCACCCCACTACTCAGTAAATGCTAAAAATGTATGTGAAAGACTGGGCACACCTGAGGAAATTTGGTCACTATATTATATTGAATTTATTTGCGATATTATAAAAGATAAAAAACGCATAAGGCTAAAAGATGAATCTAATAATCCCAAATAGCGCACCAATACGTAAGATGTACAATAAAAATACCACCTTTGGGCAGATGGTGAAACAATACACACGTTGGACAATAAAATACAATAAAATGCAATATATACTCCCTGTGGATAAATGTAGTTAGTACGTCAATAGGGTAAAATAGATAATAAAACTAATAAATATAGCAGCATAGGTCGTGTATAGCAGCATAGAATCGTATAGCAGCGTGGGTATGTTATGCCAAATATTTTTAAGTTTGTTGCAGCAACGTGAATCGGGTATAGCAGTGTGAATCTAAGCTGCTAACTGCAACAAATAGTTGGCTCATAGCCGTATATTCATCCCGATAAATCAAATCATACACAAAGTCCCGCAAGCAGTCTTCGCTATTTGTACCACATGCTATTGCAACCTGCAGAATAGGTCGTTGCCCAAAGTTATTAGGTCAAGGTGCGTCCGAGACCACAGTACCAAAACTGTATGCAGCGGCGTCCCGCTGTATCACTAATTAATACAAATGTCCTTTGGGACTTATTCTTACACCTATTTTACCCTGCACCTACCAATTGCCTAAGACATAACTTTTAATTTTGTTCAATTTAAAATGTTTGGTAGTGATCCGACATAACATTTGTGTTTTAAAATTTCCAGTGACACTGGCCTTTGTTTGTTCACTTTTTGTCTAGATACAATGTTGCCATTGCAGGCTCCGCGTTTGCCTGTCTTCAATCACGGCACTGCATCTAGAGTTAATTTATATGCGTAAGCGCCAGTGATTCCTGTTGTTAAAATTAGAGCCTCACGCTGCCCCCCGACATGTTTCGCCGTGTCACGGCGTCCTCAGGGGTTCGGGCCTACTTATTGTTCGGGTCCTGACCGCCAGATAAAAAACACGTCGTCGCTGTATCTCTGCCAGAGCACCAGGTCCGTCCCCAGTCTGGGGGCCACGATTTGGTCCTCCCACTCCGCCATAAATAAATTTGCGCAACTGGGGGCGAACCTGATGCCCATGGCAGTGCCCCGGGTTTGCAAATAAAAAACACCATTAAAATAGAAATAATTGTGAGTTAAAATGAGGTTAATGTCTTCAATTGAAAAATCTGTTGTATGGTTCTTCTTCCTTCCTGTGTTAGTTGTTACTTTACAGCTTCCTTTCCTTGTTCGTGGTCAATGACCGTATATAGGGATTGGACGTCTAATGAACCCATTAGCCAATGCTCTTCAAACTGTATATTTTCTATTTTCTTTTATTTCTGTCGTATCCTTGACATAGGATGGTATCTTTTTAACCCTAGTTTGGAGTAAAACATCAATATATTGGGAAAGATTGGCCGTTAAAGAGTCAATCCCTGACACAATTGGACATCCCAGCGCATTGTTCTTATCTTTATGTATTTTGGGGATACAATAAAAAAAACAGTATTCTTGGGAATTTGTTTAATATAAAACCATGTTTATCATTATTTAAAATTTCACTGTCTTTCCCCTTTTTACAGAAACTTTCTAAATGACTATAGAATTGGTCAGTTGGGTCCCTTGGTAGTTTCTGATACGTGCTTATGTCTGACAGTTGACGTAAACATTCTATATTATATTTTTCTACATCTTGGATTACTATTGATCCCCCCTTATCCGCTGGGCGAATTACGATATTTTTTTCTTTCTTTCTTATATATTACATTTTATTGTATTTTATTGTCCAACGTGTGTATCGTTTCACTATCTGCCAAAAGGTGGTATTTTTATTGTACATCTTACGTATTGGTGCGCTATTTGGGATTATTAGATTCACCTTTTAGCCTTATGCGTTTTTTATCTTATAATATCGCAAATAAATTCAATAAAATATAGTGACCAAATTTCCTCAAGTGTGCCCAGTCTTTCACAACCATTCTAGAAACTACACCCCTGAAGGTATTCAAAACTTATTTTACAACCTTTGTTAACCCTTTAGGTGTTCCACAAGAATTAATGGAAAATAGAGATACAATTTAAAAATTTCACTTTTTGGGCAGATTTTCCATTTTAATAATTTTTTTCCAGTTACAAAACAAGGGCTGACAGGCAAACCAAACAATATTTATGGCTCTGATTCTGTAGTTTACAGAAACACCCCACATGTGGTCGTAAACCGCTGTACGGGCACACGGCAGGGCGCAGAAGGAAAGGAATGCCATACGGTTTTTGGAAGGCAGATTTTGCTGGACTGTTTTTTTGGACACCATGTCCCATTTGAAGCCCCCCTGATGCACCCCTAAAGTAGAAACTCCAAAAAAGTGACCCCATTTTAGAAACTACAGGATAGGGAGAAAGTTGTGTTGGTACTAGTTTAGGGTAAATATGATTTTTGGTTGCTCTATATTACACTTTTTGTGAGACAAGGTAACAAGAAATAGCTGTTTTGGCACCGTTTTTATTTTTTGCTATTTACAACATTCATCTGACAGGTTAGATCATGTGGTATTTTTATAGACCAGGTTGTCACAGATGCGGCGATACCTAATATGTATACTTTTTCTTCTATTTATGTAAGTTTTACATAATGATTTCTTTTTTTAAACCAAAAAAAAATCATGTTTTAGTGTCGCCAAAGTCTGAGAGCCATAATTTTTTCAGTTTTTGGGCGATTACCTTGGGTAGGGTATGATTTTTGCGGGATGAGATGACGGTTTTATTGGCACTATTTTGGGGTGCGTGTGACTTTTTGATCGCTTGCTATTACACTTTTTGTGATGTAAGGTGACAAAAAATGGTTTATTTAGCATAGTTTTTATTTAATTTTTTTTACGGTGTTCATCTGAGGGGTTAGGTCATGTGAAATTTTTATAGAGACAGTCGATACGGACACAGCGATACCTAATATGTATACTTTTTTTATTATTTATGTAAGTTTTACACAACAGCTTTTTTAAAACAAAAAAAATGATGTTTTAGTGTCTCCATATTCTGAGCCATAGTTTTTTGTTTTTTTTTGGACGATTGTCTTAGGTAGGGGCTCATTTTTTGCGGGATGAGGTGACGGTTAGATTGGTACTATTTTGGTGGGCAAACGCCTTTTTGATCGCTTGCTGTTGTACTTTTTGTGATGTAAGATGACAAAAAAATTGTTTATTTAGCACAGTTTTTATTTTTTACGGTGTTCATCTGAGGAGTTAGGTCATGTGATATGTTTATAGAGCCGGTCGATACGGACGCGGCGATACCTAATATGTATAATTTTCCTATTTTTTACCAATATTTTTTTACTTTATTTGAGGAATATTACGTTTTTGTTTATTTTTACTTGAAACTTTAAATTTTTTGGGGGGAAAACTTTATTTTTTCAACTTTTTTTCACTTTTTTTTGTCCTACTTGGGACTTGAACATTTGGGGGTCTAATACTTTACAATGCATTCCAATACTTCTGTATTGGAATGCATTGGCTGTATGAGTAATACAGTGAGTATTACTCATACAGCTTCCGGCCTGTGAGATCCAGGGGCTGAATCTCACAGGCTCGTCACCGGAAGGCAGCGTGATGCCTTCCTTAGGCATCGCACTGCCTTCCATGCCATCAGGTCCCCCCTACAGCCCCACGGGGACCCGATGGCACCGCCGATTGCGGCCACAAACCGCAGGTAAAAGCCGCAAACCTGCGGTTTGCGGCGATCGCCAACACGGGGGGGGGGGGGGGGTCACAGGAACCCCCTGCGCATTTAGCCAAGGTGCCTGCTCAATGATTTGAGCAGGCACCAGGTTCTGATCACCGAAAACACCAACACAGCAGACTACTGTATGTAGTGTGCACCACATTTATTGTGTCTTACTTTTACATGTATCTTGGCAGTTTTGAAAAAATGTTTTAAAAAAAGAATGTAACACTATGGACACTAATGTCAGTAATGTAGCAGGCAAGTAAGTAATCACAGCAGGAGTATTATGCAAAAATTTAAGAGCCTCTGTCAGAATGATTAACCCTAATAAACCAGGCATACTACCTGGTAGGGTTAATCATGTTGATTAAAACAATAAAGTGCAGTGTTTTAGCACAGTCCAGCATAAAACTGTCTTTCTTAAATCATGGAAGATGAAAAAAGTAAAATCATAAGCTAGACCTACGCGTTTTGAGTGGACACCCCACTCTTAATCATGGCATAAAATATTCAGCCAACATACCCCACTTTTATATGGCCAGCATGTCAAAGCCTGGCAAAGAAGAGGGGGTGATTTCTCATTATAGATCCAGTGTCACGGCCTCTGTGGTTTTCGCCGTGACACGGTTGCCGGGCATGCTGTTACCAGCGGCAACATGTTGTGGTTGCAGCATGTAGGTGCCTCCTCTTTTCTCCTGGGGCCTTCCCTGTCTGGTGCCAGAGGGGTTAATTATCTAGCTGGTGGAGATTTTGGTGTGTCCTGGGTGTGACCACGAGGTTTATATTGCCTGTGGCCTATTGATTGGGTGCAGTGTTCCTCCAGCCTTGCTGTGTGCTGGAGCTGTGCTCCTGCCCGGTCTCTACCATCTGTCCAGTGGGATGGCCTCCTAGCTAGACATACTGTCACCGTATAACGTAAGAGAACGGGGAAGCAGCTAGGCATGGACACCGGTAAAAGGGAGCTGGTCACCTCCTAGAGCTTCCCTAATCCTCGCCCTGACTCCTAACCTTAAGCGTGGGACCCAGATGGTAGGACGGTTCATACCCAGGAACCTTGGACCTAAGTCACCCTTGAAAATCCCTGGAATAAAAGCAGGGGAGAGACGACCTGTTATTCCACGACACGGATGAACAGGAGTCTCACAGGCCTAGCAGCAAGGGAAGGGACAGACAGTGCACAGCTACTGCATCGGCAAGTAAGAGCCCAGAAACAACTCGCACTTACCTGCCATGGCAAACAACGATGACCAGAACCCCATGCAGAAAGGATGCATGGCGGCCCCCTGCAGAGCTGCACACTGACTAGTGGTTCCCCTTCTGGGGAACCCTGAGACCCCCTTCCGGAGGCACAGGACACATGTCTAGCAAACATGCTGGACTACAAACACAAACAGACCAGACATATAACAACCATTTCACAATTTGATAAGACAACAACCACCCATACATAAAAAAATCACCAAACATATGAAAGGGTAGTGAAGGGAAGGTAGACAACGGGATGACATAGATGACCTCTATGTTCCACAAGGTGTCCCTCAAGCACTGGGCAGATGGTAGAGGCCGGGCAGGAGCACAGCTCCAGCACACAGCAAGGGTGGAGGAACACTGCACCCAGCCAACAGGCAATTTAAACCTCGTGGCCACACCCAGGACACACCTAAATCCCCACCAGCTAGATAATTAACCCCTCCGGCACCATACAGGGAAGGCCCCAGGAGAAAGGAGGAGGCACCTACATGCTGCAACCACAACACGTTGCCACTGGCCACAGCATGCCCGGCAACTGTGTCAAGGCGAAAACCACAGAGGCCGTGACATCCAGGGGCTGAGATTTACTTTTAGTTAGTCAGGGTAAACATTTGAAAGGGAGTCTGTCAATGTGCCAGACTTACCATTGTATAACAGGATTTGGATCTATAGACTGCCTGTCTGAAAGTTTAAGACAAGTGTTATGGGAGTGGGTGTGGAACCACTGTGTCAACCAACAGATTTGACTTTGGGCTACTCCTAAGGAGTTATCCTGGCAGTCCCTTGGTATTCACCCTTTAACCCCCTGTAATCTGGACTTCACTACAGGTGAACCGCCAGGCCGCTACCTCTCAGAGTAGTCTGTATGATTGACAGCTGACCCATGGGGGTCAGAGACACAGGTGCAGAGCACCAAGAGGTCAGTAAAATCATAGTCAGGGACAGGCCAAGAACAGGCAGAGCGTGTGCTATATGGTAAACGGTCTGAGGTCAGGGCAGGCAGTGATGTGTCAATATTACATAGTTACATAGTTAATACGGTTGAAAAAAGACAAATGTCTATCAAGTTCAACCAAGGGATAGGTGGGGACGCGAATCCCAGAAGGAAGTGAGACTCAGATTTCTACACATTTTCATAAGCATTACTGTTTTTTACTTTTAAGAATTTGTCTAAGCCATTTTTGAAACTGTCTACGGTTCCTGCTGTGACCACGACATGAGGAAGTGTATTCCACAGATTCACAGTTCTTACAGTAAAGAAGCTTTGACGCTTCTGGAGACTGAAATTTTCGGAGGCAGTTCCCCCTTGTGTTTTGAGCACATTTTACATGCAACAGCTTTTCGCCGTATTTTTTGTATGGCCCATTTATATACTTGTACAGGTTAATCATGTCCCCCCTTAGACGTTTCTTCTCAAGACTAAATAAATTCAATTCTTTTAATCTTTCTTCATAACTAAGACCCTCCATGCCCCTTATCATTTTAGTTACTCTCCTCTGTACTTTTTCCAGCTGCAGTACATCCTTTCTATGTACTGGTGCCCAGAACTGGACTGCATATTCCAGATGAGGCCGCACCAGCGCTTTGTAATATAGTAGTATTACATCCCTGCCCCGCGAGTCCATGCCTCGCTTAATGTATGACAATATCCTGGTGGCCTTAGAAGCAGCTGATTAACATTGTATGCTGTGATTTAATCTACCATCCACAAGGACACCCAAATCCTTCTCTATAAGTGACTCTCCCAGTGCTACATCACCTAGGACATATGAAGCACAGAGATTATTAATACCAATATGCATAACTTTACATTTGTCCACATTGAACCTCATTTGCCAAGTTGATGCCCAATCACTCAGAGTGTTCAAGTCAGCTTGTAGTTTGTGGACATCTTCCATAGACCGTACAGTTCTACACAGCTTAGTGTCATCTGCAAAAATAGATATGGTGCTATTAATCCCGTCCTCAATATCATTAATAAATAAATTAAATATAAAGGGCCCAGCACTGAACCTTAGGGTACAGCACTTATACCTGGGACCATTCTGAATAGGAATCATTGACCACAACTCTCTGGACACGGTCCTTCAGCCAGTTTTCAATCCAATTACAAACTATACTTTCCAAGCCAATAGACCTTACTTTACCTATTAAGCGTTTATTGAGGGACAGTATCAAAAGCCTTTGCAAAATCCAGAAACACTACATTTGCCCCTCTGTCCAGGCTACTACTCACCCCCTCATAAAAACTAATCAGGTTAGTCTGACAACTTCTGTCCTTGGTAAACCCCTGTTGGTTATCACTTATAATATTATTTACAGTCATATACTCCTGTATATAGCCCCTTAAGAGTCCTTCTAACAGAGGTGAGGTCAGGAATTAGAGGGTCAGAATCCAGTAAATGGGCAGATAATCGGTACATGGGTAGACAGCAGAGACAGAACACCTTCACAACTGAGCAAGTTATGGAACTTATTGCTCAGGCACCTTCCCACAGGGGAAAGTACTTTAAGTATTTCAGGGTTGCCAACCATTGACAGGTGAAGACTAGGGCGCTGGCCATATAAGAGTCAGAGAAAGTGTGTGTGCCTCCTATGGGTGGGGAGGAGAGACCTTGCAGGTAACCAGGCCACAGCCTGCATGGAGGGACAGAGCAAGCCCAGCAGTCAAGCACATCAGAAACAAGGATACAGCGGGAGGCGGGTTCGGCCCACCAGGGGAGGTGAGCAGGGCGGCAGGAGCGGCGGGCTGCCACTGTTACAACTTTTTTGAGCCAGAAATGTTGGCGCAAAGTCACATTTTAGGGCACATTCACATATTACTAGAAAAACTGGATTCATCTTTTTATTACATTTTAGGCCACATCTCCTTTCCCACTAAGCAACACACCTTTCCGTTAAGTTATGTCATCTTGTTGAGCATGGCAAAAAACACTAGATATCTAAAACACTAGATGTTAGTGAAGGAGTGCATAAGGCCATCCTTCATATAAGATATGGGGCAAGGGCTATTCATAATATTCAGTATATTGGGCAGACTAGATGGGCCAAATGGTTCTTATCTGCAGACACATTCTATGTTTCTATGTCAATTTCTGTGCCAGATTGTACCACATTTTATGTTAAAGTCAAGGCACTGCCACAATAGTGAGTCTTGGCAGCACATTCCTGTTCACATAGGATGATGTCCTGACAAACAATGGTCAAATAGGTGGCGTGGTGATGGCAGTAAGGATGTGTGGCCGGAGGCCCCACCATATTTATCATCTTTTTTAAATTCTTTTTATTGAACAGGTATATAGTACCGAATTATACAGTATTGTACATACCAAAATTCTGAAAAAGATCAAGTACAGCACTGTGTTTTACAATCTTAATCAGGAAGAGAATGATATTTGGTATACATAGAGCAGATCAAATATAAGTGACTTATACATATTTACTTTAATATATACAATTTAAATGTCGCACTAGGGAAACCTGGTCACCAAGTAGGTGCACCCGTCCAATCGAGAACACTCACTCGATTAGAGAAAAAGGAACAATTTGAAAGTATGGACAGAGCACTCAATGAAATCCGGGACCATGTGTATACACAAAGAATATAATTTTATTTGGCTGATATGTCAGCAAACGACAAAATCAATAACGAATAGCAGCTTGAGATGTATGTAATAGTACTATATGATACCGTAGATAATAGATAACAACCTTATACAAATATAGACAATATTGCAAGTATGCTGAGAATTGACTTATTGAATTAAGACCATACATATACTCAAGATGGCAGATACAATAGTCGGTAAATATTCGTTAAAATTTTCGATAAAATATTCGACCCAGTGTCCATAGAAGGGATGTATACCCTAAAAACGATGGTAATAGAAATCAATTCTGATAAAAATCGGTTGTATGCAATGTCCTGCAGATAGTCAAATAATGGTATCCGATAAATTCGAGACCAAGAAACAATGTTCATATGACAATTTACCCACACCTGGAACAGCGGCGTCCCGCTTAAACAGGGTAGGTAGCGGCGTCTCGCTACTAAACAACTTGCAAGTCACTTTACCTTTAGATTGACTTAGCCTTTTGCCAGACCTCGAGATGTTCTTACTCCCCAAACGTGCCTCCGTTGTTTGTAGCACTATTTTAATCGGGAGATTCTCACTGGTGAAAGATAATCAATCCTCGAAAATTCTGTGCTTTCAACTTTCGTCGATTTAAAGCAACACACCTCTGGTCAGTGGCGGTCGATAGTTGGTTTGCAGTCTTTCTGTGCAGCAAAAGTGGGGGATGTAGCACCAGACGTGTTTCGGGGTCCCAGTGTTCACCCCTTCCTCAGTGGTATTCACCCCCCTCTCAAGTTCCCTCTTTTATAGTACACCTCTTGTGTATAACATGGTTTCATTGGTCAATTACCAAACGTCAGATCCGGCCTACCAATTCTTTCAGGTGTCTACAATTACTATCCAATTTCATGCAAAGGAAAAAAGATTTAATAGTAAAAACTGAAAATAGCCAATATTTCTCCTTTAGCAACCAGCTACAGATCTACAATTATATACACTTATTCATACCAAGTCCTTGAGCATTCCATGAAAAAAAACGCATCTATGCCCATTGCGTTTGTGATGCGGCATATATGCGTTTTTTCTTTTTTTACTTATAAAGACATAGGGCTCCTCTCATCCCATTGGTCCAATGATTGATTATAGGACTCATTGGACCAATGGGATGAGAGGAGCCCTATGTCTTTAAGTGGGACGCCGCTGTTCCAGGTGTTGGTAAATTGTCATATAAACATTGTTTCTTGGTCTCAAATTTATCGGATACCATTATTTGACTATCTGCAGGACATTGCATACAACCGATTTTTATCAGAATTGATTTCTATTAACATCGTTTTTAGGGTATACATCCCTTCTATGGACACTGGGTCGAATATTTTATCGAAAATTTTATTGAATATTTACCGACTATTGTATCTGCCATCTTGAGTATATGTATGGTCTTAATTCAATAAGTCGATTCTCAGCATACTTGCAATATTGTCTATATTTGTATAAGGTTGTTATCTATTATCTACGGTATCATATAGTACTATTACATACATCTCAAGCTGCTATTCGTTATCGATTTTGTCGTTTGCTGACATATCAGCCAAATAAAATTATATTCTTTGTGTATACACATGGTCCCGGATTTCATTGAGTGCTCTGTCCATACTTTCAAATTGTTCCTTTTTCTCTAATCGAGTGAGTGTTCTCGATTGGACGGGTGCACCTACTTGGTGACCAGGTTTCCCTAGTGCGACATTTAAATTGTATATATTGAAGTAAATATGTATAAGTCACTTATATTTGATCTGCTCTATGTATACCAAATGTCATTCTCTTCCTGATTAAGATTGTAAAACACAGTGCTGTACTTGATCTTTTTCAGAATTTTGGTATGTACAGTTGTTCTGTATAATTCGGTACTATATACCTGTTCAATAAAAAGAATAACATTTTTAAAAAAAGATTATAAATATGGTGGGGCCTCTGGCCACACCCCCTTCCTGCCATCACCACGCCACGCCACGCCACTATCTACGGTATCATATAGTACTATTACATACATCTCAAGCTGTTATTCGTAATCGATTTTGTCGTTTGCTGACATATCAGCCAAATAACATTATATTCTGTGTGTATACACATGGTCCCGGATTTCATTGAGTGCTCTGTCCATACTTTCAAATTGTTACTTCAATATATGGTCTATCTGGATGCAGTAAGTAAAGCAGCAGTGAATCTATGGGCTGAATACAAAGTTTGTGAAGGAGCACCACAGTCCCCAGACTTTCAGAAACTTAGGAGAACACCCTCGATTTTTGAATACTATATTTTCATACAGTATTATCGTATTCACCAATACCCCCCATTGGTTTACGGTGGGAGTTCTATCTCCCAACCACCTAATAACTTTGGCTTTCCGGGCCAAAAATAAAACTTACCTCAAAAATATTTTGGTGTAATGTGTATAAATAACCTCATCCATGATCCCAAATAGGCACATCATAGGAGCCATAGGAACGGGAAGAGTCAGTAAATTAGACAAGAAATCTGTAATTTCCTTCCAGAATGCTTGTATATACGTGCAGTCCCATATAAGATGCCAAAAGTTAGCCCCCACTGCAGCGCACCTGTGACATCTTGAATGTGATAGCCTGCCCATCTTATACAGTCTCGAGGGTGTTAAATAACATTGGTGTATAATGCATAACTTTATCAACTTATTATTAATAGCAGGAGAAACCAAGGATGGTAATTCCAAGACATCATCTATGTCTTCATCTTTAAGTTCTGGTATTATAGTTTTCCATTTAGAAATGGCTAGTAGTGGGGTAGATTGTATCTTGGTGCTCACTAAATGGGTATATAATGCTGTTATGAATCCACGGGGACCTTGTGAGCGAATCACTCCAATCATTGGATAGTTGGATATATCAATTCGGGTGGCACTGAAGTGGGAATGCAAAGCATGTCTCAATTGTAAAAAGCTATAAAAAGCTGTTCTAGGTAGGTCATATCTATTACCTAAAGCTTCAAAAGTGTTAAAAACTTTGTCACTATACACATCTCCCAGAGTTCAAATGCCATAGTCCTTCCAGAATTGATTCCTAGGAAGAGAGACCAGAGAGGGGAGCATAGGATTGTCCCATAGTGGTGTCTCAGCCATACAATCCCTATATGCAGGGCCGGATTAAGAGCATCATGGGCCTGGTGCAGAAGATTTTAATGGGCCTTTTTATAGAAAAAAAAAACGCAACGCAGAGCAACTTTTTATAGCACAAATAAAGTGTGAATTTACGCAAAATTACACATGTGAAAATACGCATGCATAAAGTTTGAAGTGTAAACGGGTCTGCGTAATCCCATTCAAGTCTATTGGACTAAAGTTCATGCGTAATTTTGAAGCAGATTTACGCACGGTTTGCGTGTAAAAAATCTGCTGTGTGAACTTAGCCTAAGTGTACATCTCTGGCCACAGTTTAAATATACAGCCATATATATAGATGGCTGTATTATGTATAGCCACCCCCCAAGGAGTTAACTAGTGCTGCTGGATATGTCATTCAGGAGCATGAAAAAGCTATTCACGTCTAGCTTTTCCATGCTCCTGAATGGCATATGTGTTTATAAAAGCTAATCTATTATAAGCAGATATGCCATTGAGGAGCTTGGAAAAGATAGGTAGGCAAGAAATAGTCACCTAGCTTTTCCATGCTCCTAAATGGCATATATGCTTATATGCATACATGTTTATAATAGCCAAGCTATTATATGCAGATCTGCCATTCAGGAGCATGAAAAAGCTAGGTGAGAAACAGTCACCTAGCTTTTCCATGCTCCTGAATGGCAAATCTGCCTTTAGGCATATCTGTTTATAATAGCTGATCAATTATAAGCAGATATACCACTCAGGAGCATTGAAGAGCTAGGTGACTATTTCTCACTTAGCATTTCCATGCTCCTGAATGGCATATCTGTTTATAATACATCAGGCTCAGCTATTATAAAAATATATGCCTATAAGCAGATATGCAATTCAGGAGCATGGAAAATGGAAAAACTAGGTGAAAAAAATCATCACCCAGCTTTTCCATGCTCCTGAATGACATGTATAAATTATACAGTACACAGTATAATAGGTCAGGTGAACCAATGTTGATTTACTTACCGCCTATGAGTTGTTTTCTGGGCAGTACACTGAAGGCTGCTGAACGCGACTCACCGCTGGCAGCACCCCTGACTCCACGCAGGAAGAATTTTGAACTTCCCGCGCGCAGCAGCCGTCACGGTCTTTCACTTTACGGCATGGCCTAGGCCCCAGGGGAGGAGTCTGACGTGACGACGCAGCGCGGCGTGCACAGCTGACCTGTCACCTGACCTGATCTGTCAGCTGTCACTGTCCTGGTGAGTTCTGTAAAGGGCCGGCCTGGGAGATTTCTCCTTGCGCGCCGGCCCTGTCATCATCTGACAGTCGGCATGGTTTGGTCCTACTAAAGGACCGCGGGGCGGCCGCCAGGCAACCTCAGCGAGGCGGCCTATGCGGGCCTAGCTCCGGTTGGCCTATGCGGGCTGCTGGGCCTATTTTCATGCAGGGGCCTGGAGCTGCAGCTCCATCCGCCCCTACGTTAATCTGGCCCTGCCTATATGCATGTATCCTCTTGCAGGCCTCCCAAACCTGTATGGCTAGTCTATGTATTGGTAACAGTATTCGTGAGAATAACTGAGGTTTCTCCAATACAGGCCATAAAGATTTAAGGTTCAGCTATGCGGCCAAATGAGCCTCTGAGTTAGCTAGTTGTTCTGTGCAGGACACCCAGGTCCTCAGATGCCGCAGTTGACCCGCCAGATTGTACGAGTAAAAATCAAAGACATCAAAGGCAAAGACATTCCTCCCTCCCCCCTAGGACGACATAGGTTGGGTATGGACAATTTAGGTCTATTAGTGCCCCAGATAAATGGTGACATTGAAGTAAGCTGCTGAAAAATTGCCTTGGGGACTATATAGGGGCATTTTCTAACACATAGGCAGTATAATTAACTTGATTAAATTAATTTGGCCCGATGCTGATAGTGGTAAGCCACTCCACACCCGAAATTTATCTATGCTTAATCTAGGACAGGTTGTATGTTGCAACACATCTCTTCTGAAGTGTAAAATGGGAACAGAGCAGATTTGGACCAATTAATCCGTAACCCTGAAAAATGGCTAAAAGCGTCAGTTAGAGAGATGGCACGAGTAAGGGTACCCTCCAACTCTGACATAAAGAGCACCATGTCATCTGCATAGAGTCCTACCCTATCCTCCCTTTCTCCCACCTGCACTCCTCTATATTGTGAATCACCTCTAATCCGCATGGCTAGGGGTTCTATTGCCAGGGCAAATAGTAAAGGGGACAGTGGGCACCCCTGTCTAGTCCCGCGACCCAGATGGAAGAATGCCGAGCACATACCATTTACTAGAACATTGGCCTTTGGTTGTTGGTATAATATCGAGATCCATTTAATGAAGTTGGGCCCAAATCCAAAGCATTGAAGAGTAGCTAGCAGGTACGGCCATTCCACTGAATCAAAAGCCTTAGCAGTATCTAAGGACACCAATGCCCATTTCTGCTTCTGCCTCAGACCTATCTGGGTTATCACCTGTACTCTTCTGATGTTATCTGTTGTGGTTCTGCCAGGCAAGAATCCCGACTGATCAGGATGGATAATACCATGAATAACGCCTGTGAGGCGCATAGCCAGTATCTTGGCCAATATTTTATAATCAAGGTTCAATAAAGCTATAGGTCTATACGATCCACATTCCGTTGGATCCTTGCCCGGTTTGAGAAGCACCACAATAGTAGTCTCATATAATGACAATGGTAAACTCCCTTTTACAAAGGAGTCTTCATACATTTGAATCAGGGGGGAGACAAATTATTCGCATATACTTCTAATGACACACTGTAACGGGGCGCCGAAGGCACACTCGGTCTCCCATCAGCTGCAGACCTGCTGCTTAGCTTCAGGAGCGAGGATCTGTGTTCAGCCTCGTTCCCAGGGCGGCTTTTGCTAGCTGGGAGGCTCCCTGCTCCTAGGTCTGCCTTGAGCGCCGAGCTGATCACTTGGTGCTCGACTTGTTTGTCTGTCGGTCATGTGACGCTGGCCAAGTCACATGACCCTCACTCCCCACTATAAATACAGGCAACCTGCTGTGTATTATTAATGTTATTTAGCTTACCTTTGGATTTGACCCTTGAACTGCTTCCTGACACCTCTTCTGCCTGCTCCCTGAACCTTGACGCTACCTCTCGGATTTTGACCTCGGCTTGCTTTTGGATTTTGTCTTTACCTCTTCTTTTGTACTGATGTGACCTCCTGGACTGACCCCGGCTAGTTGACCCGCCTCGCCCTTCCGTTTTTGGTGGTACCTTGCTTGTTCCACCTCTCTGTCCGCTCTAGTGCTAGCTCTCATTGGCTGTCCGCTTCCCTGCTGTCTCTATCTCTCTGCTTGCACTTACTCAGGTCAGGGACTGTCGGCCAGTTGCGCCCCGTCACCTAGGGCGGGTGGTGCAAGTAGGCAGGGACAGGGGACCGGGTGCCAGCTCAGGGGGTGCACCTCCGCTCTATCTTTATACCCGCGACTCTACCCCGTGACAGCAAACCATCTGGGCCAGGGGACTTCCATCTTGCTAAGGAGGCGATGGCATCCGTAATTTCTTGGGGCTTTATTAGGGATTCTAACAACTCTACTGCCTCACTTGACAATTTGGGAAATTCCACTTCCTAGAGATAGTCTAAAACTTCCCCTGATGTGTATCCAACCCTAGCTTTGTATAAATCCTGATAAAACTCCCGGAACCTCTGGGCAATTGCACCAGGATCTGTCATTATGCTAGCATCATCAGCTTGGACACGGAGTACTGCAGGGGATGCCTGATTCTGTCTTACTATATGTGCTAATAATTTATCAGATATATTTCCTAACTTGAAGAAGGATTGTTTTAAAAAGAAAAAACGTTGAGCTTTTTCGTTTAATAAGGTGAGGTATTGACGTCCTTTTAATAGCCATTCTTCCCTGTTATGGTCTGTGGGGTCTGCCACATATACCTCCTCCAATCTGGAGCATTCAGATGCCAACTCCTGTTCCTGTCTAGCTGTAGCTCGTTTGATAATAGAGATGGATGATTTCAGGCATCCCCTTAAGTACGCTTTCAAGGTTTCCCAAACCAATGATGCATCATCATGAACTGTATGGTCTGTCATAAACACTAATAGCTGATCAGGAATACGATCAGCTGGTGAAAATAAAGTCAGCCAAAAAGGGTGTATTCTCATAGAATATCCTAACCCTTTATACTTGGAAAACAGGGTCAATTTCACGAGGGAATGATCAGAGATTCCTCTAGCTCCATGTTCCATAGTGTAATCCAAAGAGCACATTGCAGAATTGCCAAAGGTATAATCAATACGTGACAGAGTATTGTGACTGGCAGACTGGCGTGAATATATCTTATCCTCAGGATATTTAAGGCGCCACATATCCATCCACCCCACCTCCTCCAGCAACCCGGCTAATGGCGATTTAGAATCTCTTGGCCTCTGTGGCATCCCCCCTGAGTGGAACCTGTCCAAGCTGTTGCATAGTGTCATATTACAATCCCCTATGCACAACACCCTAGCTGATGGATAAGACGCAGCAAAACTCATTGCTTGGTGTAATACATGCAAGGAGGAAGGTGGGGGTATATATACACCCATAATTACATATAGAACACAATTAATGTATGCGGCCACAAAGATAAACCGTCCGTCGGGATCAATTTGCAATTTCTCGACCTCCCATCTTAAAGGGGTTGTCCGGGTTCAGAGCTGAACCCGGACATACCCTTATTTTCACCCCGGCAGCCCCCCTGAGCCTAGCATCTCATGCTCCGATGCGCTCCAGTGCCCTGCACTAGATCGCGCAGGGCACAGGCTCTTTTGTTTTTAATAACACACTGCCGGGCGGTAACTTCCACCCAGCAGTGTGTTCGGTGACGTCACCGGCTCTGAGGGGCGGGCTTTAGCTCTGCCCTAGCCGTTTTACTGGCTAGGGCAGAGCTAAATCCCGCCCATCAGTGCCGGTGACGTCACCGGGGTTCCTGTCAGCCCCATGGAGAACCCGGTACGTCACCGGAACTCTGAAAAATGCCTTTGCCCTGCGCGATTTAGCGCAGGGCAAAGGAGAGCATCGGAGCATGAACTGCTCCGATGCTCATGTCAGGGGGGCTGCTGGTGTGAAAATGGAGGGCTGTCCAGGTTCAGCTCTGAACCTGGACAACCCCTTTAAGGATTTATGCACTAGCAAAGAAACACCCCGGGATAAATTAGTATGACATAAATGCTTTTCCCATTGAACCCAGTTCTTATGTGCCCGTTTAGTAACAGTTGGAGTAAAGTGTGTCTCCTGAAGGCACAAAGTATGGGGGTTGAATTGTCTGACTGCTGAAAAAACCGTAGCCCCCTAATATTCCAGGACATTATACGTACAGTATATCCGTCATATTAGATTATCATGATAATCATTATACCCCTTCTCCATCTTCTGTGATCCAGCTTCCAAGATCCTATCAATGAGTAATACACATACCATCGTTGATCTGACTCATACAAAGAATAATGGTGTACAGTATAGAAGAACCAACTAATAAACATAAACATACCAGAAGGTATCTATGGATTGAGGTGTAAACCAGATATCTTGGTAATTAGGTTAAAACTATGAAAATTTTCTGTGGCAATAATCACACGGGGTGTGCCAATGGCAGTGTTTGCCCGTTGCACTAGAACACACTGAGCTACAGCATTGTAAACATGAACCCCCAACTTCAACGGTCATTAATACTTGCAACCATATGGAATTATATGGATGATAGACAGGAGATACTCTCAGAGGAGAAAGTCCCTTATAACTGATATACTATATACCGAGAGTTCCATAGACAGAGTAAGCTCATTTGTTTCTTGGTCTCGCCTATATCCCATGAGTCGCAGGTTCACCTGAGAAATTTCAACCAGTGTGAATAGAGATAGAGAAGAGGGCGGCATGTATAAAGAGAAAGAAAGAAGAAAAAATATAAAGGGAGGGAGCAAAGAGGATGTAAGAAGGAAAATTATACAGATGACTCAGCTCCTGAGAAGACTTGAAGTCCACTAGCGGCAAGTTTAGTTTAAAAGAGGTGGCTTATCTCTGTGCTCTTGCTGGTCTAGCTTTACTGTCCAGCCAATTGGAGACTTCCATCGATGTGTTAAATAATCTGCTGGTTTCCCCATCTGTGACCCGCAGTCTGGCCGGATACACCATTGAGTACAGTAGATTCAGATCTTTAAGCCTTCTTTTGACCGCAGGAAAGGTCGCCCTGGCATTTTTGGAGATTGGCTGAAAAATCCGGAAATAGCATGATATTTGCCTTTTCAAAATGCAGTTCTGGTTTGCGTAGGGCAAGCTGAAGGATATGATCTCTATCAGCAGAGTTGAGTAGCCTGGCAAATAGAGGCCTCGGAGGTGCCCCCGGTGGTAAAGGCTTTGCTGGCACATGGTGTGCCCTCTCGACTATGAAGGTGGTAGAAAAAATGGCGTCAGGAAACGTAGAACGTAGCCATGTGGTCACAAAGACACTTGTATTAGTGCCCTCCGCTTTCTCTGGTAGCCCTATAATGCGCAGATTATTGCGACGTGTGCGATTCTCGTAATCGTCGCATTTCTTTTGCCAGAATTCCACCCTCTTCTCCAACTCCGCTATTTGTGTTGGTATAGGGGCCGTGCGGTCTTCCACAGCAGAGATTCGATTCTCAGTCTGTGATTTATTCCCGCATATTTTGCATGTCATGCCTCAGCAGGCCAATATCTACTTTCACCTCCTCCAGCTTCCCAGATAGGGAAGAGCAGCAGCTGGCTATGGCTTGTAAAAGCTGCTCGGTCACTTGTTTCAAATAGGGCTCAGACTCCAGGGCAGGATCCTCTCCGGAGGCAAGCGAGTCTCTTGATGTATCCTGCTTAGGCAAGTGTGACCCAGAGGCAGCGCCATCTTGGCTATCAGAGCATGCGTACTCACGGAGCTTTTCAGCCGCCGACAGTGATTTATTCCTGGACATTCTCGGTCCTCTGGGTCTGCCCGGTCCTCTCCCCCCTGCCTCTGAAATGATTGCGGTAGGGTAAGTTCAGGATGACGGTGAAGTCAGGGTTTCTTTGCCGGAGCTCAGCTAAGTGCGACCGCTCATGTCGGCTGCTGGCCATGCCCATATTTATAATCTTTTACATCAGTTTTCTGGTGTAAAAGAACACTGAATTCTATGCCAGCCCCTGTATATCAGTATAGGAACATAGACTGCTTGGTGCTGCGCCTATTTTATGAGGACCTGCTGTCTATGATAAACCTGACCCAATCAGTTTCTATGGGGAATAAATGATTGATCATCCAACAAACAAGCATTTTGCTCATTTGTCGAATGAACAGCAACACATTTACTGGGGGCAGTTATCAGGAATGGACCTAATAAAGTGGTGTATTTAAAAGGGGTTATCCAACCCCTATAATGCCTCCTCTAATGCCCAGACCTCTCACACAGGTTGTACTTACCTTGCTCCCCATCCCACGGCCACCGCTGAACCTCCCTAGCTTCACCCACGATGCTAGGAAGGCTGGTCCCTGTCGCGGCCCGCTATTTATTAACCTCCCCCTCTGTCACCGGATCCAGTTTTGATCTATGCGACGGGGAGATGCAGCGGCAGCCGTGTGGGCATCAGAAACGACGTGGGTGTCGGGGAGCAAGGTAAGTATAACCTGTGTGAGGGGCCCAGGCATTATAGGGGTTGGATAACCCCTTTAATGATAAAACTATTATTTGTGCTTTGTCATATCTTGACACTTAAGAATGTGAAACTGATGTATTTCATATTAACTTCCTTGTTTTTATGTATTTTTTTTTCCTCAAGATTATAATTTTCTATCCATCTGTTTAGTGTCATACTATATATTTTGCGTAAACGTGAGCGTAATGAGTGGTAGCAAGAGGTTTCATTCAACCCACAAATTATTCATCATGTTCCTTGCTTATTTGTGGTATGCAAATAGTAGATAAACTGTTCTTAGAAAATCTGATTAGATGACACTTCCCTTTTTTACCGCTATGCGCTTGTTTTATATTCAATCCTGTATCATCCATAGTTATTTCCCTTTCCAAATTTATCATTATGCTTCTTTTTGTGTGGACGGCAGCTTTCTGGAAGTGCTTATACTTATTTTAATAAATGTGTGAAAGTGCACCAGTAGGAGAAAAAAGGAGAACCCACTATCTAGAACAGGGATCAGCAAGCTTCGGCACTCAAGCTGCTGTAAAAACTACAACACCCAGCATGCACACTTACTCCCAGAGAAGTGAAAGGAGGATTCTGAGAGTTGTAGTTTCAGAACAGCTGGAGTTCTGGAAGTTGCTGATCCCTGATCTAGAAGTTAGTAATGAACCGTTTGAGGCTTTTGGAAGGCTTTGCTGTACATCAAGCATGCTCAACCTGTGGCCCTACAGCTGTTACAAAACTACAACTCCCAGCATGCCCAAACAGCTTACAGCTATCAGCCTACAGCAGGGCATTTGGTGAGTTGTAGTTTTACAACAGCTGGAGGGCCGCAGATTGAGCATGCCTGCTGTACATTATAGTTTTTTTGTGCAGGGATTTTTTTGTGTGGTTCTCTCACCACACCATAACCCTGCTGGTTACCCTGTCCATATAAATGCCATGTTTTTCTGTTAAGGATACATCTGCGTTTTCCATTCCGGTATTGAGATCTGTCATAGGATCTCAAAACCGGGGCAAAACTCTTCTGTTTTGTCCCCATTTATTGTCAATGGGGACAAAACAAACCAGATCAGGATGCCTTTCATTCTGGTTTGTACTTTTTTTTTTGATTGGACACAAAACCGCTGCAAGCTGCAGTCTTGTGTCTGGTCTGCGAAACTGAACAAACTGGATCTGACATGAAAATCAATGTAAGCCAATCAGGGCCGTCTTTAACCACTTCAACCCCGCTAGCTGAAACCCCCTTAATGACCAGGCCACTTTTTACACTTCTGCACTACACTACTTTCACCGTTTAGTGCTCGGTCATGCAACTTACCACCCAAATGAATTTTACCTCCTTTTCTTCTCATTAATAGAGCTTTCATTTGGTGGTATTTCATTGCTGCTGATATTTTAACTTTTTTTTGTTATTAATCGAAATTTAATGATTTTTTTGGAAAAAAATTACATTTTTCACTTTCAGTTGTAAAATTTTGCAAAAAAAAACGACATCCATATATAAACTTTTCGCTAAATTTATTGTTCTACATGGTCTTTGATTAAAAAAAAATGTTTGGGTAAAAAAAAATGGTTTGGGTAAAAGTTATAGCGTTTACAAACTATGGTACAAAAATGTGAATTTCCGCTTTTTGAAGCAGCTCTGACTTTCTGAGCACCTGTCATGTTTCCTGAGGTTCTACAATGCCCAGACAGTACAAACACCCCACAAATGACCCCATTTCGGAAAGTAGACACCCTAAGGTATTCACTGATGGGCATAGTGAGTTCATAGAACTTTTTATTTTTTGTCACAAGTTATCGGAAAATTATGATTTTTTTTTTTCTTACAAAGTCTCATATTCCACTAACTTGTGACAAAAAATAAAAACTTCCATGAACTCACTATGCCCATCACAAAATACCTTGGGGTGTCTTCTTTCCAAAATGGGGTCACTTGTGGGGTAGTTATACTGCCCTGGCATTTTAGGGGCCCAAATGCGTGAGAAGTAGTTTGAAATCAAAATCTGTAAAAAATGACCTGTGAAATCCGAAAGGTGATCTTTGGAATGTGTGCCCCTTTGCCCACCTAGGCTGCAAAAAAGTGTCACACATCTGGTATCGCCGTACTCAGGAGAAGTTGGGGAATGTGTTTTGGGGTGTCATTTTACATATACCCATGCTGGGTGAGAGAAATATCTTGGCAAAAGACAACTTTTCCCATTTTTTTATACAAAGTTGGCATTTGACCAAGATATTATCTCACCCAGCATGGGTATATGTAAAATGACACCCCAAAACACATTCCCCAACTTCTTTTGAGTACGGCGATACCACATGTGTGACACTTTTCTGCAGCCTAGATGCGCAAAGCGGCCCAAATTCCTTTTAGGAGGGCATTTTTAGACATTTGGATCCCAGACTTCTTCTCACGCTTTCGGGCCCCTAAAATGCCAGGGCAGTATAAATACCCCACATGTGACCCCATTTTGGAAAGAAGACACCCCAAGGTATTCAATGAGGGGCATGGCGAGTTCCTATAATTTTTTATTTTTTTTGGCACAAGTTAGCGGAAATTGATTTTTTTTGTATTTTCTCACAAAGTCTCCCTTTCCGCTAACTTGGGACAAAAATTTCAATCTTTCATGGACTCAATATGCCCCTCACGGAATACCTTGGGGTGTCTTCTTTCCGAAATAGGGTCACATGTGGGGTATTTATACTGCCCTGGCATTTTAGGGGCCCTAAAGAGTGAGATGAAGTCTGGAATATAAATGTCTAAAAAATGTTACGCATTTGGATTCCGTGAGGGGTATGGTGAGTTCATGTGAGATTTTATTTTTTGACACAAGTTAGTGGAATATGAGACTTTGTAAGAAAAAAACAAAAACAAAAAAACAAAACAATTTCCGCTAACTTGGGCCAAAAAAAATGTCTGAATGGAGCCTTACAGGGGGTGATCAATGACAGGGGGGTGATCAGGGAATCTATATGGGGTGATCACCCCCCTGTCATTTATCACCCCCCTGTAAGGCTCCATTCAGACGTCTGTATGATTTTTACAGATCCACGGATACATGGATCGGATCCGCAAAACGCATACGGACATCTGAATGGAGCCTTACAGGGGGGGTGATCAATGACAGGGGGTGATCAGGGAGTCTATATGGGTGATCACCCCCCCTGTCATAGATCACCCCCCTGTAAGGCTCCATTCAGACGTCCGTATGCGTTTGGCGGATCCGATCCATGTACCCGTGGATCCGTAAAAATCATACGGACGTCTAAATGGAGCCTTACAGGGGGGTGATCAATGACAGGGAGGTGATCAATGACAGGGGGGTGATCAGGAAGTCTATATGGGTGATCACCCCCCTGTCATTGATCACCCCCCTGTAAGGCTCCATTCAGACGTCCGTATGTGTTTTGCGGATCCGATCCATGTATCCGTGGATCCGTAAAAATCATACGGACGTCTGAATGGAGCCTTACAGGGGGGTGATCAATGACAGGGGGGTGATCAGGAAGTCTATATGGGTGATCACCCCCTTGTCATTGATCACCCACCTGTAAGGCTCCATTCAGACGTCCGTATTTGTTTTGCGGATCCGATCCATGTATCCGTGGATCCGTAAAAATCATACGGACGTCTGAATGGAGCCTTACAGGGGGGTGATCTATATGAAGTGATCAGGGGTTCATAAGGGGTTAATAAGTGACGGGGGGGGTGTAGTGTAGTGGTGTTTGGTGCTACTTTACACAGCTACCTGTGTCCTCTGTTGGTCGATCCAAACAAAAGGGACCACCAGAGGACCAGGTACCAGGTATATTAGACGCTGTTATCAAAACAGCGTCTAATATACCTGTTAGGGGTTAAAAAAATTGCATCTCCAGCCTGCCAGCGAACGATTGCCACTGGCAGGCTGGAGATCCACTCGCTTACCTTCCGATCCTGTGAAGCGCGCGCCTGTGTGCGCGCGTTCACAGGAAATCTCGCGTCTCGCGAGATGACGCGTATATGCATCGTTGAGCAGATCTGCGTTAGGCGGTCCGGAGGCGGTTAATATTGATTGGACCCTGGGCAAAAATTTACTTGGGCCCCCTGGATCCCGCCTTCCCACACCTTAGCAGGCAATCACGCCCTCCACCACAACACACCAAAAATTTACACATCTGGTAGAGTACAGTGAATGACTGTAAATACTTCCAGTTCTGAAGACTCCAGCGGCTCAGGATCAGTGCTCTGGGCAGCTGGGCTCAGGCTGGAAGTGGGCACCACTCTGCAGGAAGGAGACCAGGGCTCGGCTCACCTTAGTGTTACAGTGCACCCTAGCACCCCACAGTATGCAGTATAGCACCCTATAGTATACAGCAACCCACAGTATGCAGTACAGCAGCCCACAGTATACAGCACCCCACAGTATACAACAGTATACAGTAGAGCAGTATAGCACCTCACCGTATATAGCACCCCAAACTATACAGCCCCCCACACTATATAGTACAGCAGTATAGCACTCCACACTATACATCACTCACAGTATACAGTATACAGTACAGCAGTATAGCACTCCACAATATACAGCACCCACAGTATACAGGCCCCCCCACACTATACAGGCCTCCCACACTATACAGGCCTCCCACACTATACAGGCCTCCCACACTATACAGGCCTCCCACACTATACAGGCCTCCCACACTATACAGGCCTCCCACACTATACAGGCCTCCCACACTATACAGGCCTCCCACACTATACAGCCCCGCCCCCCCCAGTAAACAGGCCCCACACAGTATACAGCACCCCACTATACAGGCCCCCCACACTATACGGGCCCCCCATACTATACAGCCCCACACAGTATACAGGCCCGCCACACAGTATACAGCCCACCACACAGTATACAGCCCACCACACAGTATACAGGCCCCACTATACAGTAGTTTACAGTATATTAGCATAACAGCCCCCGAGTGTCACCTTTTTCTGATATAATCTTCACAAAAAAAAGCTCCACAGTTAAGGCAAACTTCACCTGCAACACTCCTGTTAGGACCTGTGATGACCTCATAGCCATGTGACCAGTAATATTGCTAGGTTACTGGTCACATGGTGATGTCATTAAGGTCCTAGATCACATTCACAGCTCTAACACAGTACGATGCCGGGACTCAGTGCCGGCAGGCATGGCATGGCAGCACCCCCTGTGAAGCTGACAGCCTGACACCCGGGGCAGTGGCTAGCAGGGCTCAAGAGGCAGCTGCCTTGGGCCCCCCAGGAGCAACTGGGCCCGGGGCAGCTGCCCCTTTTGCCCCTTGGTAAAGACGGCCCTGAAGCCAATGGTGCTGGATCCGTTTTTGTCGGTAACCAAATCTTTCCACGAGGAGATTCGGGTGGGTGGGCACGGCTGGGCTCCTGGAAGGTTAGTACAGCTTCTTGGACACATACAAGACTCATTTACATATCTATAAAATCCTTTTTTGAAGAAATTAAAACCACCCAGCCCTATAGGACAGATATATTGCGGACATGCTAGCGGTGATCTAGCCGTGCATGTCCGCAGCTCTATAGCCCAAAACTTGGTAACAGAATCCATTTAAGGGCAGTTAGCTATATCGACGTGGTATTTTTGTACGGGCAGCCTTTAGGTCCCCTTTCGACATGATTTTGTTAAAAAGCATTTTTTGTGTTTGAATGGCTTTTTTTTATATCGCGAAATCGAATATGGCACCTCCCGCTCATCACTAGAGATGACGCGCTTAGCCGGCCCGCGCATGCGCATCGCGGGCCGGCAATAGTTCGAGGGGGGGTCACGTCATCAGCTTGCCAGCCAATGATCGCGGCTGGCAAGCTGATGATTTAAAAAAAAAAACAATCAGAAGCCATCTAACACATTATATTTGTAAATATAATGTGTTAAATGGCTTCCCTGCTGGTCCTTTTGGTTGGTTGGTCTCAGCAGAGGAGCAGGCATCACAGTGAGTAGCACCAAACACCACACACTTAGCCCCAGATCACCCCCCTGCACCCCAATTTACCACTTGATCACCCCTTCTTGCCCCTGTCAATCACCTAGTGAAAGGAAAAAAGTGATCAGTGTAAACTGTCACTTTTTTTCCCCACTGGTATTGACTGTTAGATTTTAGGATAGTTTAGGCCCCTTGGTTAGATAGTTTAGCGATCGTTTAGCGCCCAGCCCACCGCACCGCAGTCACTGATTCGCTGATTAGCATATCGCTAATCAGCATTGGTACTTTTATAGTATCTGTAAGTGATCAAAACTGATCACAGTCAGATCTATAATAGTATTAGTGTCACCTTAGCTCGTCCTCCACCCAAAACGCAGTGTTTGCCCGATCAGGCCTGATCGGTCGCCCACACGTGCATTCACCCACGCCCGCCCCGCCGCAGTGACAAAATTTTTTTTTTTTTGATCACTGCACAATCACTTTACAAGCGCTGCGGCGATAAAAAAAATCAGTTTTGATATTTTTTATCAACCGCAGCGGCCTCCGGTACTTCGCTAGCCTCCCATTTGTAAGACAGGCTTGCTTTTTTTTCTTGGGTAGTCTCAGGGAATACCCCTAAATTTAGTTGCCCACATGTCAAACAGGGGGTATTCTTCTGAAGAGGCCTACAGGCTTCTGACCCAGTCGGATGAGGAATGTGAACCCTCATCTGATTAATCTAGCGGGTCAGAATATGAACCTGTAGAAAGCAGTGGCAGTCTGACCCAAAGTTCGGTCGAGGAGGTTGAGGTCCCTGATAGCACCAGGCGTACCCGGCCCCGTGTCGCTAGACCACAGGTTGCGCAGGATCCGCTTCAAGGGCAGCAGAGTGGGGCTGGCGCTGTCGGATTACGTGGTGAGGCATACACCAGTAGCGCAGCCCTCCCTGGACCTAGTACCAGCACTGCCATACAACATGGTGAAGTGGCGAGCACCAGAAGGGCAGTTGAAGCTGGTACGGTGGCACGTGCAGTAGTTACCACGTCGCAGCCACCGCACAGACAGGCCCGTAGACCCCCTAGAACCCCTGAGGTGCTGGCAAATCCTGATTGGCAGTCCCCAACTTCAGCCACACCATTAGTTCCCCCTTTCACCGCCCAGTCTGGAGTTCGGGTTCAGACAGCTCAGATTGGTTCGGCCCTGTGATTTTTTGAGCTGTTCTTGACTGCGGAGCTCTTGAACATAGTCGTGGCAGAAACAAACCGGTACGCCACACAATTTATATCCGCAAACCCGGGAAGCTATTATGCCCAGCCTTTCCGGTGGAAACCAGTCCAAGTTTCCGAAATTAAAACTTTTCTGGGCCTTCTCCTCAACATGGGTCTAACCAAAAAGCATGAATTGCGGTCATATTGGTCCACGAACCCAATTCATCACATGCCCATGTTCTCTGCTGCCATGTCCAGGGCACGATTTGAGGCCATCCTGCGTTTCCTGCACTTTAGCGACAACACCACCTCCCGTCCCAGAGGTCACCCAGCTTTTGACTGGCTCCACAAAATTCGGCCCCTCATAGACCACTTCAACCTGAAATTTGCAGATTTGTATACCCCTGAGCAAAACATCTGCGTAGACGAGTCCCTAATACATTTTACCGGGTGCCTTGGCTTCAAACAATACATCCCAAGCACGCCCTCCCAGTATGGGGTCAAATTGTATAAGCGCTGTGAAAGGGCCACAGGCTATACCCACAAATTTCGGATCTATGAGGGAAAAGATCAGACCCTGGAGCCGGTCGGTTGCCCTGACTACCTGGGGGGCAGTGGGAAGACAGTCTGGGACTTGGTGTCACCCTTATTTGGCAAGGGGTACCATCTTTATGTGGACAATTTCTACACAAGTGTGGCCCTCTTCAGGCATTTGTTCCTAGAACAGATTGGCTGCTGTGGCACTGCGCGAACTAGTCACGCGGGCTTCCCCCAACGGCTCGTTACCACCCGTCTTGCAAGGGGGGAGAGGGCTGCCTTGTGTAACCAAGAACTGCTCGCGGTGAAATGGAGAGACAAGCATGACGTTTACATGCTCTCCTCCATTCACGCAGACACGACAATCCAAATTGAGCGAGCAACCAGTGTAATTGAAAAGCCCCTCTCAGTCCACGACTATAACCTTCACATGGGAGGGGTGGACTTCAATGACCAGATGTTGGCTCCGTATTTAGTTTCCCGATGCACCAGATGCTGGTATAAGAAGGTGTCTGTATATTTAATTCAATTGGCTCTGTATAATAGTTTTGTTCTCTACAGTAAGGCTGGGAGAACAGGATCCTTCCTCAAATTTCAGGAAGAGATCATCGAGAACCTCCTGTATCCAGGAGGTTCCGTGGCCCCATCCACCAGTGTAGTTAGCCGTCTACACGAGCGACATTTCCCCCAATGTTGTTGCTGGTATCTCAACCCAACCGTCACCCCGAAAAAGATGTCGTGTCTGTAGCAGGAGTGGAATAAGGCGTGACACCCGCTATTTCTGTCCTGACTGCCCTGACCACCCTGCCCTATGCTTAGGGGAGTGTTTCCAGAAGTACCACACACAGGTACACTTAGCATAGGGATCACAACTCACAGGACAGGTACACAGGGCTTTTAGGGCCCATTCACACACAGCTGCTGCAAACCTCTCCTTTCACCTGGGACAAAGTGCATAATGCACTTCGCCACATCTTTGGGTGATTTGCGCTTTGCACATTGTCCTATGGGGAAGGAGAGGTTTGTCCTATAAAGGTAAAAAAAAACAAAAAAAAACAAACAAACACCAGTAAGCAAAAAAGTTCAGTTCCAAAAGTTAAATAAAGTTTATATGTTCTGTTCAAAGGTTATTATAAAGTTAATAAAATTTATTGCGTTGCGGCCTGGTTTTTTTTTTTTTTTTTTTAACCTTCCAGGTGGACCAACCGATCGACTAGCTGCAGCACTGATGTGCATTCTGACAGAAGCATTGCGCTGCTGTCAGATTACGCAAAAGTCGGTGTATGCGGCGCTGCAAGACGAGATTTCTCCTCTGCAGTAAAAGATACGTTTGCCGAGGCATATGAGCTGAGGAGGTGGCAGTGTTCATATGCTTTGACAAACACTTTGTATATAAAAAATAAAAATAAAAATCCTGGCAATGATTTATTCATCCACATCGATTGATGTGAATGGAGAAATCGGGTTTGCCAGGGCATACGAGCTAAGTGGGTATGGATGTTGGGCGGAGCTCCTATGTCCTGGCAGACGCCTTTCCCCTCCTTTTTTTTTTGGGCAGAGATTTTTTCATCCACATTGATCGATGTGAATGAAGAAATCTGTGCCGTTCATTTTTGTCTTTCAGCCCAGAGGCTGAACGGAAAAAAAAAATCTCATTACCTGTATGCTCAATATAAGGAGAATAGCAGAAACTCCTAATGCTGGCCATACATGTAATGATTGCGGAGACCCTCAAATGCCAGGGCAGTACAAACACCCCACAAATGACCCCATTTTGGAAAGAAGACACCCCAAGGTATTCGCTGAGGGGCATATTGAGTCCATGAAAGATTAAAATTTTTGTCCCAAGTTAGTGGAAAGTGAGACTTTGTGAGGAAAAACAAACAAAAAAATAAATCAATTTCCACTAACTTATGCCCAAAAAAAAATAAAAAATTCTATGAACTCGCCAGGCCCCTCATTGAATACCTTGGGGTGTCTTCTTTCCAAAATGGGGTCACATGTGGGGTATTTATACTGCCCTGGCTTTTTAGGGGCCTAAAGCGTGAGAAGAAGTCTGGGATCCAAATGTCTAAAAATGCCCTCCTAAAAGGAATTTCGGCACCTTTGCGCATCTAGACTGCAAAAAAGTGTCACACATGTGGTATCGCCGTACTCAGGAGAAGTTGGGGAAATGTGTTTTGGGGTGTCTTTTTACATATACCCATGCTGGGTGAGATAAATATCTTGGTCAAATGCCAACTTTGTATAAAAAAATGGGAAAAGTTGTCTTTTGCCGAAATATTTATCTCACCCAGTATATGTAAAAAACACATTGCCCTACTTCTTCTGAGTACGGCGATACCAGATGTGTGACACTTTTTTGCAGCCTAGGTGGGCAAAGGGGCACACATTCCAAAGAGCACCTTTTGGATTTCACAGGCCATTTTTTACACATTTTGATTTCAAACTACTTCGCACGCATTTGGGCCCCTAAAATGCTAGGGCAGTATAACTACCCCACAAGTGACCCCATTTTCATGATGGGCATAGTGAGTTCATGGAAGTTTTTATTTTTTGTCACAAGTTAGTGGAATATGAGACTTTGTAAGGAAAAAAAAAAAATTTAATCATCATTTTCCGCTAACTTGTGACAAAAAATAAAAAGTTCTATGAACTCACTATGCCCATCAGCGAATACCTTAGGGTGTCTACTTTCCGAAATGGGGTCATTTGTGGTTTTTTTCTACTGTCTGGGCATTGTAAGACCCCAGGAAACATGACAGGTGCTCAGAAAGTCAGAGCTGCTTCAAAAAGCGGAAATTCAAATTTTTGTACCATAGTTTGTAAATGCTATAACTTTTACCCAAACCATTTTTTTTAACCCAACCATTTTCTTTTTATCAAAGACATGTAGAACAATAAATTTAGCGAAAAATTTATATATGGATGTCGTATTTTTTTAAAAAATTTACAACTGAAAGTGAAAAATTTTGTTACATTTCGATTAATAACAAAAAAAGTAAAAATGGCAGCAGCAATGAAATGCCACCAAATGAAAGTTCTATTAGTGAGAAGAAAAGGAGGTAAAATTCATTTGGGTGGGAAGTTGCATGACCGAGCAATAAACGGTGAAAGTAGTGTAGTGCAGAAGTGTAAAAAGTGGCCTGGTCATTAAGGAGGTTTCAGCTAGGGGGGCTGAAGTGGTTAAAGGGGTTATCTGCATTTTTTTAAATTTACTAAAAGGACATCTGTCAGCAGATTTGTACCTATGACACTGGCTGACCTGTTACATGTGCGCTTGGCAGCTGAAGACATCTGTTGGTCCCGTGTTCATATGTGCCCACATTGCTGAGAAAAATTATGTTTTAGTATATGCAAATTAGCCTCTAGGAGCAACGGGGGCGTTGCCATTACATCTAGAGACTCTGCTCTCTCTGCAGCTGCCACATCCTCTACACTTTGATTGACAGGACCAGGCAGTGTAAACTTCATCACTCCTGGAGCATCTGTGACATTGGCTTCCAGCTTTGTACGGTTTCCTAAGTAATTGCACCTTTCACCTTCATTGTTAACTGTGGTGCGGTCAGCTGACTAACTGGATTTGTGTCCTTACTGAGCATAAAATATTTGGTATTTTAGTCAAACATTGATTGGAAATGTAGATGGAAATTAAATTAATAATATAATAATATGTCGTTGTTTTAATCAAATTGGTGATATAAAATAATCTAGTGATTAAACTCATTAATCTGTATAAGACCAAGTTCACACTTCAGTTATTTAGGCAGTTATTTCCATCAGTTATTGTGAGCCAAAACTATTTGCGGGTCAAAACCACAGAACAGGTTCAGATCTTTCCAGTATACCTGATCTCTGAGTAGTTTTCACTTCTGGTTTTGGTTTACAATAACTGATGGAAATAACTGACCAAATAACTGGGTGAACACAGCCGAGCCCGAGCTGCGTACAGTAAATTGCTGTCCGCAATTCACGGGCTCCGACCGTGGGGAAGCTGCATGCGGATTGTGGACCCATTCACTTTAATCCGCATCCTACAGTCCGCACCGCAAAAAAGTAGTGCATGCACTACTTTTTTGCGGTGCGGAGGCATGGACAGAAATCCCACGGAAGCACTGCGTAGTGCTCCTGTGGCCTTCCGATCTGTGCCTCCGTTCCGCATCTCCCGGATTGCGGACCCGTTGAAGTGAATGGGTTCGCAATCCGGCATGCGGGATGCACACGGCCGGTGCCCGTGTATTGTGGACCCGCCGTATGCGGGCCGCAATACGGCCACGGCCGGGCAACGGCCGTGTGCATGAGCCCTAAGTAGTATCAAATGCATGGTGTGTACTATGGCCAGTGTTTGACAGTCTCTCACCTTTAGCACACATATAGGAACCACCCATATACAGAACATTTTACTGCAGCTGTAAGAGCAGATAATATGCTGACCAAAAATAGAGAAGGAGAATTATTTGCCAGGATATAAAGGCGTTATTAGGGAATACCTAACTTTTAACTGATGCCCGCAGCCTGCCTCTGCTATTCAAAGATTCATGCTTGCCCATTCTGTGCCACTCCAATGCTGCATGCAGGTTTTCATGTGTCCATTTTCTGGTCCATGGCTCCTCTCAGGCCGGGTCACCTCCTCAGATGCAACCAATCTCTAGCTTCAGTGGTGACGTGTCCACAAGAGACACGTCACTGCTGAAGCCAGTGGTTGGCTGCAGCTGAGCAGGTGCCCATACCCGAGAGGAAGTAAACCAGCCAATGACCAAGCCAGCAGGCAGGACGGGAGCGTGGGGGAGCAGGTAAGTATAAATCTTTTAATAGCAGGCTGCAGGCATCAGTTTAAAGTTAGGTATTCCTTTCAACCCTTATGTACCCTATATTCTGTATGACATAGAAGCATTACAGCATGGGTGTAGGATGACAATTGAGAAGATTTATAATCTCTCTCCTGTCACATCATATAGGGAACAGTGCAGACCTGACCTACACACACCACAGTCTCTACCTACTTGGACAATCCATCCTGAATTGTGGCCCCCAACTAGGCAATGGTCCCTGCAGGACCTACTTAAAGTCAGACTAGCCGAGTCAAAACCAGAGAATACCATCAGAACCAAGTAAGAAACAAGAGCTGAGCTATAAACCAAGAAGGGTCAAAAGCAAGAGGTAACATCCGAACCAGAATCAGCAGTCAGAACCAGGAATCCACATGAAACACAAACCAAGCATGTGAGGCAAGAAGACCAAATCACAGGAAACTGGGGCCAGCAGTTACCTGTTTAAATACCCCGCCTTCAGGAACCACATGACACCGGTGCTGACATTGATTGGCCCAGCATCCTTGCTCCCTGACAGGCCGACCAACTCCACTGTCAGCAGGGCTGGTTGCCACAGTGATATAGCAACGCCGGCGGGGCAGTAATAGTGTGGCCAGACTTGTCGCGGGAGAGAGCCCAGGTAAGTACAGGACACCAGCAACACTTATTTAGTGTAAAAAAATTCACAAGTGCTGTGTTCGCCACTTTTCAAACGCCACTTGTGCCAAATTTTGTCGCAAGTGGGGGCTTTCTACCAACCTCGCCACTTTTCTGAAAAGGGGGCGAGGAAGGGATGGGGCCAGCTGACCTGACACATTTATCTTTGTTAGCACCAGTTTTCTCCGAACTGCCATAGATTTCATTCTGGGTACGGGCTGCTGAAGGATTTGCCTAATTTATGACAAGGTGTGCACCTCGTCATATATAAGGTTCATTTTCGGGCAGCGCAGGAGATTTCAAAGACCGATGGTTTACACCGGTCGGATAAATCTCCCCCAATGTGTGTAATATCTGTAGTCTATATACAGCTACACAATACAAGCCACTATATTAGGCCCAATTCACACAAACGTATTTTTGCTCCGCATCTTTTGCAGAACGGACACAGACCTATTCCTTTTACTGGGCCCACAAAAAATGCGGACAGCAAACCGTGTGCTGTCCGCCTCCGTATGTCCATTCAACATCTCCAGAAAAAACATAGAACCTGCCCTATTCTTGTCCGTTTTGCGGACAAGAATAGGCATTGTTACAATGGGTCAGCAAAAAAAATAAAAAAATGGATGCAATACAGACGTCACACAGACGTCATCTGTATTTTTTGCGGATCTGTATTTTGCAAACTGCTAAATACATACGGTCATTTGAATGCACCCTTAGGGCTCATGCACACGACCGTATGCCCTCCGAGACATATGGTCCGTGAGCAGGCCATATGTCCCGGAGTGGCATACATCATGCGCAAGGGAGTGCACAGCATCATAGGTTACTATGATGCTGTACGCATCGAGTCGCTCGTGGGACTATTGTCCTGCACTCATCAGATCATATGAGTGCAGGACAATTGCCCCGCGGGTGGCCCGTGCGCACGATGTTTGCCGCTCCGGGACATATGGCCCGCTCACGGAGCGTATGTGTCGGGGGGCATACAGTCGTGTGCATGAGCCCTTACAGTTAACAGTAATCTACTGTTATCTCTTCTGGAGAAATGCAGGGAGGATGTCATAACCACAACCTCTCCACAACCCCTGGTGACAGATGGATCACTAATCATGATTTTTTTGCACCCATCCTAATGTGGACATTTTCTTACTCATTCAGTGCTAAATATAATGCTTACTGATCATCACTTTTTGAGACATTTAATCTCCCTGTTACTGACACAGGGTTTGCTCAATTTCTTTAATGGGAGTTTCACAGTTCAGACAATAACCCGTTTGCAGGTCTTTTGTGTTTGGGGATGCAAATTCCAATTAACAATGTCTCAGGTAACCACCCATAAAACTTTACTTTTAATATCTATCTAAAATAGCTAGAAACCCTCCAACACAAACCACATAACAGTAAAATAAGAAAACAAGATGGAAGATATCATTAGGTTGATACTTAGCTATCGGGATAGGAATGGCAGAGATTGGGCCTAATATATAGCTATGGGCTCTCTCCCTATAGCTGACCCTCTCGCTATTTGTGCCCAGTGGCGTCGCCAGGGGGGACCAGAGGGGGCCACACCCCCCCCTATATCACGCTGTGCCCCCCATGTGCCCCCCCAACTAAAATTCCCCCCCCCCCCAAGTGAGCCGCCGCAGCCGGGCACAGGGAGATGAGCGCTTACATTGCGCTCATCTCCATAGTAATCTGCCCGTGCTGCGGCGGTGCAGGGGAGGGGGAGGTGTGTCCCTTCCCCTTCCTCTGGTAGGCTGCCAGCCTAGTGCACGTAATGGGGGGAGCTTATTACTGGCACGTAATGGGGGGGCTTATTACTGGCACGTAATGGGGGGCTTATTACTGGCACGTAATGGGGGGCTTATAACTGGCACGTAATGGGGGCTTATTACTGGCACGAAATGGGGGGCTTATTACTGGCACGTAATGGGGGGGCTTATTACTGGCACGTAATGGGGGGGCTTATTACTGGCACGTGATGGGAGGCTTATTACTGGCACATGATGGGGGGCTTATTACTGGCACGTGATGGGGGCTTATTACTGGAACGTGATGGGGGGCTTATTACTGGCACGTGATGGGGGCTTATTACTTGCACGTGATGGGGGGCTTATTACTGGCACAAGATGGGGGCTTATTACTGGCACATTGGGGGGCGCTTATTACTGGCACATTATTGGTGGGCACTATAGGGGCATCTACTGAGGCCACAAAGAAGGGGTATTTTATATGGGGGCCTCTGTACAGTAGCATTTTATACTGGGACACATGGTGAGTACTATGGGGAAGGGGGGAGAGGATTACTATGGAGTCATCTACGGGGGGCACTAAGAAGGGGTATTTTATACTTGCAAATTATGGGGGACACTGAGGGCATCTACTGGGGCACGATATATGGGGCATTTTATACTGGTACATTATGGGGGCACTAGGAGGAAGGGGGAGAGGAGCACTATTGGGGCATTTACTGGGGGCACTATATAGGGGTATTTTATACTGGCACAGGGGGGAAATTAGCTCAACTGGGGGCATAAGGGGGTATTTTTTGCACTGTCACATTATAAGGAGAATTATTTCTACTGGGGGGGGGGGGCATTATGGTGGGCTTTATTACTCCCCCATGGTAATGACCCCCTAGTAGCAGCACCAGCCTCTCCCTGCTCTGCTATCCCTCTGCCCCTTCTCCAAATCCTTATTATGAAATCTTTCTCATTAGGATAAAACACAACATCAGCTCTGCCGAGCCCCCGGCCAAAAAGTGTTAAAGTGGCGTCCGAGATCCCCAAGGGCCAAGCCAAGTAATTGTAAGTTTTCATGTGAAATATGTTTATGTTATAGACATATAGCATACACTGTGCCACACAATATACAGTATACCTCTACACTGTGTCACACAATATACAGTATACCTCTACACTGTGCCACACAATGTACAGTATACCTCTACACTGTGCCACACAATATACAGTATACCACTACACTGTGCCCCACAATATACAGTATACCACTACACTGTGCCACACAATATACAGTATACCTCTACACTGTGCCACACAATATACAGTATACCTCTACACTGTGCCACACAATATACAGTATACCTCTACACTGTGCCACACAATATACAGTATACCACTACACTGTGCCACACAATATACAGTATACCTCTACACTGTGCCACACAATATACAGTATACCACTACACTGTGCCACACAATATACAGTACACCTCTACACTGTGCCCCACAATATACAGTATACCGCTACACTGTGCCCCACAATATACAGTATACCTCTACACTGTGCCCCAGAATATACAGTATACCTCTACACTGTGCCCCACAATATACAGTATACCGCTACACTGTGCCACACAATATACAGTATACCTCTACACTGTGCCCCACAATATACAGTATACCGCTATACTGTGCCCCACAATGTACAGTATACCTCTACACTGTGCCACACAATATACAGTATACCTCTACACTGTGTAGTCTGTTCTATAAGCACCCTTGTTCTGTGGTGGCGGACAGAAAATAATCTGGAAGTGCTTCTCCTGAGACCAGGCTCTGGATCCGCCACTGGTCTGGACCACTCACAGGAGTGTACATTTATTCTAAACTGTAATCCGTATCCTCTTTCCTGCAGAAACCAGCTCTCTCGATAACAACTAACAGGCAGTACCTGTAGGCTGTAGCCTGGCCCTGTTACCGAAGTTAGCCGAGTGGTGTAAGGTTAAGGTACTAGTAGAGATGAGCGGCCGCTTAATCCCGATTTAAAGTTACTGCAGGATATGGATTACAGTTTAGAAATGTCAAATGTACACTCCTGTGAGAGGCGGGGAGGGAGATCTGTGGATGACACTGTTATGGAGGGGGAAATGGGGATGACACTGTCATGGGGTGGATCTGTGGATGACACATATAGCATAAGATGCTATACACGGTATGTGGCATCCACAGATCCCCCCCATAGCAGTGTCATCCACAGATCCCCCTCTCTATAAAAGTGTCATCCACAGATCCCCCTCTCTATAAAAGTGTCATCCACAGACAGCTGGACTTTTCTTCCCTGTTGCGGTTTTAGGTATTGGGTAAAGTATCGCAGCATTTCTAAGCGTACTTGTGTAAATGTATCGTTGTGATAGCTGCCCCCCCTACTTTTGTCCTGGCCCCCAGTGTGCCCCCCCAAAATTTGAAAGCTAGAGACGCCACTGTAATACTACAATACTACAATATTTTATTTGTAATAGAACGTAGATGACAGATCAAACGTTTAATCCGAGTAAATGTATCATTTTAAAGGAAAAATACGTTGATTCCAATTTTCACGGTGTCAACAAATCCCAAAAAAAGTTGGGACAAGTAGCAATAAGAGGCTGGAAAAAGTAAATTTGAGCATAACGAAGAGCTGGAAGACCAATTAACACCAATTAGGTCAATTGGCAACATGATTGGGTATAAAAAGAGCTTCTCAGAGTGGCAGTGTCTCTCAGAAGCCAAGATGGGTAGAGGATCACCAATTCCCACAATGTTGCGCAGAAAGATAGTGGAGCAATATCAGAAAGGTGTTACCCAGCGAAAAATTGCAAAGACTTTGCATCTATCATCATCAACTGTGCATAACATCATCCGAAGATTCAGAGAATCTGGAACAATCTCTGTGCGTAAGGGTCAAGGCTGTAAAACCATACTGGATGCCCGTGATCTCCGGGCCCTTAAACGACACTGCACCACAAACAAGGAATGCTACTGTAAAGGAAATCACAGAATTGGCTCAGGAATACTTCCAGAAACCATTGTCAGTGAACACAATCCACCGTGCCATCCGCCGTTGCCAACTGAAACTCTACAGTGCAAAGAAGAAGCCATTTCTAAGCAAGATCCACAAGCTCAGGCGTTTTCACTGGGCCAGGGATCATTTAAAATTGAGTGTGGCAAAATGGAAGACTGTTCTGTGGTCAGACGAGTCACGATTTAAAGTTCTTTTTGGAAATCTGGGACGCCATATCATCCGGACCAAAGAAGACAAGGACAACCCAAGTTGTTATCAACGCTCAGTTCAGAAGCCTGCATCTCTAATGGTATGGGGTTGCATGAGTGCGTGTGGCATGGGCAGTTTGCATGTCTGGAAAGGCACCATCAATGCAGAAAAATATATTCAGATTCTAGAACAACATATGCTCCCATCCAGACATCATCTCTTTCAGGGAAGACCCTGCATTTTTCAACAAGATAATGCCAGACCACATTCTGCATCAATCACAACATCATGGCTGCGTAGGAGAAGGATCCGGGTACTGAAATGGCCAGTCTGCAGTCCAGATCTTTCACCTATAGAGAACATTTGGCGCATCATAAAGAGGAAGGTGCAACAAAGAAGGCCCAAGACAATTGAACAGTTAGAGGCCTGTATTAGACAAGAATGGGAGAGCATTCCTATTTCTAAACTTGAGAAACTGGTCTCCTCGGTCCCCAGACGTCTGTTGAGTGTTGTAAGAAGAAGGGGAGATGCCACACAGTGGTGAAAATGGCCTTGTCCCAACTTTTTGGGGATTTGTTGACACCATGAAATTCTGATTCAACATATTTTTCCCTTAAAATGGTACATTTTCTCAGTTTAAACTTTTGTTCCGTGATTTATGTTCTATTCTGAATAAAATATTAGAAGTTGGCACCTCCACATCATTGCATTCAGTTTTTATTCACAATTTGTATAGTGTCTCAACTTTTTGGGAATCCGGTTTGTACATTGCCTCAAATAAGAGTAATATAGAGCAACCAAAAATCTAATTTACCCCTAAAATAGTCCCAAAACAACAACCACCTTATCCCCTAGTTTCCTAGATGGGGTCACTTTTATGGAGTTTCTACTCTAGGGGTGCATCAGGGGGCTTGAAAGGGTACATGGTGTAAATAAACCAGGCCAGCAAAATCTACCTTCCCAAAACCATATGACGTTACCCTTCTTCTATGTCCTGCCGTTTAGCCAAATAGTAGTTTACGACCACATATGGGGTGTTTCTGCAAACTACAGAATCAGGGCACCCCATTTTGAGTTTTGTTTGGCAGTTAACCCTTGTTTTATTCCTGGAAAAAATGGATTATATTGGAAATTTTTCCAAAAAATTGAAATTTCAAAATTGTTTCTTCATCTGCCATTAACTCTTGTGGAACACCTAAAGAGTTAACAAAGTTTGTAAACCCAGTTTTGAATACCTTGAGGGGTGTACTTTCTTAGATGGAGTCACTTTTTTGAAATTTCTATTCTAGGGGTGCAACAGGAGGCTTCAAATGGGACATGGTATAAACAAAACCAGTCCTGCAAAATCTGCCTTCCAAAACCCATATTGTGTTCCCCTCCTTCTATGTGCTCCCGTTCGGCCAAACAGTAGTTTACGACCACATATGGGGTGTTTTTGCAAACTACAGAATCAGGGCAACCCATATTGAGTTTTGTTTGGCAGTTAACCCTTGTTTTACTCCTGGAAAAAATTGATTATATTGTAAAATTTTCCAAAAAATAGAAATTTCTAAATTGTTTCTTCATCTGCCATTAACTCTTGTGGAACACCTAAAGAGTTAACAAAGTTTGTAAACCCATTTTTGAATACCTTGAGGGGTGTACTTTCTTAGATGGAGTCACTTTTTTGAAATTTCTATTCTAGGGGTACAACAGGGGGCTTCAAATGGGACATGGTATAAACAAAACCAGTCCTGCAAAATCTGCCTTCCAAAACCCATATGGTGTTCCCCTCCTTCTATGTGCTCCCGTTCGGCCAAACAGTAGTTTACGACCACATATGGGGTGTTTCTGCAAACTACAGAATCAGGGCAACCCATTATGAGTGTTGTTTGGCAGTTAACCCTTGTTTTACTCCTGGAAAAAATTGATTATATTGTAAAATTTTCCAAAAAATAGAAATTTCAAAATTGTTTCTTCATCTGCCATTAACTCTTGTGGAACACCTAAAGAGTTAACAAAGTTTGTAAACCCATTTTTGAATACCTTGAGGGGTGTACTTTCTTAGATGGAGTCACTTTTTTGAAATTTCTATTCTAGGGGTACAACAGGGGGCTTCAAATGGGACATGGTATAAACAAAACCAGTCCTGCAAAATCTGCCTTCCAAAACCCATATGGTGTTCCCCTCCTTCTATGTGCTCCCGTTCGGCCAAACAGTAGTTTACGACCACATATGGGGTGTTTCTGCAAACTACAGAATCAGGGCAACCCATTATGAGTGTTGTTTGGCAGTTAACCCTTGTTTTACTCCTGGAAAAAATTGATTATATTAGAAAATTTTCCAAAAAATAGAAATTTCGAAATTGTTTCTCAATCTGCCATTAACTCTTGTGGAAGACCTAAAGGGTTAATAAAAACAGTTTTGAATACCTTGAGGGGTGTAGTTTCTAGAATAGGGTCATTTCTGGGAGGTTTCTATTATCTAAGCCTCACAATATGACTTCAAACCTGAACTGGTCCATAAAAAGTGGGATTTCGAAGATTTCTGAAAAATTTCAAAATTTGCTTCTAAACTTCTAAGTCTTGTAACATCCCCAAAAAATAAAATATAATTCCCAAAATGCTACAAACATGAAGTAGACATATGGTGAATGTTAAGTCATCACAATTTTTGGGGGTATTACTATGTATTACAGAAGTAGAGAAACTGAAGCTTTGAAATTTGCAAATTTTTCAAATTTTTGGGTGAAAATTGTATTTTTTTATGCAAAAAATTTACTTTTTGGACCACCACGCATACCCCCCTTCCTGCCATTTTAATGATAAGTATTTGAGCTTCATTTATTGTTGATGGATTACATGCACTTTATAATGTCATATGCTTATGGATGTGGGGGTCTGTCTATGAGTTTGTGGTGAGTCGGATGGGCGTGTGCCGATACATGGTTCACATGGCCTTGATTTGTTGTATACAACGATTTTTATTTATTTTTTCAATTGTCTATTTATTGAAAATATTTCAAAAAATAAACATGTACTAGAAAACAATTTCTCTGGTGTACATCATTCATGTTACATAGACATACCAAGGAATGTTGAGCAATACATCTTCAGGTAAATAAAGAAGTTTAAAGCATACACCCAAAAAATACAAACTCAACAATCATTGAAAGGTAATAGTGAAGTAAGAATCAACAGATTACCATAATGATATAGCATCTATTATCAGAAAATCTGTATGAAGTTATACAAAAATTACCATAAGAGTAAGAAACTCGGACACACAAATGAAAGTGACAAGACACGACACAGTAGGATTAGGGTGAGGGGAATAAAGTTGAAGCCTAGTCATTCCGGAGCATCAAACACCAGGTCCCATTGTTTCCAAACTCGGTCGAATTTATCCACCGAGGCAAGCAATGTGGCCGACAAATGCTCAAGGCGTCTGACTTCTAGTATACTTGCAATGAGTTCCGCTCGTGACGGGCAATCCGTCCGCTTCCAGAACCTAGCCAGTAAACGTCTGGCCGCGGTTAGAACATATAACATTAACTTCAGTAAGTGTTTCTTCAGAGGTACGTGTGGGATGTTTAGTAGATATGTGTAAGGGTCCAGAGGGAACCTAACTTCAACCAGACTGTAGAGAACTTCCTGCACCATGACCCAGAAAGGAGTTACAACCCGACAGTCCCAGAAGATATGGATATGGGAACCCTCCTCTGTGCCACATCTCCAACATCGGTCCGAAAGATTAGGATTAAACTTGTGAAGCAATCGTGGAGTGTGGTACCAGAACATCATTATTTTGTAAGTGTTTTCCCTGTGAATAGCACAGGTTGACGTCATCGCAGCTCTCTGCCAGATCGTCTTCCATTCATCAAGCGGGATAGAGCGGTGCAGGAGCCCTTCCCATTTCGACATATATAGGTGTCGGACAGATGTAGGAGAGATTGGGGACGAAAGGAGCGTATATATTTCAGATATAAGACCTCTGGTAGATTCCGAGAGTTTGCACATCTTCTCAAAAGAGGTAGGGATAGATACTTGTTTAGAGTGGAACAAAGTGGTAAGCAAATGCTGAATTTGTAAGTAATGGTACCTGGTTGCCTCTGGAAGCGACCTAGAGTTCTTAAGTACTTCAAATGGAAGTAATTGTAGCGTTCTATAATCAATCAGATCTGCAAATCTAAACATTTTCCTGGAAAACCACGGTTTAAAAAAAGAAACTTGCGACCCAGCACTAAAGAGCGGGGTAAACAAAAAGGACGTCATGGAGGACTTCTCGGAAGTTAGTGAGAAACGGTGTTTACAATATTGCCATATTTTATACGTGTGTAGCATTGGCCCCAATAAATTTGGTAGTTGGGGTTGAGGGATTGGGGACCACAGCAGAGAGTTAGGATGTATTGGGGCAATCCATAATTTTTCAATTTCCATCCACCTGGAATATGCATACAGTTTAGACCACGCCGGTAATCGTCTAAGGTGGGTGGCCCAATAATATTTGGCGATGTCTGGAACTGCTAACCCCCCCTGAGTCTTCAGGGCTATAAGGGTATTACTGGCAATTCTATGTCTCTTCCCATTCCATATGAATTTAAATATGCCAGCCTGTAGTGCCCTTAGTTCCGTATTCGGCACATGTACTGGGAGAGTCTCAAATAGATAGAGCAATTTCGGCAAGATTGACATTTTGACTGCCGCTATGCGGCCAAACATAGATATGGGAAGAGACATCCACTTAGTCATCTGTCGTTTAAGATCCTGGAATAAGGCAGGAAAATTATGGGAATATATAGATGAATACGATGTCGTCAGGTTTACTCCCAAATAGCGTAAGGCAGCATCTTGCCATCTAAAACGGTAATTGGCTTGAAATGGGGTTAAGACTTCTGCGGGTAAATTCAAGGGAAGTGCTTCCGTTTTCGCAGAATTAACTTTATATCCAGAAAGCTGACTATATTCTGTTAACAATCCGAACAGATTAGGTAGAGTAATATGTAAGTCAGACAGAGTAAGAAGCACATCATCCACGAATAATGATATTTTATATTCAACTTGATTAACCATGATTCCATGGATGTCCGGGTGAGACCTAATTACTGCAGCTAAAGGTTCGATGCAAAGCACGAACAAAAGAGGGGAAAGCGGACACCCCTGTCTGGTACCATTTTTAATCAAGAAAGGGGCTGAATTTGCATATGGTAATTTAATTGTTGCCGTAGGACGACTATACAGTGATCAGAGGGCTAAGAGGAAAGGCCCGGAAAAAACAAAAGCCTGCAGGGTGGAGAACATGAATGGCCAACTTAAGCGGTCAAACGCTTTTTCCGCGTCTAGGCTCAATAATAATGCCTTTTGGTGTTGCCTATTGGCAATATCTATCAAATCAATAAGCCTCCTCGTGTTATCCCCACCCTGGCGGCCCCTCACAAAGCCAACTTGGTCAGAGTGTATTAACTGCGGGAGCCAATACGCTAACCTGTCCGCCAACAGTTTAGTGAATATTTTTAAATCTGAGTTTAGAAGAGCAATAGGACGGTAATTAGTGCAATCCAGGGGGTCCTTACCCGGCTTTGGAATCAGAGTAATATGGGAATGAAGCATAGTTTCTGGTATAGCTGTGCCTTTCAAGAATGCGTTAAAAAGGGTACTTAAGTGGGGCACTAGAAGAGATGAGAATGTTTTGTAATAAGAGTATGGTAGCCCATCCGGCCCAGGTGACTTTCCATTGGGTAACTGGGATATCACCCCCTGTATTTAATCGGCCGTGATCTGAGCGTTAAGCGCAGGCCCTGCCTCCGGTGGCAGCTTAGGCAAACTGCCCCGAGTCAAAAAAGAGTCAAATAATTTTTGGCAGTCTATTGGGTCGGAGGGCGTCTGTGGCGGGAGAGAGTATAGAGAAGCGTAATATCTCTGAAATTGGTCCAGTATTTTTTTAGGGTCATATAGCAGGTCTCCATTGCTCGTTCTCAGAGCCATTGGGGTGGTGGTCGCAGTCGATTCCCGTAATTGGCGGGCAAGAATAGTGTGTGATTTATTCCCCCACATATAAAACCTTTGTCGCGAGTATAATAGGAGTTTACCGGTTTTCTCTAATGCCATTTCACGCAATCGGGCACGAAGGAGCACTATGCGTCGCAATAAGTGACAGGAGCGGTGAGACCCCAGACAGGCTTCTAATTGTTTTAACTGGGCAAGGGTGTTATTATAACGCAGGTTATAATCTCTTTTCAATCTAGTACTGACACTAATACATTTGCCTCTAAAAACGGCTTTATGTGCCTCCCACAGTATGGTTACAGATGGAGCTGAAGGTTGGTTGAGAGCGAAATATTCCTCTAGGGAACCACTCAATTCCTGCCTAGATGGCAGCCTAGTTAGCAGAGACTCGTTAAGCCGCCAATGGCATACTCGAGGACGAGCACCCCCTGGATTAAACGTAACTGATATTGGCGCGTGATCTGACCACGTGATATTTCCTATCTTCGAACTCGTCAACATCCTGAGGGCTGGCGTATTCCCAAATAAGTAGTCTATACGAGTATGAGTCCTGTGTGGGTGAGAGTAAAATGAATATGTCCTAGCTGAAGGATTATCAACCCTCCACAGGTCATACAGTGCATATTGTCTAATGAGTTTTCTAAAGAGGCGCGACAATTTCCGCTGGGCTCTAGATGGTTGTGTATTCTCGGGGGTCAGCCTGTCCCACTGTTCTGAGAACGCGGCATTAAAGTCTCCACCGACCACAAGTGTCGCTGGTAAATATTTGTCTAACTCTCGAAAAAACCCTTTCAGGAAGGAGATCTGACCCGAGTTTGGGGCGTAAACGTTACATAAAATGAGTGGGGAGCCATGAAGGGAGGCCTGGAGTATTATATATCTACCTTGGGCATCAATCTGGCTAGATTCGATTTGGATAGGGCAGGTAGTAGAAAGAAGGATAGCCACTCCAGCAGTTTTTGTACCTGCACTAGCTGAATACACTCGTGGATATGTTCGGGCCGCAAACTTAAAGGAACCCTCCCTGTCAAAATGAGTTTCCTGCATAAAAACTACATCTGCTTTCTGGGATTTACATTCAGAGAGGGTGAGCCTTCTCTTTGCATTTGAATTAAGACCTTTAACGTTTAGAGAAATACACTTAATCATGGATAAACATAGCATAATAATACTTGCCAATGACGAAAGAAAGATCTATCAGAGGGCCCACCCCTCCATATACTGGGACATGCTCTTCTAATGTAGTGCTCGTGGACCTAGGGGAGATACACATGAGGAAAAAAGGGGAGACAAAAGACAACACATACGACAAAGAACATGAAATAGAATTCTGAACAATGGGTGTAGCCACTCAGTCAAGACTCAATATGATGTGAACAAAAGTGAAAAAAAACACCCACATCTGTCCCACCTCAGATTCTAGAGTGAGGGATAGAGAGAGGGTAAAAAAAAGAGCCTCGTCGGTAGGGACCCGACTGGACGTCATTACAGGTGAGGTAAGAGTAATAACTCGAGGATCACCTGAAATCAAACAGGTAAGAAGAAAAAAACAACAACAATGCAATAAAAACAATCGCACTGAACTGAAGAGCTGCTGCTCATTAACAATCATCAGAAGGCCTCGGAGGGAATCAACCCCTCAAGAAAGCTGTCAGGGAGGCGCATCACGAAGGGGGGATCCAGACATTCCCGCCTGAGGAGATTGATTTCTTTTCCACTGGACGGTGTGCCACAATGGAGCAGGAGCTGGTGGAGGGTCAGGGATCTCCCAGTCATCCAGGATCGGGGTGTTAAGACCCAGAGAGGTGCAGAAACGGGATAAGTCCGCGTGAGTACATAGGACTGAGGATTTGCCATTCTTTGTAGCGATTAAAGCAAAAGGAAAGCCCCAGCGGTATGGGATTTTAAGATCTTTCAGACAGGCTAAGAGAGGCTGAAGAGCTCGTCTTTTCTGCAAGGTCAGCCAAGATAAGTCCTGGTATAGATGAACACTGGAGCCTTTAAAGGATATTGTGCGTAGAGCACGAGCTTTGGTCATTATAGATTCCTTTAGATGGAAGTCATGTAGACAGCAGATCACATCCCGCGGCTGTGAAGTAGTGCTTTTCGGTCAAAGTGCCCTATGGGCCCGGTCAAGTTTAATGACCAGCGGCGTTTGGGGGGCCAAAATTAAATTAAACAGCTTGTTCAATATAATGTCCAAATCTTCATCAGTATCCGACTCTAGGAGGCCTTTGACCCGAATATTATTTCGGCGTCCCCTGTTATCAATGTCCTCCAAGTGCTTAGTGTTCTCTTTAACAGCTTGGGACTGAATGGCTATAATAGACTGTAAGTGAGAAACATACCGCCTGGTGTCATCATGTTCTGTCTCAATTTGATCCACACGTGCGGACATTTGTTGCAGGTCTAGACGCAGAGAAGAAATTTCTGCTTTGCATGCATTCCGCACCTCCGTCACCATTACTTTAAAATCAGCCTTTGTAGGCAATTGCTGTAAAGCCTGTTGCAGAGACATTGCAGGCTGGGAGGTACAGAGGAATCCATCCTCACCCTCATCTCCAGAGGCTGGACGTTGGTCCCAATCACCAGTGTCTCTAGGGGGGTGCATGTGACCTGAGAGAGTGTCCGCTTCAGCATCAGGGGATTCTCCCCACTCACGGCGGCGTGATGGTGTAGCCGCTGGTTGCCTGGCCTGTTTTGGGGCTGCTTTAGGCGGCATAATTGGATCTTCAGGCTGGGGACCCTGCAGGTATCCAGTAAACCCTAGGTTCAGGCCAGGGGCAGCAGTGGGCCGATTAGGCACAAATTCAGTGGCCAGGGGTGAGAGGAAAGGGTCCCTAGGAGCTGCACTGTCGCGCTCACCTGCCGCGCTGGAGAAGGCGGGAGCTGCTGCTGCTGTAATGGCGCCTGTGGAGGACGGCTGGAGGAGGCCGCACTGAGACGCCGGGAGCTGGGAACCACGAGTAAGGTATGCGTCTAGATTCCGGTTCTCCCCAGTGGACGAGCGGGTAGCAGGCTTCTTTGGGGGCAACTTTCTCCCCATGTGATGCGCCCTTATAGGCAAATTCGGCCTGTTTTAGGAGCAGGAGCAGCGGAGCTCAGAGATCACGCCGCCATCCCTGCAGACGCCCCCCCCCCCCCCCCCCCGTATACAACGATTTTAATTAATTTTGTGTTGTGTCTGTTCCCTTGAATAAATTTGTAAATTTTTAGATGTGCGGCTCCCGTTTCGGTATTCTTTTTCTTTTTCTTTGGCATATTGTGCATTATTTACCGTGAGCCGACACTCTTTTCTTATTTCTGGATGTGCCCCTATCTTTTGAACTGCATACTCTGTTGGGTAGGTTTCTGATGTTTTATGCAGTGCTTCTAGTTATTGGCCAGTACATAATATAATACATTTAAACATTACATTTTTGCATGCCCTTGAAGACACCGACTACAAGCAAGTCTTAATTTGGCTGATTCTTATCTCAAAGAAAATTGACACTCATGGGTTGAATGCTTAGATACACAGTGATGGTGCAAAGGTAATGACTGGTAAGTACAGGGAATTTATTGCCACTGTGTTATCCATAGACATGCTCTGGTAGTCAAAACCTGTCATCAGTATAGCATTTAAAATAATCAAAGGGATAGTTAAGCCACAAACATGTATTAGCTACCCACTGAATAGGTAATTTTAGATCAGTGAGGGTATGATGACCGGAGTGCACCAACTGCTAGAATCAGAGACTCTCATTGATAAATGTGGCTGGATACCCCTTCATTATAATTAAAGGGAACCTGTCACCAGTTTTATGGTGTCTGACTTTCTTTAATTGACCCAGTCAATCTGCCAACAGCTTGTATTGAAAAGCTCCAGCTGATAATGATGAGTCCTGAATATTCATGAGCTCCTGACTTTCCCCGCCCACCTGCTGCTGAATGACAGTTCATTTCCATATGAATCAGCAGCAGGTGGGCAGGGGAGTGGCTATAGCTCTGAATTAAATATACGCTAGACTCAATGACACCAAGCCGGACTCAAATCAGCTCATTAGCATGCGGCATCTTTGTGTGTATATTATGAGGTAACTATCTGTCACACCAGTAAGTGAATACATCTAATACACCAGCAATGCAGGTGACAATGTGCAAAGTGGAAATGCAAGTGACAATGTGCAAAGTGGAAATGCAAGTGACAATGTGCAAAGTGGAAATGCAAGTGACAATGTGCAAAGTGGAAATGCAAGTGACCAATGTGCAAAGTGGAAATGCAAGTGACAATGTGTATTGTAATTTGTTTCATATTTTTGTGCTTCAAAACCCCCCCAAAAAAAGGTAAGCACGGATTAACCGGATTTACATTGAACCCTATGGGAAAATGTGCCTCGGTTCTCGACCAATTCGGTTCGCGACCAGAGTCAGTTCACGAATTAAGTTTGTGAACCGAGGTATCATTGTACTTGCTGTGCTGTGGGGCCAATATGTTATGTGAACATGGTTTGACTCTTTAAAGAGGCTCTCTCAGCATGATCAACCCAATTAAACCAGGCATACTGCCTGGTAGGGCTCATCATGCTGAACAAAACTATGCCTTTCTTTTGTCTGTATGCTAAACAGCTGAAGAGATATCTGTGGTTTTATTCATATGCAAATGAGCAAGTTGGAGCACCAAGGGACTGGGCTGAATCCTTGGAGCACCACTTTGTAAACCCCCCTGTGCTCTGCACACTCCTCCCTCCCCTTTATTGACAGGGCTAAAGACCAGCGTGTAAGTGGGCACAACTTTGTCCTAGAGCTGTGTCCTAGCATGAACATATATACACTACTTACTGTAGCCTTACCACATTGAGGTATGCTTAGAAATCTAATAAACATATTATTGCTTTATTCATAGGTACAATATATGATAATAAAGACACCAGTAATATGTGTTATCTTTCTAAACATACAAAAACACTCTTCTCTATGTGCTAATGCTATAGCTTAGTGCTAAGTGGTGAGCCTTGCATGCAGAGATCCCAGGTTTGAATCTTAGGAGAGACTATCAGACTTTATTTTCTTCGGATATTTTTCTCCCTCATTTAATCCATAATAAAAAAGTCTATATCCTTATCATATTGAGAATATTTGTATTTTCTTCATAATCATATAGTGTGCCTTTGAATAAACCAGTAATAGGTTTTAGGTTTCTACAAAAAAAAACACTGTTCTCAATATAGTAAGACATTTTATTATTATATTATTTATTATAATATATCCTTTTATTATGGATTAAATGAGAGAGAGGAAGAAAAAAGTCTCCTGGGACTTCAATTTAGGATCTCTACATGCAAGGCTGACCACTTACAGTCAGGTCCATAAATATTGGGACATCAACACAATTCTAACATTTTTGGCTCTATACACCACCACAATAGATTTCTAATGAAACGAACAAGATGTGCTTTAACTGTATACTGTCAGCTTTAATTTGAGGGTATTCACATCCAAATCAGGAGAATGGTGTAGGAATTACAACAGTTTGCATATGTGCCTCCCACTTGTTAAGGGACCAAAAGTAATGGGAAAGAATAATAATCATAAATCAAACTTTCACTTTTTAATACTTGGTTGCAAATCCTTTGCAGTCAATTACAGCCTGAAGTCCGGAACGCATAGACATCACCAGACGCTGGATTTCATCCCTGGTGATGCTCTGCCAGGCCTCTACTGCAACTGTCTTCAGTTCCTGCTTGTTCTTGGGGCATTTTCCCTTCAGTTTTGTCTTCAGCAAGTTAAATGCATGCTCAATCGGATTCAGGTCAGGTGATAGACTTGGCCATTGCATAACATTCCACTTCTTTCCCTTGAAAAACTCTTTGGTTGCTTTTGCAGTATGCTTTGGGTCATTGTCCATCTGCACAGTGAAGCACCCGAAGTTCCTTTCCTTCTCCATACTCTTCTCTTCTCATCACTCTGGTACAAGTTGATCTTGGTCTCCTCTGTCCATAGGATGTTGTTCCACAACTGTGAAGGCTTTTTTAGATGTCGTTTGGCAAACTCTAATCTGGCCTTCCTGTTTTTGAGGCTCAACAATGGTTTACATCTTGTGGTGAACCCTCTGTATTCACTCTGGTGAAGTCTTCTCTTGATTGTTGACTTTGACACAAATACACCTACCTCCTGGAGAGTGTTCTTGATCTGGCCAACTGTTGTGAAGGGTGTTTTCTTCACTAGGGAAATAATTATTTGGTCATCCACCACAGTTGCTTTCCGTGGTCTTCTGGGTCTTTTGGTGTTGCTGAGCTCACCGGTGCGTTCCTTCTTTTGAAGGATTTTCCAAACAGATGTTTTGGCCACGCCTAATGTTTTTGCTATCTCTCTGATGGGTTTGTTTTGTTTTTTCAGCCTAATGATGTCTTGCTTCACTGATAGTGACAGCTCTTTGGATCTCATCTTGAGAGTTGACAGCAACAGATTCTAAATGCAAATAGCAGACTTGAAATGAACTCTGGACCTTTTATCTGCTCATTGTAATTGGGATAATGAGGGAATAACACACACCTGGCCATGGAACAGCTGAGAAGCCAATTGCCCCGTTACTTTTGGTCCCTTAACAAGTGGGAGGCACATATGCACGTTCACCTGATTTGGATGTAAATACCCTCAAATTAAAGCTGACAGTGTGCAGTTAAAGCACATCATTTAAAGCACATCTTGTTCGTTTCATTTCAAATCCATTGTGGTGGTGTATAGATCCAAAAATGTTACAATTGTATTGATGTCCCAATATTTATGGACCTGACTGTATCACTAAGCTATAGCATTTCCACATAGAGAAGAATGTTTTTTCTATGCTTAGAAAGATAACACATAATACTGGTGTCTTTGTAATCATATATTGTGCCGGTGATTAAAGCAGTAATATGTGTATTAGGTTTTTAAGCATATCTCAATGTGGTAAGGCTACAGTAAGTATAGTATATGAAGTACATGCTAGGACACAGCTGTAGGACACAGCTCTGCCCTCAATGTGCTGATGTCTAGCCCTGTCAATCAAGTGGGAGAGTGCAGAGCACAGGGAGTGTTACAAAGCAGTGCTCTACCTCCCGATGCTCCAATATGTTCATTTGCATATGAATAAAAACACTGATATTTCTGCAGCTGTTTAGGATACAGACAAAAGAAAGGTATCTTTTTAACCACTTTAACCTCGCTAGCTGAAACCCCCTTAATAACCAGAGCACTTTTTACACTTCTGCACTACACTACTTTCACCGTTTATTGCTCGGTCATGCAACTTACCACCCAAATGAATTTTACCTCCTTTTCTTCTCACTAATAGAGCTTTCATTTGGTGGTATTTCATTGCTGCTGACATTTTTACTTTTTTTGTTATTAATCGAAATTTAAAGTTTTTTTGCACTTTCAGCTGTAAAATTTTGCAAAAAAAACGACATCCATATATAAATTTTTCGCTAAATTTATTGTTCTACATGTCTTTGATAAAAAAAAAAAATGGTTTGGGTAAAAGTTATAGCGTTTACAAACTATGGTACAAAAATGTGAATTTCCGCTTTTTAAAGCAGCTCTGACTTTCTGAGCACTTGTCATGTTTCCTGAGGTTCTACAATGCCCAAACAGTACAAACACCCCACAAATGACCCCATTTCGGAAAGTAGACACCCTAGGGTATTCGCTGATGGTCATAGTGAGTTCATAGAACTTTTTATTTTTTATCACAAGTTAGCGGAAAATGATGATTTTTAATTTTATTTTTTATTTTCTTACAAAAAAATTCTAGGAACTCGCCATGCCCCTCACGGAATACCTTGGGGTGTCTTCTTTCCAAAATGTGGTCACTTGTGGCGTAGTTATACTGCCCTGGCAATTTAGGGGCCCAAATGTGTGAGAAGAACTTTGCAATCAAAATGTGTAAAAAATGGCCTGCGAAATCCGAAAGGTGCACTTTGGAATATGTGCCCCTTTGCCCACCTTGGCTGCAATAAAGTGTCACACATCTGGTATCGCCGTACTCAGGAGAAGTTGGGGAATGTGTTTTGGGGTGTCATTTTACATATACCCATGCTGGGTGAGAGAAATACCTTGGCAAAAGACAACTTTTCCCATTTTTTTATACAAAGTTGGCATTTGACCAAGATATTTCTCTCACCCAGCATGGTTATATGTAAAATGACACCCCAAAACACATTCCCCAACTTCTCCTGAGTATGGCGATACCAGATGTGTCACACTTTTTTGCAGCCAAGGTAGGCAAAGGGGCACATATTCCAAAGTGCACCTTTCGGATTTCGCAGGCCATTTTTTACACATTTTGATTGCAAAGTACTTCTCACACATTTGGGCCCCTAAATTGCCAGGGCAGTATAACTATGCCACAAGTGACCCCATTTTGGAAAGAAGACACCCCAAGGTATTCCGTGATGGGCACGGCGAGTTCCTAGAATTTTTTATTTTTTGTCACAAGTTAGCGGAAAATGATGATTTTTTTATTTGATTTTTTTTCCTTACAAAGTCTCATATTCCACTAACTTGCGACAAAAAATTAAAAATTCTAAGAACTCGCCATGCCCCTCATGGAATACCTTGGGGTGTCTTCTTTCCAAAATGGGGTCACTTGTGGCGTAGTTATACTGCCCTGGCAATTTAGGGGCCCATATGTGTGAGAAGTACTTTGCAATCAAAATGTGTAAAAAATGGCCTGCGAAATCCGAAAGGTGCACTTTGGAATATGTGCCCCTTTGCCTACCTTGGCTGCAAAAAAGTGTGACACATCTGGTATCGCCATACTCAGGAGAAGTTGGGGAATGTGTTTTGGGGTGTCATTTTACATATACCCATGCTGGGTGAGAGAAATACCTTGGCAAAAGACAACTTTTCCCATTTTTTTATACAAAGTTGGCATTTGACCAAGATATTTCTCTCACCCAGCATGGTTATATGTAAAATGACACCCCAAAACACATTCCCCAACTTCTCCTGAGTACGGCGATACCACATGTGTCACACTTTTTTGCAGCCTAGATGCGCAAAGGTGCCCAAATTCCTTTTAGGAGGGCATTTTTAGACATTTGGATCCCAGACTTCTTCTCACGCTTTAGGGCCCCTAACATGCCAGGGCAGTATAAATACCCCACATGTGACCCCATTTTGGAAATAAGACACCCCAAGGTATTCCGTGAGGGGCATGGCGAGTTCCTCGAATTTTTTTTTTTTGGCACAAGTTAGCGGAAATTGATTTTTTTTGTATTTTCTCACAAAGTCTCTGTAGCGGATTGTATTTAGCCTGGCCTGTTTGGATCATGTAGGACGACATTCGGTTGATTGTATGGCTATGTATTGTAAACTGTAATGTTTACTGTGTTGGATGTATTGCTTTTCTGTGCCTCCTCCCCTCCCCCTTTTTTTTCCTGTCCCATTCTTTTCCCAGCAGGGTGTGGTCTCAGGGACACTGGGAGACCAGTAATCTAGCTGTTCTGTCCCTCCTCCATCTCCCATCAGCCCTTGCTATTGTCTGTCCCCACCCTTCCTTGTACCATGGTCATCTATGTGCCCCATTGTATGTAAATAAGGCTGTTGGGGGGTTTAAAGTGTGTGCCATGTCCAAATAAAGTTAGTTCTGCTCCTGATGCTGTGTGTCGTCCAGTCATTGGGATTGCTGTTGGGATATTATTGGACTATTTTGCCTGCTGGAATTACTACCCTAGGATTTATGATACTTGTTCCTGAGCCTCACTGGGATCTTAGGTGGAGATTGGCTGTGGAATTGGGTACCCATCTTAGCAGGACGGTTAACTGGGAGGGCAGCTGAAGCCTACCGTACGATACCAGATACGGAAATTAGGAATTACAGCCGTGTCAAAGAGGTTATCCTGGCCCGATATGCTATGACACCAGAGGCATACCGGATACGGTTCAGGGAATTGAAAAAAGCTGAAAAAGACTCGCATGCAGAATGGGCTTGCCGTTTACAAAGGGCAGCCCTCGGATGGGTACAGGCGAACCAGGCACGGTCCATGGAGGACCTATTACAAATGCTGCTACTAGAACAGTTCTATGATGGGATACCCGCAGACCTGCAGGAATGGGTGAGAGACCGTAACCCCACGTCTATCACAGAAGCAGCTAAAAAGGCTGATGACTATTTGGATGCCCGCAGGCAGCACAAGCTCGTGGGTGTTAAACCAGCTGTGCGACCTCTAGGGGGAAACCAATTTTCAGCTAGCACCAACACACCACTGAGACCGCTACCCCCACTAGCTCCTACAGCGGCTCAACCGAGGTTTCGCCCACCCTCCTCTGTGCAATGCCACCAGTGCCAGAGGTGGGGACACTACAAGCGGGAATGCCCGGAGCTTAGAGACCGATCCACCTGGATTCAACCAGGACCACCACCGAGAGCAGCAGCACACCACTATCAGGAGGAGACACCCACCGCTTATGGCTCTGCAGTTCCAGTCACCACTATAGAACAGTGGGAAGTACTCCACGAAGCCAACCCACTACAAGCACAGGCGGATAATCGGCAGCACCACAGGCAAACAGTATACCTGGAGGGGAAACCTTTGCAGGGACTCAGAGATTCGGGAGCAACCATAACCTTGGTCCAAAGCCACTTGGTCGCGGACAAAGCTAAAACCAATAAGACTGTGGCTGTCAGGGTTGCTGGGGGAGCCGTATATCGGCTGAATACAGCAAGGGTTCATTTGCATTGGGGTGCGGGGTCAGGGACTGTGGAGGTGGGGTTGATGACCCAATTACCCGCAGAGGTGATACTGGGAAATGACCTGGGAAAGCTCACATCTGCATTTGAGCCACAAACCACAACCACTGAGGAAGCACATCCAGTGGTCACCAGGCAACAGGCCCGCACCCAGGACTACAACACACTGCCGGAGGTCCAGGTAAGACAACCTTCCCCTTCCCTAGACTGTGTCCCTTGGGCCCCTCCTGACGAATTTGCGGCAGAGGTGATCACTGACCCTACTCTACAGGTATATAGAGACAAAGTCACCTCTGACCAACCGGGGGCGGAGGGGGAAAGATTTGTATGGGATAGGCAGCTATTATACAGGGAGTCAGACAAGCAGGTAGCTGGGTCAGACCCGATCGTTATGAGACAGCTAGTTGTACCACAGAGGTACCGAACCGAACTGCTCCGGATAGCGCACGATATTCCGTTATCCGGACATTTGGGGGTCAGTCGTACTAGATAGTGGCTGACCCAAAGTTTCTTTTGGCCAGGAATTAGCCAGGGAGTACGCAAATATTGCAGCACCTGTGATACGTGCCAGAGGGTAGGGAAGAGGGGGGACCGGCGGAAAGCAAAGTTACACCCGCTACCTATAATTGAGGAACCGTTCCATAGAATAGCCTTAGATATAGTAGGTCCCCTCCGGAAACCTACCCCCTCTGGCAAGAGGTATATTTTGACGGTGGTGGATTACGCCACTCGCTACCCAGAGGCCGTAGCCTTGACAAACATCCACGCAGAAACCGTGGCAGAGGCCCTGATGCAGATTTTCTCCCGGATGGGATTACCCAGGGAGATCATCTCGGATCAGGGTACTCAATTCACTGCAGAGGTCACCCAGCACCTCTGGAAATTTTGCAAAATCAGACCTATAATCAGTGCCCCCTACCATCCTCAGACCAACGGGCTCTGCGAGCGGTTCAATGGCACCTTAAAACAAATGCTCCGAACCTTTGCTGAGACCCACCGAGACTGGGAACGATTCCTGCCTCACCTCCTCTTTGCTTACCGGGAGGTGCCGCAGGAATCCACAGGATTCTCCCCATCCGAATTGTTGTTCGGGAGGAGAGTAAGGGGACCGCTGGACTTAATTAGGGAGCATTGGGAGGGAGACAGGAGTGCAGACGGCACCCCCATTGTACCATATGTGTTGGCGCTCCGAGATCGCTTGGAAGCTCTAACCAAGACGGTAAAGGAAAACCTCCAGGCGGCTCAAACGCGCCAGCGCACATGGTACGATCGGGGCGCCAGGGACCGTAGCTTCCAGGTTGGGCAGAAAGTTTTAATTTTGAAACCTGTCCGACATGATAAGTTACAGACCGCCTGGCAAGGCCCTTATAAAGTAGTGGAACAGAGATGTGACACCACTTATATAATTGGCCCCTGCGCAGGGACCGGAGGGCGACGAATGCTCCATGTGAACATGATGAAGCCCTACCAGGAACGCTCAGAAGAGGTGACCGCTATTTGTGCACCCAGCTCTGAAGAGTTTGACAGTCTTCCCCTGCCGGATCTACTGGGGGACGGTCAGCTGTCTGGGGATTTAGGAGAAGTTGTACTGGGGGACCGGCTGAGCCCACAGGAACGTACCGAGGTACAACAGCTGCTAAGAGAGAAGCAGGAGACCTTCTCCAATGTGCCTGGGTACACTCCTCTGGCCACTCACAGAGTAGAACCCCCAGGGCAACTACCCATGCGCCAGACCCTGTACCGCATCCCTGAAGCGGTGCGAGAGAATATGCGTAAGGAGATCGACGAGATGCTCCAGCTGGGGGTGATTGAGCCCTCAGACAGCCCATGGGCATCTCCGGTAGTCCTCGTACCAAAGCGGGACGGTACAACCCGCCTCTGCGTAGACTACCGGAGGTTGAATGAAAAGACTGTATCAGACGCTTATCCGATGCCCAGGATAGATGAACTGCTAGACCGGATGGCCAGAGGCCAATACCTCACTACTATTGATCTGTGTAAGGGGTACTGGCAGATACCCCTGGCTCCGGACGCCATCCCTAAGTCAGCCTTTGTCACCCCATTCGGCCTATACCACTTTAAGGTTATGCCATTTGGGATGAAAAACGCTCCGGCTACGTTCCAGCGGATGGTGGACTTCTAGATGGGTTCCAGGACTACACCTGTGCCTACCTCGACGATATTGCAATTTTTAGCAATACCTGGCAGGAGCACTTAACCCATATAGGAGCGGTTCTAGACAGGATTAGGGAGGCCGGTTTGATGTTGAAACCGGCCAAATGCAGTATAGGAATGGCCGAGGTACAGTACCTGGGCCATCGAGTGGGTTGTGGGAAACAGAAGCCAGAACCAGCCAAAGTAGAGGCTGTAGCCCAATGGCCTACCCCTAGGACTAAGACTCAGGTGTTGGCATTTCTAGGGACCGCAGGATATTACAGAAAGTTTGTCCCCAATTATAGCGCCCTGGCCAAACCCCTTACTGACCTGACCCGTAAGAACCTTCCCCGCCAAGTAACCTGGACCCCGGAGTGTGAGCAGGCCTCCCAACATCTGAAAAATGCACTTATTAATGCCCCTGTCTTGGCAGCTCCCAATCCAACTAAACATTTTCTTGTTAACACAGACGCTTCTATGTTTGGATTGGGGGCAGTGCTGAGCCAAGTTGGGGCCGATGGCGGAGAACACCCCGTGGCTTACATCAGTCGCAAACTGTTACCCAGAGAAGTAAGCTACGCCGCCATCGAGAAGGAATGCCTGGCTGTGGTGTGGGCCCTAAAGAAGTTACAGCCGTATTTATATGGACAGGCTTTTTCCCTGCTCACGGATCACAACCAGTTAGTATGGCTGAACCGGGTGGCTGGGGACAATTCCAGGCTGCTGCGCTGGAGTTTGGCGCTGCAGCCTTTTGACTTTAATATTCAGTACCGCCCGGGCAAACAAAATGGAAACGCTGACGGGTTGTCGAGACAAACTGATTTGGAGAAATGATCCGTGAGCACCCCGGACATCCCCAAGCCGATCCGTGCTGGATCAGACTGTGTATGCCGGCTTGTGGGCAAGGGGGAGCAGTGTAGCGGATTGTATTTAGCCTGGCCTGTTTGGATCATGTAGGACGACATTCGGTTGATTGTATGGCTATGTATTGTAAACTGTAATGTTTACTGTGTTGGATGCATTGCTTTTCTGTGCCTCCTCCCCTCCCCCTTTTTTTTCCTGTCCCATTCTTTTCCCAGCAGGGTGTGGTCTCAGGGACACTGGGAGACCAGTAATCTAGCTGTTCTGTCCCTCCTCCATCTCCCATCAGCCCTTGCTATTGTCTGTCCCCACCCTTCCTTGTACCATGGTCATCTATGTGCCCCATTGTATGTAAATAATGCTGTTGGGGGGTTTAAAGTGTGTGCCATGTCCAAATAAAGTTAGTTCTGCTCCTGATGCTGTGTGTCGTCCAGTCATTGGGATTGCTGTTGGGATATTATTGGACTATTTTGCCTGCTAGAATTACTACCCTAGGATTTATGATACTTGTTCCTGAGCCTCACTGGGATCTTAGGTGGAGATTGGCTGTGGAATATCAGCTCTCCGCTACAGTCTCCCTTTCCGCTAACTTGGGACAAAAATTTCAATCTTTCATGGACTCAATATGCCCCTCACGGAATACCTTGGGGTGTCTTCTTTCCGAAATGGGGTCACATGTGGGGTATTTATACTGCCCTGGCATTTTAGGGGCCCTAAAGCGTGAGAATAAGTCTGGAATATAAATGTCTAAAAAATGTTTACGCATTTGGATTCCGTGAGGGGTATGGTGAGTTCATGTGAGATTTTATTTTTTGACACAAGTTAGTGGAATATGAGACTTAGTAAGAAAAAACAAAAACAAACAAAAAAATTCCGCTAACTTGTGCCCAAAAAAATGTCTGAATGGAGCCTTACAGGGGGTGATCAATGACAGGGGGGTGATCAGGGAGTCTATATGGTTGATCACCCCCCTGTCATTGATCACCCCCCTGTCATTGATCACCCCCCTGTAAGGCTCCATTCAGACGTCCGTATGATTTTTTACGGATCTACGGATACATGGATCGGATCCGCAAAACACATGCGGACGTCTGAATGGAGCCTTACAGGGGGGTGATCAATGACAGAGGGGTGATCACCCATATAGACTCCCTGATCACCTCCATCATTGATCACCCCCCTGTAAGGCTCCATTTAGACGTCCGTATGATTTTTTACGGATCCACGGATACATGGATCGGATCCGCAAAACACATGCGGACATCTGAATGGAGCCTTACAGGGGGGTGATCAATGACAGAGGGGTGATCACCCATATAGACTCCCTGATCACCCCCCTGTAAGGCTCTATTCAGACGTCCGTATGATTTTTTACGGATCCACGGATACATGGATCGGATCCGCAAAACACATGCGGACGTCTGAATGGAGCCTTACAGGGGGGGTGATCAATGACAGAGGGGTGATCACCCATATAGACTCCCTGATCACCCCCACGTAAGGCTCCATTCAGACGTCCGTATGATTTTTTTCGGATCCGCAAAACACATGCGGACATCTGAATGGAGCCTTACAGGGGGGTGATCACCCATATAGACTCCCTGATCACCCCCTGTAAGGCTCCATTCAGATGTCCGTATGATTTTTTACGGATCCACGGATACATGGATCGGATCCGCAAAACACATGCGGACGTCTGAATGGAGCCTTACAGGGGGGTGATCACCCATATAGACTCCCTGATCACCCCCCTGTAAGGTTCCATTCAGACGTCCGTATGATTTTTTATGGATCCACGGATACATGGATCGGATCCACAAAACACATGCGGACGTCTGAATGGAGCCTTACAGGGGGGTGATCAATGACAGAGGGGTGATCACCCATATAGACTCCCTGATCACCCCCCTGTAAGGCTCCATTCAGACGTCCGTATGATTTTTTACGGATCCACGGATACATGGATCGGATCCGCAAAACACATGCGGACGTCTGAATGGAGCCTTACAGGGGGGTGATCAATGACAGGGGGGTGATCAGGGAGTCTATATGGGGTGATCAACCCCCTGTCATTGATCACCCCCCTGTAAGGCTCCATTCAGACGTCCGCATGTGTTTTGCGGATCCGATCCATGTATCAGTGGATCCATAAAAATCATGCGGACGTCTGAATGGAGCCTTACAGGGGGGTGATCAATGACAGAGGGGTGATCAATGACAGGGAAGTGATCAGGAAGTCTATATGCGTGATCACCCCCTTGTCATTGATCACCCCCCTGTAAGGCTCCATTCAGACGTTCGCATGTGTTTTGCGGATCCGATCCATGTATCAGTGGATCCGTAAAAATCATACGGACGTCTGAATGGAGCCTTACAGGGGGGTGATCAATGACGGAGGTGATCAGGGAGTCGATATGGGTGATCACTCCTCTGTCATTGATCACCCCCCTGTAAGGCTCCATTCAGAGGTCCGCATGTATTTTGCGGATCCGATCCATGTATCAGTGGATCCGTAAAAATCATACGGACGTCTGAATGGAGCCTTACAGGGGGGTGATCAATGACAGGGGGGTGATCAATGACAGGGAAGTGATCAGGAAGTCTATATGCGTGATCACCCACTTGTCATTGATCACCCCCCTGTAAGGCTCCATTCAGACGTCCGTATGCGTTTTGCGGATCCGATCCATGTATCCGTGGATCCGTAAAAATCATACGGACCTCTGAATGGAGCCTTACAGGGGGGTTATCAATGACAGGGGGGTGATCAATGACAGGGGGGTGATTAGGGAGTCTATATGGGGTGATCAGTGGTTCATAAAGGGTTAATAAGTGACAGGGGGGGGGGGGTAGTGTAGTGTGGTGTTTGGTGCTACTTTACACAGCTACCTGTGTCCTCTGGTGGTCGATCCTAACAAAAGGGACCACCAGAGGACCAGGTAGCAGGTATATTAGACGCTGTTATCAAAACAGCGTCTAATATACCTGTTAGGGGTTAAAAAAATCACATCTCCAGCCTGCCAGCGAACGATCGCCGCTGGCAGGCTGGAGATCCACTCGCTTACCTTCCGTTCCTGTGAGCGCACGCGCCTGTGTGCGCGCGTTCACAGGAAATCCCGGCTCTCGCGAGATGACGCATATATGCGTGACTCTGCGCAGAGCTGCCACCTCCGGACCGCACATCTGCGTTAGGCGGTCCGGAGGTGGTAAATTAGCATGATGAACCCTACCAGGCAGTATGCTAAGTTTAATATGGTTGATCATGCTGACAGAGCCTCTTTAAGTTATTTCAGAATAAGAAGAAGTGTACTAGTCCCACATTGCTAACACCCTATTGTCCTTTACACAGTCCAACTCACTGTCAGCCATCACTAGATTTTTACTCTGAGTAATCCGAGTCAGACTAGTTATGTTTGTGAGTAACAGAATTTCCAGCTAAGTGTTAGAACTCTTAAAGGGGTTATTCACCCCTGGGGATGTTTTCTACAGACCTGTCAGCATGGCTGGACCTGCAGTGGTAGTTATACTTACCTGATCCCTGACGCTGGGTCCCAGCCCCACTGCTTCCACACAGACTCTGCAGGTCCCGAGACTGGCCACAACAGTGACATGTCACCCATGCATTATGTGACCCAGTAACCTGACACATGGGTGCCATGTCACTGCTGTGGCCATTCATGGTTGATGCGTGTCAAAATGGACATTGACACAGGGAGACCCGGGACCTGCAGAGGCAGTGAGGCAGCGATGGAGCCATAACCCAGTGGCAGGGATCCGGTAAGTATCATTACCACTGCTGATCCAGCCACTCTGTGTAGAAAAGGTCCCTAGGGGTGAGCAACAACTTTAAAAATAATGATAATGGTTGAATGGCGGACTAAGTAGCTAATAGTTGTCTACAAGGATTATATATCATGTCACAAATTCATTAGATATCAAAATATGGTGTTAAAGGTAGTCAGTCATCTCCCTAAAGCACTATTAACCGCAGTACTACATGACTAGTATGGCTGAGTGTGAGTGTGGATCGCTACTTTATATTTCTATACGATTCCTCCCCCCTCCGCCCAATGTTCTGCTGTGCCGCCACATTGCTCCACTGTAATACCATACATGGGACATACTCCTTTATGTGCTCGCTGTTTGATTTTAAAATTATGATTTCAGTAACAATTAATGTTATACCTTATGAATGACCTTGTACGTGGTTTGTCCTTAATTTGATAGCTCACAATAACTGGTGAAATCTTAGAGAGACAAAAGGGAGTGCTCTGTGATAGGGAGTAGGCTCTATTAACAAGGGGCCCATATATTGTTCTTACAAAGGGTCCCTCAGTTCTCTGCCCCTGGTCTCTAGTATCGGACAACGTGTCTGCATAGCAAAAATCCTAGAATGCACTGGCTGACGACTGTGAATCTATAGCAAAGGGGAAATTCACAGACACAATACCTGCTTTGTCATGAGACAATGTGCTTTTCATGTCCTTTTTATGGTTGGGTGACTGCCATAGATTTTGATCTGGAATAGTTTCATTATCTGCATATCTCATATATGTACCCGCAAAGCAAAACCAGGGCTCCTGTAGACTGCCTGATATTAGGACAGATTATTGCTAACAAGTCTGTTACAAATGCTTGTTAAAGATAATCGATCGCCTAATGTAAATTGCGTCGGGGGTCAGGTATTTAAAGATGCGTCCATTTGCAAGCGCAGCGGGCGCCAAAGCCACCGGGTGCCTGCTGTTTTTTAACAGCAGGTACCTGGGGCTAATGTGTGTGATTGATGATAACGATGAATTGTACAGATCACCCTGCAAAAAATGAGCCATCACACAGCTCTGTACACATAAAAAAAAAAGTTATGGGGGTCAGAATATGGAGAAAAACGATACATATGTGGTATTGTTGTAATCGTAATGACCTGGAGAATGGAAGCAATTGGTAAATTTTACCACATAGGGAACGCCGTAAAAACAAAACCCATAAAGCTGTGTCAGAATTGTGTTTTTTTTTATAATTGCACCCCATTTATAATTTTTTCCCCGCTTCCCCACTACATTGTATGCAACCGCCGTAAATGGTGCCATTACAAAGTACAACTTGTCCCACAAAAAAACTAGCCCTCATATGGCTATGTGAATAGAAAAACTAAAAAGTTATGGCTGTGAGTAAAAGAAAAAAAAAATAGAAAATCACCTGGTCCTGAAGGGATTAAGGATGCCTCCGAGTACCCAATGAACGAGCAAAATGCTAGTTCATCAGGTAATAGATCATTGCGGTCACCTAAATCATCATTTGCGGACAACAGATTGTGCCGTCTAAACAGCCTCTGCTGCCGGCAAACAATTATTATGTAGGAGGATGAGCGATGGCATTAGTGACCGCTCCTCCCCATACTGTGGAGGGGATCACTGCATGTAATAGCAATGGTCTCCTTTACTGACGAGCAGGCAATTGGCAGGAACACTCCCCAGTGTAAAGGGGCCAAAACTCTAGTTTCGCGGAATCTTCTCTAAAATGATTCCCAGTTTCTTTTAGATGATAATAGGATATTGTCCTTTGATGATCTGTAAGGATGGTGAGTGAGCACTGCGAGAGACATGCTGTACAGGGCACAGTATGTATCCTTTCACAATAATCTTGTGCAAGACACCTTCCAGCAGTCCGATCACAACTTGGAATGATCAATACACCTTTTTGTGGCTGTAATCCGATCACACCTCGCTTTGGAGATCACATTTAACTTTTTATAACTGTAAAATATTAGACCTGGTCATTATAATGGCATCTGTTATTAATCTGTGACTATGCGAAATACATCCATATTGAAAGATAATAGCACTAAAGGTAGTATGTTATTAAATAACTGTAAAAAGACTGAGAAAGTTGCATCCAAAGGTACCCTGATCTGATGGAGCAGCAGGGCGGCACGGGTCTAACCGCTCCATTTATTCTCTAGGGGACTGCTGGAGATAGCTGAGTACAACACATGACTATTTCCAGCGACCCCATAGAAAATATACGGAATAGCAGGACCCCTGCTCAACCTGCCGCTTCATCAGATCAGGGGGAGGGGATCCGTGTTCTGCCGATAGGTGGGGGTCCATGTGGTCAGACCCCGGCGATCACTTAGTTATTAAATTAAAATGTAAGCTTATGTGGCTTATAACAAAGATTTAAAAAAGACTGTATGTCTATAGGTATACAGTCTGCTTTTATGTGCTGCAGCTGCAAGAATGCAATCAGAGTAAAAAGTAAAACAGATGCTATTTTTCCAAATATATTAACAGTAAAAAGCCTCCGAATTTGTTGTTCCCATAACTGATAAAGAGGATAAGTTGGTGACTGATGACACTGAGAAGGCAGAGATATTACGTTCTTCTACATGCAACATTTTTCCCATCTGTGTTCACAAAGGAGCATGTGACTAAAGCTCCTTGTCCTGATATAGCTTTCATCTTTGTGTTACTAAAGAACTTATAGGAGTTGTCTCACAAATGGCATGTATCATGTAGACAAGTTAATACAAGGCACCTACTAATGTATTGTGATTGTCCATATTGCCTCCTTTGCTGGCTTCATTCATTTTTCCATCACATTATACACTGCTTGTTTTCAGGGGATTCGGCCACCGCTGCAGCACAGATACCAGGTGGCCAGGAAGGCAGCTGCTACGCATGTGTGCCTTTTCGCTCCCACAGACCCTGCCACCATGGAGGTCAGCACGTTTTCCTATAGTTTTAAAGCACGACCACCGAGGCAGGATTGCAGAGTGGTCGTAGCCCCTGGAAACAAGCAGTGTATAATGTGATGGAAAAATGAATCCAGCCAGCAAAGGAGGCAATATGGACAATCACAATACATTAGTAAGTGCCTTGTATTAACTCTCTCTACATGCTAAATGGTATTTACTGAAGAGAGACAACCCCTTTAACTCTGTGATTGCCAAACCATTGTATTTGATACTTAAAGAGGTTTTCCAGGACTTCTTAAGGCTACTTTCACATTTGCGTTATTAATTCTGGTATTCAGATCCGTCAGAGGATCCCAATACTGGAATTAAACTGATCAGTTTTGATTATGCACAACAGTTCCGTTAGGATGTGGCTGTGTGACAAGCGTGACGTCTTTGTACTTACTACCATACATGCCGACAGATCCACCCCTATTCCAGTTTGTGGATCGACAGAATCAGTCCCCAAACCTGTGTGCATCCAGGACTATAATGTTGTTTTTCACAGCAAAATATTTCTAAATTCTATGAATCGCTTGTTGGGTCAAAGTGCTCGCTATAATCAGGTACTGAAACCATACACTGCCCTCCGCAAAACTCGGGCATGGTATAAAAAATTGTCATTGCACCTGACGCAAATTGCCCTCTATAATGCTTTTGTAATATACAGAAGTGCAGGAAACAGAGGAAAATTCCTGCACTTTCAAGAAAAAGTAATAAAGAACTTTTTATTTGGGGAACAGGAAGGGGAAGGGAGTAGGGCCACAGGAAGTGAGAGCAGAATAATACGAGGACAGCATTTCCCTGGGGTAGTTCCCCCCCCCCCCCCAGAGACATGGAGAAGGCCACAAAAAAGGTGGCGGGTATGCTCCAGAAATGGAATCAGGAAAGACACAATTCATCATTGTGAGACGTGCCCCTCAAAGCCGGGTCTTTGCATAAAAGATTGTTTCAGAATCTACCACACCTCTGTTGACTTCTCATTACACCACTAGATCAATACCTTGACGGGTGTTGTTTTACAAAAGGGGACTAGAACTTTGTATGTTCTGGTAGCTCAGTGCCTCTGCAATGTGATGACATATAATATACAACATATTTCTTTGATATAATTTGAGACACTTGTTTCTTTTAGCTGCTATATTTGGCGACTATGTCCTACCATATAAAGCTTTTTTATATATATATATATATATATATATATATATAAAAACTTTGTAGGATACCGAATACATCAGGTGTTGCTTATCAGTTCACTGAACCCTGCAGTGTGCCCATACAGCAGTTTACGGCCACATATGAAGTGTTGCCATATTCAGGAGAGAATGGGTAACAAATTGTGGGTGTAATTTACTCTGTTACCCCTTGTGAAAATAAATAATTTGGGCATAAAGACAGATTTTCTTGTAAAAAATAAAAAATGTTGTTTTTCACAGCAAAATATTTCTAAATTCTATGAATCGCTTGTTGGGTCAAAGTGCTCGCTACATGCCTTGGAAAATTCCTTGGGGGGGGGTGTCATTTCCAAAATGGGGTCACTTCTTGGGGTTTTCCACTGTGGAGGTACCTCAGGGTGTTTTCAAATGTGACATGGCACCTGAAAATTATTCCAGCGAAATCTGCCCTTCAAAAGCCATATAGCGGTCCTTTCCTTCTGCACCCTGTTGTGTTACCATACAGCAGTTTATGACCACATATGGGGGGTTTCTGTAAACTGCAGAATCAGGGCAATAAATATTGAGTTTAGTTTGGCTGTTAACCCTTGCTTTGTCACTGGAAAAAATGGACTTAAATGGAAAATCTGCTAAAATTCTGAAATTTCATCTCCATTTTCCATTAATTCTTGTGGAACACCTAAAGGGTTAACAACGTTTGTAAAAATCAGTTTTGAATACCTTGAGGGGTGTAATTTCTAAAATGGGGTCATTTGGGGATTTTTGGGTGGTTTCTATTATGTAAGCCTCAGAAAGTGACTTCAGACCTGAACTGGTCCTTAAAAAGTGGGTTTTGGATATTTTCTGAAAAATGTCAAGATTTGCTTCTAAACTTCTAAGCCTTGTAATGTCCCCCAAAAATAAAATATCATTCCCAAAATGATCCAAACATGAAGTAGACATATGGGGAATGTAAATTAATAACTATTTTTGGAGGTATTACTATGTATTATAGAAGTAGAGAAATTGAAACTTGGAAATTTGCACATTTTTCAAAATTTTTGGCAAATTTGGTATTTTTTTATAAATAAAAATGATTATTTTTTTTACTCCATTTTACCAGTGTCATGAAGTACGATATGTGACAAGAAAATAATCTCAGAATGGCCTGGATAAGTAAAAGCGTTTTAAAGTTATTACCACACAAAGTGACACATGTCAGATTTGCAAAAATCAGTCCGGTCCTTAAGGTGAAAAATGGCCCGGTCCTTAAGGGGTTAAAGTGAATAGAGCTTATCTGCCATACCACACACAATCTGTTGACGTATATAGCACTGGTTTGGAGGAAACAGCTATGTTTTTCTAATTCTGTACAATCCCTTTAATTACTATTAGTCTTGATGGATTTACAAAGCATGTATGTAAAAAGTTTTTATGTTTCACAGTTTTTATGGCACAAGTGGATCCTTCCGTGGAAGTTTCCTGTTGTTTTCTTGATGAAAAAAGGAACGACATCACCCGCCACAAAATCCTACCATCAGCTGTTCTCTCTCCAGGAGAAATCAGTGCACTCAGACAACAAACAATCGGTCTGGGAGATTTTCTGGTTATGCAGAAGGTAAAGGTCAATCCTGCTGTGTAAATTTCATTGTCAGCTACATATTGTTCCTCATTTCATCTGCTTTCCTCGAGCTGTCAGAGGCTGCTGGCATAACATAGAGTGATCCCAGTGTTTCCTTAATTGATTACTTCAGACAGCAAAGGAAACTGAAAGTGAAATAGGAATTGTGGAACTGTGATGTCACTTCCTGTGATGTAAAGAAACAAGGAAATAAATTTATTTCCCAGTTCATTCCCCAGCAATGTGGCCATTCGGGAGTGGAGAGTTTTGTACTTTGCACTTCTCCCGGCATTTCCAATTCAGTCACAAAACACAGTCCAGCTGACATGCTACTTGTGTTACATCTTCTGAAATCAAAGTAATTAATGTAGGAAGTGAGTCGTTTATACGTTACTTGACATGTTGGATTGTGCAACAAGGAGGCTTTCTTTGAAAGTTTGTGTCTTTTTTATTGCAGACATAATTTTAGTAATTTCCCCACTCATCTCCACTGACATCATCCATGGACATGGTCAAATACATACCCTACAACATTTTAAAATAAAAAATAGGTATATACTCTTTCTTCCTTTGCAAGCATGTAGAAAGAACACATAACCCCTTTGATGAATACCACCCCTCGTGCCCGCTGACGTCAACCACGTCGAGCTCACGAGACCCGGTATGATCACAGGGTTTACCAAAAACGTGAAGTTACGCCCTCCAGAGGAGCACGTAAGGTCAGGCTGGTATAGTTTACACACACACCTCCTGTCCACGCGGGCACAGAGAGGCAACAAGCTGGAAGAGCCTTTTCACTGCCACAGTGAAAACAGCCCACACTCAGCCCGGGTAACTGCCACCAGTTTCTCGTTTGATATAAGCCCGGTCCGCTAACGGGATTATATAGGGTCAGAAACCAACCCGCGGTAGCTTATAACTAGGCCAAAACACGGACGTTGGGATTCGTGATCGAGATACAAGACAGCACAAGATTAAATTATAGATTTAATCGCTGTAAGAGCACACTAGATATGACACAATATACACAGACAATATATACAGTGGTCTGAGATTACAGATACAGATTATATGGGTACAACAGGGTGAAGCAGTGTAAAAGTAAGTTACCAAGTATGATGAGAGTTCCTTGTGATGTCCTGAGCTGGAGTCCACACGAAGGGCTGTGATCTCCTGCTATTTCCTGGGTCCCTCTAAACACATGTGTAGGATGTGACCCCTCCTCAGAGAAAGACCCGCCTACTTGCTGGCACCAGGCTTTTAGCCTGTAGCCGGCCCATCCCCTCCCTGCCTCAGGGAGGGGTCAACTCCCCCTCTTCTGGGCTGACGGTGAATGACCCACAAAACCCTTTAGGGTTCATAGCTCCAGACCAGAGGGTCACAGGAAGATGGTTCTGGGACTAATGGACCTGCCTGGGTTCCGGCTACAAGTAGAGCCCAAACCTGGTACCGGTAGGTGGTTTCTATGGGGAGATATGGGTATCTCCCTACCCCGACTGGGTACGAGTAAACCAAGACCATGGGACCATACCTCGTGGCCACCGGGACACAAATATGTATCCGGTTTGCGCCTGCGATGGCCGGGCGCTTCATAATTCCTTATGAGAGGTAGGTGCCAATATGTCTGGGGAGTCTCATTGATCCGGGCAAGAGCAGATACCCCCCTGCTGAGAGTTTTCCTGCCGGATTTAGGTGGCTCCCAACTGCTGCACAGAGGTGTGAACTTCTCCTTGAAGCTTGGACCCCCTGGGGCGTCTTCCTGGCCCACTGACACGCAGATGGCTGGGGGGGGGGGGGGGGTGGAAACTTATTTTGCATATACACTGAATCATGCCAAGAGGTGCATAAAATTACAATCAGGGCTGGGGGCTTTGAAGCAGGGAAATCCTGTGGATTTCCCTACCTCTGCTGTCTGTCAGCCAATGGGGGGGGTGAGGACATGGCTGACAGTAAATATTAATCCATATTCCTCACAACCCCCACCTGGTAAATTCCATACAGTTTGAATATAAATTAAATTGCCATACAGTGACTAAAGCAAGAGATTCCTTATTAAAGGGATTGTCTGGTTTCAGAAATAAACCAGACAACCCCTGGGAGCCACCTGAAATGAAGTACTTAAAGGGAATCTGTCACTAGCAATTTACCCCATTTTTTTTTTTTTTTCATGAATCCATGTTTAACAGAGTTCCCTGGTTTCCATCTGTGTTGTTCTTTTGATTGTGAGTCTTGTCATTTCTTCAAAAAATCGATTCTTATGATATGTAAATGACGCTGTAAGGAGCCCAGAGGGGCGTTATTCTTTCTCCACGGTGCCCAGGAACGCCCCTCTGAAGTGCCGTTCCCGCCTAAGTTTGAAAACTAATAACGCCTCCAAGTTCATCTAAATCGCCTCCCAGAGGCGCGGCTAAGTGCTCAACAACCCCTCCCCCCCAGCGCCGCGCTCTGCAGCAAACACCCCGATCCTCCTCTCGCCGGCATCCCAAATCCCACGCAGGCGCAGTGCCGTCAGTCATCTTATCATAGCGCAGGCAATCGCCGGTACTGCGTCTGCACGGGATTTGGGATGCCGGTGGCGAGAGAAGGATCGGGGTGTTTGCTGCAGAGCGTGGCGCTGGGGGGGGGGGGGTTGTTGAGCACTTAGCCGCGCCTCTGGGAGGTGATTTAGATGAACTTGGAGGCGTTATTAGTTTTCAAACTTAGGCGGGCACGGCACTTCAGAGGGGCGTTCCTGGGCACCGTGGAGAAAGAATAACACCCCTCTGGGCTCCTTACAGCGTCATTTACATATCATAAGAATTGATTTTTTGAAGAAATGACAAGACTCACAATCAAAAGAACAACACAGATGGAAAACAGGTACTCTGTTAAACATGGATTCATGAAAAAAAAAATTGGGTAAATTGCTAGTGACAGATTCCCTTTAAAGGGGTTGTTGTAGAAAAATGTTAATAGTTGTAATCAGCTCGCATCAAAGTTTGTGTAAGGAAAAAGGTAAATCCATTTTCCCTCAGCTGCAGTAAGAGACAGAACCAAGTGCTACCATCTTGATTGAAATTCTGAGCAACTCCTTCTCCTCCTTGCCTAGTCTCCGTCCTTTATTGACTAACAAAAGGTGTAAAAGGGGCTGGCCCAAGACAAGGATACAGGAAGTGATGACATACAGGAAGTGATGACATAGGAAGACAAGACACCATCATTTAGAATAACATAGCCAGCTAACAAACACATGTATACAATAATCTAACATTACCCGTGAAGCAAACTTTATCCAGCCTTGCTCAGTGATCAATGCCAGATAAAGTTACTATGATCCACATGCATGTTTATTTACAGTACAGCGTCATTATCTCCAGCGGCTGATCAGGCGCACTAGAGACAACAAACGCACGTTCCTTTACAGGACATACACGGGAAGATATCCACTCCAATGGTTTACCCTGACACTGAGAGACATGATGACAATACACAATATATTAAATACACATCCTAATAAAATTTCCACAACAGGGTTGTCCGGGTTCAGAGCTGAACCTGGACATAGCTTCATTTTCACCCAGGCAGCCCCCTGCTCTCCGATGCTCTCCTTTGCCTAGCGCTAAATCGCGCAGGGCAAAGGCATTTTCAGGAGTTCCGGTGAGGAACCGGGCTCTCCATAGGGTTGCCAGGAAGCTTGGTGATGTCACCCACACTGATGGGCGGGCTTTAATTTCCTCAACACTCAAGCCAGTGGTTCATGTCCTGAGAACAGGGTATTCGCCATGTGAACCACACCCAGAGAAAACATCCAGACAGAATTTGTCACGCCTCAGTGTGGGAGGGAAACACCACACAGAGCATAGGAGGATTGTGGAAGAGCTCATCTCCATATTCATCTGTATCGCCGTCCTCAGGCCAGCGATACAGATATACGGTGCGGAGGAGCAGGAGAGAGGCGTCTCCCTTGGCCCTTCCTCTGATTGGTGATGTCACCCGCACTGATGGGCTGGCTTTAGCGCTGCCCTAGCCAGTAAAACGGCTAGGGCAGTGCTAAAGCACACCCATCAGAGTGAGTGATGTAATAGAACACACTGCCGGTGACATCAGAGCCCGTGCCCTGCGCGATCTGCGCGATCTAGTAAGTACGTAAGAGTGGCCTTTACTGTGGATTAACATTTGAGGAATAATGTGCCTAACTCTACCTTAGTTGTTTCTTTTCCCACCCCATTCATTTTTGGACTAGTTTAGCAATATGAGGACCAATCTGAACTCCTTATCCATGTCTACTAATATATCCCCTGGGTTTGGCTTAATGGTGATGACCAGCTCTCCCACCTGAAAGTCACAAAAAAGTCCAGGAAGAAACTGTAGCAAACAATCTGGACTCATTCAGATGAACACACTGCCTAAACTCCAAACAACTGCTTCTGTCGCTTTAAACCTTACACGGCCACTCTATTTTGCACAGCTTACTCCGTCAGACCCAAGTCAGCCATAAGAAGTACATTGGCTACTCTACTTTACTCTTCTTTAGCACCTCCTTTGAAAACAATGACCATCTAACTACAGCTGTCCAACTGGCTTTTGCCTCTTTACTCCAAGCCCTCTCATAAACTTGCTACATTGTACAAACCAAGGATCTTTTTTAACCAGTTCTGTCATCAGGGCTTAACAATGGACTATAGATGAGAAAGGCATGCTGCTCCTGTGGGTTCTTCCTCTACTCTTTTGTTCCTGAACTTCTCTCACAGAAAGGGTGATAGGGCTTTAGCTACTTGATTTGCAATCCCAGGTATTTATCGTACATTGGAAGCACTGCAAAATTAATTTCCTCAACACTCAAGCCAGTGGTTTATGTCTTGAGAACAGGGTGTTCGCCATGTGAACCACACCCAGAGAAACCATCTAGACAGAATATGTCACGCTTCAGCGTGGGAGGGAAACACCACACCGAGCATAGGAGGATTGTGGAAGTGCTCATCTCCATATTCATCTGTATCGCCGTCCTCAGGACAGCGATACAGATGAACGGTGCGGAGGAGCAGGGGGGAGGTGTCTCCCTTGGCCCTTCCTCTGATAGGCTACAGACTTAGTGCCTGTAGCCTATCAGAGGCCGGTGCAGGTGTTGCGATGACATCATCGCTCCTCCTGAGCCGTACAGAGCCTGACACAGGCTGGAAGAGGCATGCATCGCATCGCTAAGCAGCATAAGGTAAGTATATGTGTTTATTGTTTCTATTATTTATAGTACAGTATGGCAAGAAGGGTACTGGCACAATATGGAGGGGCACTATGGGGGCCCTATATACTGACACAATATGGAGGGGCACTATGGAGAAGAGGGAAAGCACTTATGGGGGCCCTATATACTGGCACAAGATGGGGGGCACTATGGAGAAGAGGGGACGCATCTACTGGGGGCCCTATATACTGGAACAATATGGGGGGCACTATGGAGAAGAGGGGAAGCACTATGGGGGGCCTATATACTGGCACAATATGGGGGGCACTATGGAGAAGAGGGGATACATCTAATGGGGGCCCTATATACTGGCACAATATGGGGGCACTATGGAGAAGATGGGAAGTACTATGGGGGCGCTATATACTGGCACAATATGGAGGGGCACTATGGGGGCCCTATATACTGACACAATATGGAGGGGCACTATGGAGAAGAGGGGACGCATCTACTGGGGGCCCTATATACTGGCACAATATGGAGGGGCACTATGTAGAAGAGAGAAAGCACTATGGGGCACCCTATATACTGGCACAATATGGGGGCACTACGGAGAAGAGGGAAAGCACTATGGGTGCCCTATATACTGGCACAATATAGGGGTCACTATGGAGAAGAGGGGACGCATCTACAGGGGGTCCTATATACTGTCTCTCATTATGGGGGGCTCTATTGAGAAGTGGGGGGTAAAGGAGCACTATGGGGGCATTTACTGGGGGCCCAATTTACTGGCACGCATTATGGAGAAGTGGGGGAGAAGAGCACTATGGGCCATTATATAGGGGCATTTAATACTGGCAACCATTTTGGTGCCACTATGGGGAAGGGGGAGAGGAGCATTATGGGGGCATCTATGTGGGGCAGTCTTTAGGGGCATTTTATACTGGCACATCATGGAGGACACTATGGGAACAGGGGAGGAGCACTATGGGGCATCTTCTGGGGGCACTATATAGGAGTATTTTATAATGTCACAAATTATAGGGGCACTAAGTGTTTTTTTTAGTGGCGCACAGTACGGGTCATTGGAACACATGAGTGCATTCTGGGAACATTGGCTCTACTGGGGGCACTAAGATGTTTAGTTTTTTTTTGTCTTTTTTTACTGACGAACAATGGGGCATTTTTTGCATTATGGTGGGCTTTATTACAACTGGGGGACTATGGGAGCATTATTACCGTACTTCTGGGACACAATTACTGTTGGGGGCACTGTAGGAGCACTATTACTACTAAGTGCACTTTGGCACAGAATTATCACTATTGTTGGGATTTTTGTGAGCACTATTACTGTGGGGGCACCCTGGCAGAGTATCAGCTTAGCATAGTTGTTTTTGGGGGACATTATGGTTACACTATTAGTGTCCGAGACACTATTTGCTGGGTGCAGTTATTTTTTTAGAGCATTGTGTTCCAATAATTATTGAAGGGGGCGCTATTTGTGTGTAACTAGTATTTTCAGGGGGTTTATCAGTTTATGCAGTATAGTTTTGGGGGTGCATGATGGGATGTTGACAAGATGGGAGGATGATTGAAAAGTAGGAAACTAAGATCTCTGTCAAACTCTGCAGAGAGAAGAGATGGCTGAAATAAATCATCATGGCGGTCTGGTCTGAATGGAGAAGATAAAGAAAGAGAACATCTAAATCAAAGGAGGCACCACTGGGTGTAAGAGGTATGTGGGGCTGTTTTAGGCTACTTTCACAACTGCGTTAGTGATTCTGGCAGGTTGTTCCAGCTGAAAACAGCCTGCCGGAATTCACTGGATCCGACACTGCAGACTGAATGCCTGAACGCTTTTTTGATGTTCTCCCTGTTGGTGAATTTCACTAGAAAATGCCCTGGATGGAAACTTCCTAGTGAAAACCCTAAACAAAATCCTGACTGACTACCAGTATGAACAGACCCCAAAGGTAGGTGAGTTCATATGCAGGAATACCTAGAGTCCTAACTAGCCCTACAGGACCCTGGTAATCATGGCAGGGACAAGACTACCCGGGATCGCGCTGCGGCAGGACGCGCACGGCGCATGCGCGAGAAGAGTGCGGTCACGGCTACAGGGAAAAATGTCCATCAATATGCGGAGGAGCGACATAGGGGCGGGCTTATCCAACAGTTGAGTCAAGGAGGCCGCTGCCCCCGTGACTTCAGCACGACTTCAAAAAGGTGCCAAACACAGTTTTATAAGTCGATTTTATGAGACAGCACAACGCAGAAAGAAGATATGAATACATCTTTGGGCACACTATGAGAGATTAGTGTAAATTGTCTTTTCCAGGTGACAGGTTCCCTTTAATGTTTCTTGTGGACAGCCACACAGAATCACCCACTCTTAGGTCCGGACCATTCATACATTTCCTGTCAGCCACACGTTTATACTTGTTGCCCATATTCATCAAGTTATCTTGAATTTTCCGCCATATAGATAACAATGATTATGAAAAACATTCCTCCTCAGGGATACCAGAAGTATCTGAACCAGAAAATGTACCAAACTGCGGGTGAAACCCATATGCCCCAAAAACTGGCGACTTCCCAGTGGACTCCTGTCCACTATTATTTATGGCAAACTCTGCCAAAGACAAAAACGGAGACCACTCCTCCTGGTTCTCAGAGACAAAACATCTCAAGTAAGTCTCCAGACTCTGATTAGTGTGCTCCGTCTGTCTGTTCGACTGAGGCTGAAAAGCCGAAGAAAAGGACAGTTGTACCCCCAGTCGAGTACAGAACGCCTTCCAGAATATGGAAACAAACAGAGTCCCACAATCCAAGACCATATTAGAGAGAATGCCATGGAGCTTCACAGTGTTGTCAACAAACACTTGTGCAAGTGTTTTAGCATTAGGTAGGCCCGGCAACGCTATAAAGTGCACCATTTTACTAAAGCGATCAACTACCACCAGAATAACTGTCTTTCATAAAGAATTAGGTAGATCAGTGATAAAATCCATGGATAAGTGAGTCTATGGTCTGGACGGGATGGGCAACTGAAGTAGAAATCTGGAAGGCCGAGTATGTGTCACCTTAGCGCGTGCACAGGTACTACAGGCTGACACATAGTCCTCGACACACTTACGCAACCCTGGCCACCAGAATCTACGAGAGATTAAGTTGACAGTGGATCTGCTCCCAGGGTGTCCCGTAAGAACTGTACAGTGATGTTTCTCAAACACCTTGTGACGCAATGCACAAACAGTTTCCCAGAGGGACAAGAATCCGGTGCGTCACCCTGGGTCTCTAACACCTTCACCTGTAGGTCAGGTTAAAGAACAGATATAACCACTCCTTCCGACAGTATAGGACTCAGATTTTCTAAATCACCACCTCCAGGAAAACTACGTGACAAGGCATCTGCCTTGACGTTCTTAACCCCACGACGATAGGTGACAGTGAAATTGAATATGGTGAAAAACAAAGACCATCTGGCCTGCCTCTGGTTCAGTCGTTTAGCCGACTCCAGGTAAGCCAGGTTTTTGTGATCTGTGAACACCGTGATCAGATGAATCACCCCTTCCAACTAATGACGCCATTCCTCAAAAGCCAACTTAATGGCCAGTAACTCTCTGTTACCCACATCATAATTTCTCTCTGCGGAAGATAGTTTTTTTGAGAAAAAGACACATGGATGCCATTTACCAGGTGAGGGGCCCTGCAATAGAACTGCTCCTACCCCCACCTCGTCTGCATCTACTTCCACAATGAAAGGTTGTGATACATCCGGCTGCACCAATATAGGGACAGAAGAGAAGCATTCCTTAATCGCAGAAAAGGCTCGTAAAGCCGAATCAGACCACTGAGACATCTGTCCCTTTCTTAGTTTCGAGGACAGGGGGTCTCCACCATCAGGAGTCGCCCCTGGGCTTAGGGCCAAGACTTAGGATCTGTAGCTTAGGGCTCTTTAATACATACACTCTGGCCTAATCATCTTGACGGTCTGGTGTACGCTTGGACATGTTTGGACATTATGTTTGTATGTAATACTAATAAAATTTATCAATATAAATTTTGCTAGGGTTATTAGTTAGCTGGACTACTTTAATTTTGAATACTTAACCCATTATATATATATATCCTAACCTGCTGGATGATCCTTTCTTAGTAATGTCAGTTAAGGGTTTTACTATTGTCGAATAGTTCTGAATACATTTTTGGTAATAGTTGGTTAACCCCAAAACCGCATAAGAATTTTTCAGATTTTCGGTTCAATACCAGTCCAATACAGCACAGACTTTCTCTGGATCCATTCGAAAACCCAAAGGTGACACCAGGTAGCGCCAAAACTGCACCCCGTGTACAGCAAAAATGCACTTCTCTAATCTTGTGTACAATTTATTATCTCTTAGGATCTTTAACACCTGTTTAACGTGATCCTGATGTATCTCCACATCTGGAGAATAAATGTCATAGAATGTCATCCAAATACATGACTACAAACCTCCCCACAAGATGATGAAAAATGCAATTCACAAAATGCTGGAAAACCGCAGGAGCATTGGTCAACCCAAAAGGCACGACCAGGTTCTCAAAGTGCCCTTCAGGATAATTAAAAGCTGTCTTTCATTCATCCCCTTCCTTGATCCTAACCAGATTATATGCCCCCCTTAAGTCCAACTTGGAGAACACCTTGGCACCAACAATCTGGTTAAACAAATCGGGAATCAAAGCAAGAGGGTAAGGATCACGGACAGTAATCCGATTGAGTTCATGGAAATCCAGACATGGCCGAAGACCTCCGTCCTTTTTTCTTTAACAAAAAAAAATCCTGCTGCCACTGGAGACTTGGAAGGTCTTATGTGTCCTTTAGCCAAACTCTCGGCAATATACTCTCTCGTGGCCAGTCTTTCAGGTCCAGAAAGGTTATACAATCTAGATTTTGGCAACTCAGCTCCGGGAATAAGGTTGATAGGACAATCAAATTACCGATGTGGAGGTAAATCCTGGCATCCACTCTCAGAAAATACATTGGCAAAATCAGATATAAAAGAGGGTAATGTCTTAGTAGTTAAAACAGAAAAAAATGTATTCAGACAATTGTCAATGCAATAATCACCCCAATCCAGAATCTGTCTAGCTTGCCAATCGATGGTTGGATTGTGCTTGCTTAACCACGGTAAAGCCTGAACCCACGGAGCAGGGAGACCCTCCAATACAAAACACAAGATAAATTCTTGATGAAAGTCACCCACTCCTAATCTGATATCATGCACCACTTGAGATAAACACTTCTGAGTTAGAGGTGCAGAATCAATAGGAAAAATGTAAATATTTTTTCTAATGCACTCGGCGACAACCCGTGCATACGGGCGAACTGAGCATTAATCAAGTTCACTCTGGCCCCGCTGTTGGTAAACACCTCAATCCCCACAGTTTTTAACTCTAGCGCCACCTCAGCAGTCAGGAGAAATCGGTACTACCAGTCAAAGACAAATGCACATTTTCTGACTCTCCTCTCACCCCTCCAAGAGTCAGATGGGAATTAAATGTCCCTCTTTTTCTTTTTGCCTTTGAATGTATGGACATACTCTGATAAAATGTCGCTTCTGTCCGCAGAAAAAACACACTCCCTTCCTATTACCAGAATGCTTAAAAGCGTATCCAGGAGTAGCTCCCCCTAATTGCATGGGTTTGTCCCCAGACATAAACCCAGGAGTAGCCTCACCCGAAGTGTCAGAGTAGGACGATACATCATGTGATAGTACGTCCTGAGAGTGGGGGCCCCAAGATCTCTCTCTCAGGTGTCTATCAATGCATATAGCTAGAGACATAGCAGCCTCCAGAGACACTGGGGTTTCATGAAAGGCCAAAGCGTCCTACACCCTCTCTGATAACCCTTGACAAAACTTGCTACGGAGGGCAGGATCATTCCACTCCGTATCCGTAGCCCACCTCCTAAACTCAGAGCAATAAATCTCATTAAGCATTCTGGTAAATGGTGACATTTACTATCTGGTGACATTTTCTCAGGATAGACCATCACTAGATGATTGTCGGGGGTCCAACACCTCACAGCCCTACTGTTCAGCTGTAGCTTTGTCAATGGAAGTTTGCTCCGGAACTACACAACACGGTTGACCTTGTAGTTGAAGGAGCTTGTTACTACTGCTTTGCTCCAATTGACTTCAGTTGCCTCACCGCTGCTCCATTCCCAGATGCTTCTGATCCCCACAGGACTATGAAGGAGCTAGGTCCTGTAGCCACTGCAGCCAATCACAGGTCTCTGTGGTCACAGGGGCTTGAACACTATACATTAGCTGTGATGTACTGTTCAAGCCTCTGTGACCGCCAAGGCCTTTGATTAACTGCAGTGGTCACAGGACCCAGCAGCTTTCTGATCTTGCAGAAGCAGCTAGGAATGGAGCAATGTCAGGTCTGCAGGAAGGTGAGTCTTCCTTTTTTTATATTTTCAGGGGCACACAAAAAGACCTTTTAAATATGTACAGTACTACTACAACAAATTAGGGATATTTGTCTTTTGGGTGAAACTTCAGGATAAACCTAAAATGCACTCTAACGTTCACAGGTGATCTTAATGTGTCCTTCTCTAAACTTTTGAATGCACATGTCCAACTGTTCAATGTTTCAGTACTTTTTGCACAACTTGCTGTTCTCTAACAAGTAGCTTAATGGCAAAGATCACAACAGGTGTTTGATCCATGAATTGCCCAATAAATTTCCTGGATTAATTAGAATTGGTATTTAAACAGTCTTCCTCATCATTCTGTTCACATTTTGACATCATGAGACAAAGACAACGCCTAACAATTGATCAACAGTACATCTCCATTGCGAGACTTCAAGCAGGACGTTCTCAGATGGAAGTGAACACTGAACCTAGTGTCAGTGTCATCAGCAGGTTGCAACAAATATATAGTGAGACTGGAAGTGTCACAGAAAGGCATAGAAGTGGACGTCCTTTGGCCACATCCCACACTGATGACCACTTAATTGTGAACAATGCCCCGTGGAACCGAATGATTAATGCCAAACAACTCCAGGCACATTTAAGGGAGGTGAGAGGCACCCAAGTGTTATGTCAGACCATTCAAAACCATTTACATCAGCATGGTCTGCCTGCTAGAAGACCTGCAAGGGTACCTGACCACAGGCATTATCGTCTTGCAAAGGCCAGGGAGCAGCTATGCTGGACGAGGGACCATTGGGCCCCAGTGCTGTTCACTGATGAAAGTTGATTCACGCTGAGCAGAAATGATGGCCACCAATGATGTTGGAGACATCAAGGAGAGCGCTATGCATCAGCCACTGTTGTCACCAGGCAAGCCTTTAGTGGTGGTGGTGTTAGTGTGGGTAGGTGTGTCTAGTCAATACAGAACTGCCCAACACTTTGTGAATGTTACAGTGACAAGCCAATACTACTCGAATAACATTATTAATCCAATCATTGTGCCTCTGCATGAACAACACAGACCTAATTTCATCTTCATGGACGACAGTTCATCGAAGTCTCATTATTAGGGAACAGCTGCTGGAGACTAGGGAACCTCAAATGGAGTGGCCTGCTCTTTTTCCAGACCTGAATCCCATTGAAAACCTATGGGATCAGCTGAGTCATCGTGTAGAGGCTCGTAACTCTATATCCCAGAACCTCAATGACCTGAGGGCCACCCTTCAAGAAGAGTGGGATGCCATGCCTCAGCAGACAATAAGTTGACTTGTGAACAGCATGAGACATTGTCGTGGAGCTATAATTGATGCTTAAGGCCACATGATAATTTTTTGAGACATTGACATTTTTTTGTGGGGGTATACCTACCACCATTGTTGGGTTTTGTTTCAATAAATTGTTTGAGATGAGGAAATCACCATTGCATGCTTCTACTTAAATACTCATTAAATTTCACGATATAATATCACTGTAGTGTAAACTTTTTACGTTTTGCATAAATTTCACCCGAAAGCCAAATATCCCAAACTTTTTGTGAGTAGTGTATATTCGGTAGTGCAAATGAGAGCAGTACTGCAAATATGACCTGCTATTAGATCATTCTCGGTGAGCTGGCCCTAGGAGGAAGTAGCTTACATCACTTCAATAGTCTTCTGCAAACATTAATCTTATCTTTCTATTGCTCTCTGTTATAGCATGCTAAATAAATCTACTCTCGCTCTTACTATGCTGGAGTCATAGTATGGGCAGAGGGTTAGCTAATGTAGGTAAACATCATTAGAACAAACTTTCATATTTCACTCATTATTTAAAATGAGATATATTATGAGCACATACTGAATTCTGCAAGAATAGTTTTTTTTTGCAATTAATTTTTAACTCTGGACATATAGGGCACCTTCCCCAGCTCTCGCCCACTTACCAGGGGGTGACCAACACATTCATCAGAATCCATTTACTGGACGCAGAGATTGGTGAATACTATGGTACAGCAGGGATCTCTCTGCTCTGCCATGCAGATATGAGATGTCAGAGCTTCATGCAGGCCGCAGGAATACAGGGATGTCATCCCTGTAATTGAGCTTTGGATCGCAGATCCATAGTCAATTAGTTCAAACACTTTGTTTTAATGCTGTCCAGAGAGCGGTCTCCGTACAGCATGTGGAGGCGAAATTCGTTTCACCCGAAGTCGCACTGTAAATAAATTCGGTATTTAGTTCTACATCTTTAAAAACATTTAAAATTCTGAATCCGAAGTCGGGTTTCGTACCGGCTGGTACCTCGGTACCAAACCCAACTTTGGATTGCCAATTTTAAATGTTTTTATAGATGTAGAAATGATTACTAAATTCATTCAACGAAAACGCAAAGTGTTGAACAAATCAGCTTCAGCTTGCTCAACACTAGATGTCATCATGCCGCCTACCTCCACGTGATTTTTAGGGGGCATGTTTATTATGTGGGGCACTATAACATTGTGGGGGTAGTATTACTGTAGGAGGGCCGTTTGGAGGAATTATTCTTTGGGGAGCACAAAGGGAATGAGTACTATGGTGGCATCCAGGCTATATTACTACTGAGTGGGACACAAAGGGGCATCATTACTGTGTCGTGGCGACAAATAAAGGCACTATTACTATGCGGCTATTATTACAGTATGAAGACTCTAGGGGGGAATTATTACTATGTGGGGATGCTTACTTTCTGGGACACACAAGGATTGTGTGGAGCACAAAGGGGGGCATTATTATCTTGTGTGGGCACTGAGAGGAGCATTGGGGGTCACAGCAGGATAGAGAGTCTGTGTGCTGGCAAAAGACTTCATGGAGGTCTGGGACCAGAAAGAGAAGAAAATGAGACAACCAAAGACAACGTCATCTGTGAATTACTATAGTCACTGTATTATTTGGTGACTGCATTATTTTCAGGTATTCAGCACCATCTTCTTGAGTCTTATGCACAATAAAATACAAAGTTATAAATTAGTACAATAAATTATGACAAGGTCGGGGCATATGCAATATATATGCAGCCTAATGGTTATCATAAGAGGAGATTCTTCCATATATACAATAGGCTGTAGCTTGAAGGGCAGTGAGAATCAGTACATTAGTGCACCATGCATGTGCTAAAACTATCCAGTATAATATATACGTAATATGTGGTTGCACACTCACAATAAAATAGTTTAGTCCACTAAAGCGGTGTTCCTCAACTCCAGTCCTCAGAACCCACCTGCCGGTCGTGATTTGAGAATATCCCACGGAATGAATACCTGTGGTAAGTCCTGATACATTGTCACTAATTGTATCACCTGCTCAATACTAAGGAAATCCTGAAAACATAACCGGCAGGTGGATCCTGAGGACTGGTGTTGAAGAAGAATGCACTAAAGCATATAAAGTAATGAAAAGACAGCTTGATGCTAATGTCTGTAAAATGCTGCAGAATATTGTAGCGCTATATAACTGCATAATATGAATAAATAAATACCCATGCTACTCAGTTGCTACCAGCCCTGGCGTAGGGCCTGCCCTTTGATGCAGTGAAGGCCTTGTTTGCATAAAAATAAAAACAGTTTTCTACAGAATGGCACAATGGATTTGCATTTATTTATTGCATTTGTTATTTAATGCATTTATTATTTATTGCAGGCATGCTTTTAGTCAGCAATATGTCTGGTTTAATAGGGTTGGTCCTGCTGGTGGATGCTCTTCAAAGGTGTAATTACATTTAGACATCAATAGCGTTATGTATACAGCGTTTTTAATTCATTGCCTTAATACACACTTGTCGTTATGATTACCATCCTCCTTTTAAAATTAGCTAGACCATATTAAGGAAGTCATGACATCTCTAAGTTTTTGCAAGAGGAAGACAGAAGTACACCAGTGATATTTAGATTGTATAAAATTAAGTAGACCCAGAAATCTACAAATGCTGTTATTGTGAAAATGTAATGACACACAGGCAGTTAGTAAGAATTTAGATAGTGTGACATTGCTGCTTTCCAGAAAACTGCAATCCTACAGAAATTCCCCCGTGGCCTGTAGTTGTCTATATCATTCTCATGTCACTAACCGAATTATATATATAAATAATAAAGCAACTGTTAAAATTGTCATTATTTACAAGCGATGATTACCTGCTGTTTATTTCCTCATATCCTCCTGTTTGCTGTTTTTTAGCTCACTTCTATTAGGACAGAGCTATCATCCATGACTACAGTTTTGCTACATTGTCTACAGGGAGTCCGAGGTAGTCTGGGACACATCTCCTGTCTCATTCTTACTCACAAGTCCTGCACGACATCATCTAAGGACAGGGGCTGATTGGCCATAGACCTTACAGGGAAATTTCCCGGTGGGCCAATACCCAGCTGGCCACCTGGGCCTTCCTCACCGCCAGCCAGTTGAAGTTTTTGGGGATGTATTTTGTGCTGCTGGCAGTATTTTGTGATGGACTATGGTATTTGGCTCTGTTGGGGTGGTATAATGTGACACAAGATGGTATTGCTGGCTCTGACTTCCATCAATTCGGACCTGACTACAAAACGGGGCCACGTTTAGTATTTTTTCCAGGGCCATTTTAAGTTCCCAGTCCACCCCTGTCTAAGGAACAAGACAGAGTCCTTAACCACCTCCCGACCGCCTAACGCGCCGATACGTCCGGGAGGTGGTTGATTTGTTCCTCCTGGATGCATCGGCGCGTCATCTCGCGATACCCGAGATTTCCTGTGAACGCGCGCACGCTGGCGCGCGCGCGCTCACAGGAACAGAAGGTAAGCGAGTGGATCTCCAGCCTGCCAGCGGCGATCGCTCGCTGGCAGGCTGGAGATGTGATTTTTTTTAACCCCTAACAGGTATATTAGACGCTGTTTTGATAACAGCGTCTAATATACCTACTACCTGGTCCTCTGGTGGTCCCTTTTGTTAGGATCGACCACCAGAGGACACAGGTAGGTCAGTAAAGTCGCACCAAACACCACACTACACTACACCCCCCCCGTCACTTATTAACCCCTTATAAACCCCTGATCACCCCATATAAACTCCCTGATCACCCCCCCTGTCATTGATCACCCCCCTGTCAGGCTCCGTTCAGACGTCCGTATGATTTTTACGGATCCGCAGATACATGGATCGGATCCGCAAAACACATACGGACGTCTGAATGGAGCCTTACAGGGGGGGGATCAATGACAGGCAGGTGATCACCCATATAGATTCCCTGATCACCCCCTGTCATTGATCACCCCCTGTCATTGATCACCCCCCTGTAAGGCTTCATTCAGACGCCCGTATGATTCTTACGGATCCATGGATACATGGATCGGATCCGCAAACACATGCGGACGTCTGAATGGAGCCTTACAGGGGGGTGATCAATGACAGGCGGGTGATCACCCATATAGATTCCCTGATCACCCCTGTCATTGATCACCCCCCTGTCATTGATCACCCCCCTGTAAAGCTCCATTCAGACGTCCGTATGATTTTTACGGATCCATGGATACATGGATCGGATCCGCAAAACACATGCGGACGTCTGAATGGAGCCTTACAGGGGGGTGATCAATGACAGGCGGGTGATCACCCATATAGATTCCCTGATCACCCCCTGTCATTGATCACCCCCCTGTCATTGATCACCCCCCTGTAAGGCTCCATTCAGACGTCCGTATGATTTTTACGGATCTATGGATACATGGATCGGATCCGCAAAACACATGCGGACGTCTGAATGGAGCCTTACAGGGGGGTGATCATCCCATATACACTCCCTGATCACCCCCTGTCATTGATCACCCCCCTGTAAGGCTCCATTCAGACGTCCGCATGTGTTTTGCGGATCCGATCCATGTATCCATGTATCCGTAAAAATCATACGGACGTCTGAATGGAGCCTTACCAGGGGGGTGATCAATGACAGGGGGGTGATCAGGAAGTCTATATGGGTGATCACCCCCCTGTCATTGATCACCCCCCTGGTAAGGCTCCATTCAGACGTCCGTATGATTTTTACGGATCCATGGATGCATGGATCGGATCCGCAAAACACATGCGGACGTCTGAATGGAGCCTTACAGGGGGGTGATCAATGATGGAGGTGATCAGGGAGTCTATATGGGTGATCACCCCCCTGTCATTGATCACCCCCCTGTCATTGATCAACCCCCTGTCATTGATCAACCCCCCTGTAAGGCTCCATTCAGACATTTTTTTGGCCCAAGTTAGCGGAAATATATATTTTTTTTGTTCGTTTTTTCTTACAAAGTCTCATATTCCACTAACTTGTGTCAAAAAATAAAATCTCACATGAACTCACCATACCCCTCACGGAATCCAAATGCGTAAACATTTTTAGACATTTATATTCCAGACTTCTTCTCACACTTTCGGGCCCCTAAAAAGCCAGGGCAGTATAAATACCCCACATGTGACCCCATTTCGGAAAGAAGACACCCCAAGGTATTCCGTGAGGGGCATATTGAGTCCATGAAAGATTGAAATTTTTGTCCTAAGTTAGCGGAAAGTGAGACTTTGTGAGAAAAAAAACAAAAAAAATCAATTTCCGCTAACTTATGCAAAAAAAAATAAAAAAATTCTATGAACTCGCCAGACCCCTCATTGAATACCTCGGGGTGTCTTCTTTCCAAAGTGGGGTCACATGTGGGGTATTTATACTGCCCTGGCTTTTAGGGGCCCGAAAGTGTGAGAAGAAGTCTGGGATCCAAATGTCTAAAAATGCCCTTCTAAAAGGAATTTGGGCACCTTTGCGCATCTAGGCTGCAAAAAAGTGTGACACATCTGGTATCGCCGTACTCAGGAGAAGCTGGGGAATGTGTTTTGGGGTGTCATTTTACATATACCCATGCTGGGTGAGAGAAATATCTTGGTCAAATGCCAACTTTGTATAAAAAAATGGGAAAAGTTGTCTTTTGCCAAGATATTTCTCTCACCCAGCATGGGTATATGTAAAATGACACCCCAAAACACATTCCCCAACTTCTCCTGAGTACGGCGATACCAGATGTGTGACACTTTTTTGCAGCCAAGGTGGGCAAAGGGGCACACATTCCAAAGTGCACCTTTCGGATTTCACAGGCCATTTTTTACACATTTTGATTGCAAGGTACTTCTCACACATTTGGGCCCCTAAATTGCCAGGGCAGTATAACTACCCCACAAGTGACCCCATTTTGGAAAGAAGACACTCCAAGGTATTCCGTGAGGGGCACGGCGAGTTCCTAGAATTTTTTATTTTTTGTCACAAGTTAGCGGAAAATGATGATTTTTCTTTTTTTTCCTTTTTTCCTTACAAAGTCTCATATTCCACTAACTTGCGACAAAAAATAAAAAATTCTAGGAACTCGCCATGCCCCTCACGGAATACCTTGGGGTGTCTTCTTTCCAAAATGGGGTCACTTGTGGCGTAGTTATACTGCCCTGGCAATTTAGGGGCCCAAATGTGTGAGAAGAACTTTGCAATCAAAATGTGTAAAAAATGGCCTGCGAAATCCGAAAGGTGCACTTTGGAATATGTGCCCCTTTGCCCACCTTGGCTGCAAAAAAGTGTCACACATCTGGTATCGCCGTACTCAGGAGAAGTTGGGGAATGTGTTTTGGGGTGTCATTTTATATATACCCATGCTGGGTGAGAAAAATATCTTGGTCAAATGCCAACTTTGTATAAAAAATTTTGAAAAGTTGTCTTTTGCCAAGATATTTCTCTCACCCAGCATGGGTATATGTAAAATGACACCCCAAAACACATTCCCCAACACCCAAGGGTGTGGGTAAAGATATAATCATTTTTGTGGGCCTATTAGTGAAAGGCTGTGTGCCTTTCAGGGACTACATACCCCTATTGGAGTATAGTGTTCTAATTAATTTCCTTTCCCAGTTCTGTTCTACTCCCCAGTATATTAACTAGTATTGATTCTTGAATTGGTTTAACATCTCTCGTTATATAGGGTGAGCCTATTGTCTAGTTGGCTAAATATCTCTGGATATTTTTGGATGAACTGCCACTTATATTTGTGGATTGGGTTTCAGCAAAAGCTTACCAAAATCTTTTTAGAATCTTTTCTATCAGCATCAATATTTTGACAAATTTGGCAACTATTTGGTACATGTATTTTTATACTTCCTTAAACAGAATCTGTCACCATGATCTTGGACTATCGTGGTACATATACTACACATATGAACAGATAAGGAGACCAGATTGCTTTTTTTTCCCTGCTGTCAGAGTTTTTGTTCTTTGGGAGGTAACCAGCTAGCACCAGCTGATGGACGTGCCAACGGCGCCTTCTGAACTCTGTTAGAAAAAACTGTAGTGATGTCACTGCTAGTTGATGGGAATTACCTCAGAATTTTTCTGGCAGCCAAAGAAGAGGCCAGGTGCTCCTTTGTGGTCTCAGTTTCTCTGGGTACTGTATTTTCTAGACTATAAGACCCATATGACTAGATGACACACCTCAAGTTTAGACAACAAAAAAATTAGAATAATAAAAAAAAAAATAGAATTTGGTGGTTTAATGAAGTGAAGGGGTCAAGTTACTAACCTGCACAGCTGACAAACATATTTGACTCACGCTCCTTCTGTAGATGAATAGACTACGTTGCCGCCTCCTACTGCCCCTCTCACATACACCCGAACTGAACCATGCATCAATGTGCTTGTCTACCTGGCTGAGAGTTTTAGCCCAGGGGATGATGATGCTGGATGGTCTCTGTGGGTGATGGTGTTTTGAGTTCTGGCAGATATGGGGGAACAGTCCTCAGATTATGCTTAAATCGTGATCATGGAGCTGCCCTTGCTGGTGGCAAGCTCTGGAAGTGATAAGAGTCATGGTTCCATTCCCAATTTGTTACACTCCATCAAACGTCACAATAACATCCGACGTCTCTGCTTGTATGAGAAACTTGCTCATCAAATGCAGCTGTAAGAGGCACTTGGTCTCAGCTACAAAATAAACTGAACATAAATGTTTGGGAATTCAGAGCAAAGAAACTAGGTTCCTGGGTTTTGATATATGACATTTCTCCACAGCAGTCAGTTTTTGTCCAAATGGACAACAGGGCTACTATATTATATATAAACAAAATGGGGGATTAAGGATCTTGTGTGCAAAATCTCTTTGGAATTGGGCTCTGGTAAAGGGCATAGAGCTGACGGCACACTATGTCCCAGGACACACAAATAAAATAGATGAGACAGACATTGCAACCTTGACCCTGAAGAATCTCGTATTCTTGAGAACACTTCTAACCTTTGGTAACATACAAATTGATTTGTTCACATCAAAGACAACACAGACATCTAAATTTTTTGTGAGAACTTGGTCTCCCAAAGAATGGAGGATAGATACATTATACTTCCCATGGTTGGAACTAGTAGCTCTCTGCACATTCCCTCCCCCAATCCTGCTCTCAAGAATAATTAATAAAATTCTGAAAGAACAAATAGAACATTTAGTCCTTTTGCATCCAGTATGGCCGTCGATGCTTTTAGCCCTAAACCTTACAAATTAAGGATAGAGAAGAAATTTCCATTGGGCATCACTCTGGAATGTTTTCAAGGCCCAACAGACCTATCACAATTGCCACAACTCATGTGGATAGCAGCATTATTCAGCTTTTCACATATCCAGAATTATTTAATATGACTAATGAGTTAAACTCTACAACCTAAAACTCAAAACCAAAATATTTAAATAATATCAGAGTTCTGCTCGTGGAGTTCCGAGAAAGATCGGAATTTCTAGCTTCCACCTGATATTGGGGCAGATTTAGAACTTTTAACAATGAAGTTTAATTCTGGCTTAACTTCTGATACTTAGTAGTTAAGTTAGAGTTTCTGCTCTTAACATTATAAAATTGGTAACAAATCAATTTTCCCTAAAATGATAGTAAAAAGATAAAAAATACATACCTCACTTATTTGCAGCTCTCTGCATCCGACATTGAAGAAAGCTTCCTTAATGCCCTCTGACCCCATTAACTATAAAGGGGACCAGCAGAGATAAGGCCGCAACTCAGCAAATATGTTGATGTAGACACTGCCTATAGAAGGGCCCAGGCGGTGAATGCACAAACACGGAAGTGAGATACTGCCCCTTGGACTCTTTTATGCTTATTTGCATGCCAATATAAAGATCATTTTCAGGGGCAATAAAGAACTAAAAACGAATACAAAAGTATGTCTGGAATATGGTTGTATGGGAGCTAGAGGGCACCTGTCACAAAGTAGGGGAAGGGGATAAACAACAGAATGACCACAGAAGGAAAATAACCAGGAACTAGGCCTTAAAGGGAACCTGTCACCAGTTTTATGGTGTCCTAACTAAGGGCAACATAAATAAGTGACTGATTCTCTTAGCAAAATGCTGGGTCACTTTCTTTAATTGACCCAGTCAATCTGCCAACATCTTGTATTGAAAAGCTCCAGCTGATAATGATGAGTCATTAATATTTATGAGCTCCTGACTCTCCCCACCTACCTGCTGCTGATTGACAGTTATTTTCCATATGAATCAGCAGCAGGGGAGTAGCTATAGCTCTGAATTAAAAAAAGGCTGGATCACTGACATCACGCTGGACTCAAATCAGCTCATTAGCATGCGGCATGTGGCATCTTTGTGTGTATATCATGAGGTAACCATCTGTCACACCAGTAAGGTACTTTTTAGTAGTTAATGATTGTATATAATTAGTTAGATTATAATCAAATATCCACATGACAGGTTCCCTTTAAGGCTAAAGAAAGGGAATGGGTGACCACCTAGGGAGCCCTGAACCTAAACCCAGACTCCTGTCAGTATGAATAGACCCTGAAGGTGGGAATATTCATACACCAGAAACCTAGGCCCCAGTATCCCTGAAAATCCCTAGTATTAGTGACAGGGTCTGAGACTACTGGTTCCTTCCCAGATGAACGAACCTGAGTCTCCATGAGGCCTAGTAAACAACGAGCTATGAAAACAACAAAATACAAAGCAAAGAACACTTATCTTCAATAGAAAAAGGATGAGCAGGAACTCTGATAAGAACCACACACCAGCTCTTCCAATTCCAGGCAGATAATATCCACCGCATGAAGTGTGAGTCCAGACTAAATAAAGTAGCAGTAATGACCACAAGCTTCACCTGGAACAAGAGGTGTGGTCATTACCAACAAGAGAGACAAAGAGACTGTCAGATAACCTCATGTGCCACCAGTCTCTCAGATCTTCTAACCTTTGTCATGGGAGGGACTGTGACAGCACCAGGGACAGTTTATAACATGTGTTGGTGGGGACAGACTCCCTTTAAGCAGTTCAGCAGTGTTATATAACAATTCATGACATAGGCATTTTACTTTAACTGCATTTTTGGACCTGCACTGTAAGCAAAAAGTTTAGGTGTGAATGAAAATTTAATAACTTTAGTGGGCATGTTAGTGAAAGGCTGAGTCCCTTTTGGGAGGTGAAACACCATATAGGAATATAGAGGGGCATTCATTATGACCGGTGTTTTAGACGCCGGTCTAAATAAAGCCCTGCACTGGCGGTGGATCCGCCGAAGTTATGAACAGACGCCAGCCTCTACATAACTTCTGAGAATCCACCGCTGCTTCTAAATGTAAGACAGCTTCCTTGCTGTCTTACATTTAGACCATTTTCTACACCTAAACCAGGTGTAGAAAACTGTAAATGAGACGGGCCTACCGGCCTGTCCCCTTCCCCTCCCATGCCACACCCACTTTTTTAGACCTAACATGAGCAGGAAAAAGGCACAGATTCTGCACCAGAAATACGCCTAATATCGGCGTATTTCTGATCATAAATGATCCCTGTAGTGTTCTTAGTCTAAAGTTGATCAGAATGTCAGATTTCACCCCAAATAATCAGTCATTTTAGTCGACTGATGACAGGTTGTCATTGGAACAAATGTGTTAAGTTCTTGATGATTGTACATTCAGCGGTTCTTCAACCATCAACCTACCTCCATCTAATGCGTATGAGCACCTTTATTCTACAAAAAAAAGCACTGTAGAATAAGGTCACTTAATGGACACCATAAAAAAAGGAAGCAGTCATTAAGGGATCAAGGTTCTCCAAAATCATTTTCTTTCTAGACAACACATGAAGGTTGTGACCCTTCAAACCGAAGACAGTTCCTTGTTTTGATGCAGTGTCTGGCAGGCTTACACTTTTAGGTCCGTCAATTTCGGTTTCCCGCAGTATCAGTATAGGAGGAACACATATATGCAAAACAATTTTAACATGAAGTTTTCAAATTTTTCAAAATCACAGGGGATGTCCCTATTTTAAAGGGTTTATCCTCATTAGTACGTCTTTCTGTGTTACACTTGCTTATGTATAGATTTTCTATGATAGGTGTCATAATGATAGTGACCGTCTGGTCCTCTATAAAATGTTTAACATAACTTGGGGAATGTATAGATCAGGGATGCTCAACCTGCGGCCCTCCAGCTGTTGTAAAACTATAATTCCCACCATGCCCTGCTGTAGGCTGATAGCTGTAGGCTGTTTGGGCATGCTGGGAGTTGTAGTTTTGCAACAGCTGGAGGGCCGCATGTTGAGCCTCTCTGGTATAGATAAGATACTTCCATTTACTCATCCTGCCGCAGATTTGCCAGTTCCCAGACTGTTCTGCATTCACATCACCTACAGCTTCTAAGGCTATTGTATGCACAATGTCCTGCAGTAATCTAGGACGCTCACCCCTGCTCTCTCAGATTAGCCAGTGCTGCTAACGTCATCAATTCTGGTCAATTACCCCTTTATATATAACAAGTGTAAATGCTTTTGAAATATTTTTGTAATTGGATGTAATAGACCTAAAGGGCATCTGTCAGGAGTTTTGTGACACTGGCTGACCCGTTGAATGTACTCTTGGCAGCTGAAGGCATCCGTGTTGGTCCCATGTTCATATGTACCTGCATTGCTGAGAAAAATTATGTTTTATTATGTGCAAATGAGCTTCTAGGAGCAACAGGAACGTTGCCGTTAAACCTAGAGGCTCAGCTCTCTCTGCAACTTCCGCACCCTCTGCACTTTGATTGACAGGACCAGGTGTTATAATGTTTTTGCTGCATGGCCTTGTCAATCAAAGTGCAGAGGGTGCGGAAGTTGCAGAGAGAGCAGAACCTCTATGTGTAAAGGTAACGCCCCTGTTGCTCCTAGAAGCTCATTAAAGCATAATTTTTCTCAGTAATGCCATCACATATGAACATGGGACCAACACAGATGCCTTCAGCTGCCAAGCGCACATGTAACAGGTCTGTCACTGTCATAGGTACAAATCTGCTGACAGATGCCCTTTAAAGAGGACCTGTCACCATGGAAAGTAGTGAAATCTACAGGCAGGAGGTTATAGAGCAGGAAGACCTGAGCTGATTGATATATAGTTATATAGAAAAATATAAGTATAAGGGTATGTCCATATGTGGCGTATACACTGCATGTCATATACACTTTACAGTGGCGGTAAAGTAGATTACATTTAAAAAGAATGCCATCTACTAGGGCTGAAACAATTACTCAATTGAATTGAGTAATTCGACACAAAAAATTTGTTTGTGTCATGTGACCATGGAGTGGGAGTGAAGCACTTGCTATTACTCACCGCTCCGCGATGCACTGTACGGTATCCTGACACATAGTCAGGTCGTAGTGCACGTAAGCGTGCACTATGACCTGACACTGTGTGAAGTCAAAACGAAGAAGAGAAGCGGAGAACAAGATGGAAGAGCTGTGGAGCAGCGCCCCTACAGGAAAGGTATGTACTGGCGCTGGGGACATGGCTAGGAGAGGGTGCTGCTGGCACTAGGGGGAGCTGGTGCCACTGGGGAGCAGCTGGTGCCACTGGGGGGAAGCTGATGGAACTAGGGGGGGAAGCTGAAGGCACTGGGGGGAAGTTGATGGAACTAGGGGGGAAGCTGATGGAACTAGGGGGGAAGCTGATGGAACTAGGGGGAAGCTGATGGCACTGGGGGGGGCTGATTGCACTAGGAGGGAAGCTGAAGGCACTGGGGGGAAGCTGATGGAACTAGGGGGAAGCTGATGGAACTAGGGAGCAAGCTGATGGAACTAGGGAGGAAGCTGATGGCACTAGGGGGAGCTGATGGCACTAGGGGGGAGCTGATGGCACTAGGGGGGAAGCTGATGGCACTAGGGGGGAAGCTGAAGGCACTGGGGGGGAAGCTGATGGCACTGAGGAGGAAGCTGATTACATGGGGGAAGCTGATGGCACTGGGGGTGAAGCGGATGGCACTACGGGGGGAATCTGATGGCACTAGGGGGGAAGCTGATGGCACTGGGGGGGAAGCTGATGACACAGGAGAAGCTGATGGCACTGAGGGGGGGAAGCTGATGGCACTGGGGGGGGGAAGCTCATGGCACTAGGGGGGGAAGCTGATGGCACTGGGGGGGAAGCTGATGGCACTAGGGGGGGAGCTGATGGCACTAGGGGGGAGCTGATGGCACTGGGGAGGGAGCTGATGGCACTGGGGAGGAAGCCGATGGCATTAGGGGGGAACCTGACGGCATGGGGGGGGCTGATGGGTTTTAAAAAAAGAAAACATTCTTTTAATTAGTTTTTTGTTATTAGAGTACTCGATTAATTGTTGGATTAATCGATAGAATAATCAATTACAAAAATAGTTGATAGCTGCAGCACTACCATCTACAGTACACTCTGCAGAGAGGATCCTCGCCGTGGGTTATAAATCTGCAGCATGTCAATTTATGTTGTGGATATCTGCCACAGATTTACCCTTCGCATTGCAGAGGGTAAAATCTGTAGCAAATCCACAGCGTTTCTGCAAATTCACAGCAAAATCCATGTGATTTTATACAGAGTTCAGGCAGATGCAACAAAAAAGATTGCACTAGCTTGCAGCAATAAATGAATAAATTAAATAGACATTTTTTTCTGACGTTTTCCCTCTCCTTTGGGCTCGTTCACACGACCGTAGTTTTGGTCCGCATCCGAACCACATTTTTTGCAGCTCGTTTGCGGACCCATTCACTTCAATGGGGCCGCAAAAGATGCGGACAGCACTCCGTGTGCTGTCCGCATCTGTTGCTCCGTTCTGTGGCTCCGCAAAAATTATGAAGCATGTCCTATTCTTGTCTGTTTTGCAGACAAGAATAGGCATTTCTATAATGGGCCTCCTGTTCCTTTCCGCAAATTGCGGAAGGCACATGGGCGGCATCCGTGTTTTGCGGATCCGCAATTTGCGGACTGCAAAACACGGCACGGTCATGTGAACAACCCCTTATAGAGATGCCCTAAAAAAAAAATGACCTAAAAAAGTCATACCTAGATTATGTTGCATTTTGTAAGAATAAATTATAAAAATGCACGTTTTGTCTGTAGAGCCTTATATAATGCCCAATATCTGGCAGCATAAAAAATAAATAAAAATAAACGGCAAAAACAGTAAAAAGAATTGTGACTTTTTGAGCTTTAACATCACACTCACTATGTTTTGAGAAAGAGGGCAAGGCATAGGATGAGCTTAGCGAGAGGGGCGTGGACTTGCATACATTTTAGCAGGGAGGCTGAGGGGCCAGCAGCACCACCATATTTATCTTCTTTTACACGTTTTCTGGAGCGGTAGAACACAGGCCGGCGTAGGTTTCAGTTCAGGCGCACAAACTGTTGGATGCTGCGTGCACCTCCTTATCAATCCAGGAGCGAGCCTGGTTATCACAGGCTGGTGTACACCACCCGTCTGTCATAAATCTGCCCCATAGACTTCCTCAAATTTAGTAGACTGCTAACGTTGGGTTCAGAAGTGTCTGAAAATCCAGCTGTTTATGAAGCAGAAAAGCCAGCAGATTTCACCCTCTCCAGTGCAAAGGGTGAAATCCACAAGAGAAATCCTCTGTATAAATTGACATGCGGATTTTAAATCCACAATGCTGCACCTGTTCCTCTGCTTTTTTTTACGCAACGAATGAATGCGAGTTCAGAAATTCTTATCCACTTTGCTGGTACTGAACAACGCTGCGGATTTGCCACAATAGCAAGCAATGCTCATTTAAAATGTTACTTTTAGGAGATTCAATATTTTCTAGTAAAAAGAAACATCTTTAATGAAGTATACAACAAAAATGTTTATTATCTCAGTCCCTACACTATATTAACACATTAAGGCCACCTGCACACGTAGCTGAATATGCCCAGTAGTGATGGATTAACATCGGCTGGGACGTTTTGCAAACGCGCGTTTGCAATCAAATGTTCGCGAACCGCGCGTTTGCGACGGCCCCATTCTCTATAATGGCAGTCGAACCATAAAAACCTTCAGGTCATATTTGCAGCCACCAAATACTGACTAGCAGTACACAAATAGTCCCACAACATGGACAGTGACATACCAGAGGGGGATCAATGGCAAAAATTCCCAGAAAAAATATGTATTTTAATCAGGGGCCATTTTTATGCGTCTTAAAGGGAAACTCTCAAATATGTGCCCTGCTGGAGCCTAGAACATTTTTATTTTAGGCCACGAGAGTACAGGCCCCAAAAATTAGGCATTCACCTGACAGAAAAGAACAAGTGATTATGTGGCTGGAGGTACATTAGACGGTCAGTGGATAACAATTTTACTGTAGACCAGTAAAGGCCACAAAAATTAGGCATTCACCTAACAGAAAAGAACAAGTGATTATGTGGCTAGAGGTACATTAGGCAGTCACTGAATAACAATTTTACTGTAGGCCAGTGGAGTATAGGCCCCAGAAATTAGGCATTCACCTGAGAGAAAAGAACAAGTGAGTATGTGGCTGGAGGTACAATAGACAGTCATGGATAGAAATTTTACTGTAGGCCACTGGAGTAGAGGCCCCAAAAATTAGGTATTCACCTGACAGAAAAGGCCTTTTATGCCGCTGTATATACATAAGATAAGGACCATTCTTTGTTCTGGGTGGTGGCAGATATGTGTGGGCTGGCATGAGGAAATTCAATTACACGTGGTTGTCACAGGTGTTGAATTCCTCCGAGATCCATGCCTCATTCATTTTTAGGCGAGTACGCTTATCGGTCACGATCCCCCTGCTGCGCTGAATGTCCTTTCGGACAGGACACTCGACGAGGGGCAAGCCAAGAGTTCCATGGCAAATTGTGCTAGCTCTGGCCACAGGTCAAGCCTGCACACCTAGTAGTCCAGTGGTTCCTCTCGTCTCATAGCATCCACATTGGCCGTTAACACAATGTAGTCGGACACCTGTTGGTCTAGGCACTCCCTGAGGCTGGATCCGGAGGGCGGCTGTCGATGGGTTGGATGCAAGAATGATCTCATATCCAAAGTGACCAACACATCTTCAAACCGCCCTCTTCTTGCAGGCGCGGTAGGACTGGTACCCGCACCTGTTTCGCTGTGGGCGGAAATTCCTCTGCCAGCGCCCCCAACAGCAGAATGCAGCATCTCTCACAGCAAGGCCTGGAATTGCTGCATTCTGCCAGCCCTCTGTGATGCTGGTAACATGTCCTTCTTTTTGTGTTTGTACCAGGGGTCTAAGTACGTTGCCACCCAGTACTGGTCCTTGCCCTTTATGCTTTTTATACGGGGGTCCCTCTTCAAACACTGGAGCATGAAGGCTCTCATTAGCACTAAGTTGGAAGCGGTGGAGCACCCTGGCTCCTGCTCATCGCCCAGGAGAATGTCGTCCTCGGTCTCCTCCTCCCAGCCACGGACAACACCAGAGATCTCCGAAAACCACAGACAAAAGGAGGATGAGAGAGCCGCTGCTAAACCCCGCCAGTCCTGCTGCCCTCTGGCTTGGAGGAATCAGCACACGGCGCAGCAGGCTGCCTTACCGCAGTGTTCTGCTCCTGACTCGATGTGCCCGATATGGAAACTGAGAGCAGACCGGTGTGGGCGGCGCATAGAGCTAAATTTGTACTAATTTATTGTGGGCTTTACAAAGTAAAAAATTTGAAAAAAAAAAACAATTTCAACTGAAAATATAGCATTTTGTATGCATGGGAGCACATTCCTGCTGTAGACGAAGAACCTGCTTCTGTCAGAGGTGTCTAAGTTTATTTGTGGTGTTGCCCCCTTCTGGTGGGGGTCCATTCCTGGTAACACATTCCTGCTCTAGATGAAGAATATGCTGCTGTCAAAGGTGTCTAAGTTTATTTGTGGTGTTGCCCCAGTCTGGTGGGGGCCCTTTCCTGGGAAAACATTCCTGCTCTAGATGAAGAATCTGCTGCTGTCAGAGGTGTCTAAGTTTATTTGTGGTGTTGCCCCGGTCTGGTGGGGGACCATTCCTGGGAACACATTCCTGCTGCAAAGAACCTTCTCCTGATCATGCAGAGTTATGTGTAGGCCTTATACTACACCATTTCCTTTACCTGCTGCTGTCTATCCTGATCCTGCTGAGTTATGTGTAGGCCTTATACTCCACCGTTACCATGTACCTGCTGCTGCTGTCTGTCCTGACCCTGCTAAGTTATGTTTAGGTCTTATACTCCACCGTTACTATTACCCGCTGCTGCTGCTGCTGTCTGTCCTGATCCTGGTGAGTTTGTCATGGGGGCCTTACTGCAACCTTAACGTTTAAAATTACATGAAAACATAACAGTATTAAAAAAGTAAGCACACGTTTTAACTGCAAAAACTTTTTATTCAATAGTTGGATCCAAACATTGCTCTATGGCAACTTTTTAAGTAGCTTGTGCAGGTCACACAACTCCTGCATCTGATTTAGTTGCAGCGCATCAAACTGCTGCACCTTAAATGCAAGCTTCCGCTGCTGCTCATGGATCTCCTTCACCTTATTTGCCAGCTGCCACTGCTGCTCCTCGATCTTCTGCATGTTTTTTTTCTTCTCCTGCTGTATCTTGTTCAGGAGTGTTTTAAATTTACTGAGTACTGTTTTGTTAGGAAAAAAAATATATAAAAATTACTTGCAATTTATATTAAGAGGCAATTAGTGCATTGTGTGTAGTAATTGTTTAAGTACTGCCGATTTAAATCTCTATTCATTAAATAATGATATTTATGCTAATTTTATAGTTGGTTAGTTAGTGATATTTTTTTTTTTTTTTTTTTTAAATACTTTATTGTTGTAATACAAAACTTTATATCCATACTACTTTACAATATTATAAAGTTCATAAGCCCGTCAGTTCTATTAAGTGACATTAATTTCACTTCACCAACCCCCCACCCAGCCCCACTTTGCAGGAAGGGAAAAAAAAAAAAAAAAGAAAAGGAGAAGATCCTTCATAAAGCCTAGGGGGGAAAAAGGTTCTGATTAATTAACCCTATTCCAATCTTTCCATAGTTTTTTCCACTTCAAGTAAGATCCTCTTTGTTTGTACAGAATCTTTTCATAGGTTTTCACTTTCTCGACCAGGCCCAGCCAGTTGTTACACTCTGGAGCGGAAGGAGAAAACCATAATCTAGTGATCAGGAGCCTAGCCAAAAACATAACCTTAATCAGCAGTTGGCGTTTTATAGGCTGACAATTAAGCTCCGATAAGTCCCCCAGGACCCATATCCTGGGGGACAAAGGGACAGAGGTGTTAAGTTTATGAGCCAGATTATTTTGGACCAGGCTCCAGTATCTGCTCACCGTTGGGCAGTCCCAGAACAGGTGTAAATGATCTGCCCCGGGATCGCCGCAGCGTGGGCAATCGGAAGAGGCCCTAAGGCCTCTTTTGTATAACCATGTGGGTGTCACATAAATTTTGTGCAAAATATTAAATTGTACAACAATGTGATTAAAATTGTGTGAAACCAACTTTAAACTATCCCCCATGTTCTCCCAATTTGGAGAACCCACCTCTGAAAGTAGAGAAGACCGGGCTCTCTGTCCTGGAGAGAGAACATCCGAAAAAAAGTTATTCATTAAGTGCTTATAGCAATGTGATATTTTAATTCTCGTGACAGTTTTCTTACAAATTAAATCGTGTAGAAATAAAGGGGTATCAATAAAAAATTGGCTGTCCGAAGTGCAAGATAGTGCTGACCTCAGTTGGAAATATGGAAACCAAACCACCTCACCTAGATTTGCCCTTTGCTTTAGTTCCATGAGGGGCAATATTTGTCCCTCACTGACCACTTGGTGTAGATACTGAACATTTTTGTTCCTCCAATACTGGCAACAATTTAAGTCATTTAAATTAAGGAGCTTTAAATTGTGCCACAATGGGGTACAAATAAGTGACGCCTTAACTCCACACCATCTCCTTATGGCCAACCAAGTCCTCATAGCCATTTTGCAGAAAAGTGTGTACCCACTCAGTGTGTTTACTAGATAATCAGACTCCAATACAGTAAAGAAATCCGAGAATCCTGAGTCTTTCACCACTCTACTGCAGAAAGGGCTATTTTCCCAGTCATTAAAAAGACATAATTGGGAGGCCATAAAGTAACCCCTAAAATAGGGGAGGTTGAGACCTCCCCGCTCATAGGGCATAGAAAAATAGAGTGCCTTTAGTCTCACGTGCTTCCTCCCCCATATTAAATCATTGAGCATCCGGTCTATCAATCTAAAGTAGTTATCTGCAATCCATACAGGCGAGTTGCGCAAAATATAAAGAACCTGGGGCAGTACTACCATTTTTATTAATGAGATTCTGTCCGCTCTAGAAAGCAGGATTTTTTGCCATACCTTAATTTTAGCCCTCACCTTCATCAACAGCGGAATCAGATTTAATTGTAGATATTCATGCGGTTTGGCAGAAACTGTTATCCCCAGGTATTTTATTGACTCGGAGATCGTCAACTGATTATCCCATTCGCCACGCAACTCGTCTATAGGAAGGAGGACGGTCTTATCCCAGTTGATCTCCAAACCGGATGGATCAGAGAAGAGACCAATCAGCTCCATTATACGAGGGAGAGTAGTGTCTGTTTGATGCATAAAAACCAGGATGTCATCTGCATAGAGTGAAACACGATCATACTCCCCATTTATGCCGAAGCCGGCCACCTTTGAGTCCTGCCTTATACTAGTTGCTAAAGGTTCGATGTAAATATTGAATAGCAGGGGGGAGAGGGGACAGCCTTGACGGGTACCTCTTCCCAGGATGAAACTCTCTGTCACTGTCCCATTAATCCTGATGCTAGCCACTGGGGAATTATATAACAGCTGAATCATTGCCATAAATTTTGGTCCAAAACGCATTTTCTTCATTACCTCCCAGAGAAAAGTCCACTCCACCCTGTCGAAGGCTTTGGTAGCGTCCAACGACAGGATGGAGCGGGCACCACCTCCCGGGGACTGAATATTCGTAAATAATCTATGCAAGTTGTGCTGAGTACCCCTTTTTGGCATAAAGCCATTTTGATCTGGGTGGATAATGGTGGATATGACCCGCAACAGCCTTCTAGCCAGAGCTTTGGATAGTATCTTAGCATCCGTGTTTAATAAGGAGATTGGTCTATAAGAGCTCAATTCTGCCGGGTCTTTATCCTTTTTTAAGATTAAAACAATGAGAGCCTCCATCATGGAGTTTGGTAATCCCCCTCCCTGTGTTGCTTGGGAAAAAACCTCGAGCAGCTGAGGAAGAATCACATCACTATACTTACGGTAAACCTCGTATGGCAGGCCATCCAAGCCTGGCGATGAGTTCCCCGAAATAGACCCAAGGGCCTCCTGCAGCTCTGAGAGAGACAATTCCTCTTCCAGATATTTTATTTGAGCTTCATTTAAGGTGCAGAGTGGAATTTTCTCCAAGAACCGCATCGCCAGTTCAGATGTCAAGCCAGAGGAGGGTTTATATATCTGAGCAAAATAATGCAGAAAAGTCTTCCTGATTCCTTCTGAATCTATTATAATTTCCCCCTCTGTATTCCGGATCAAGGTAATAGATTGATTTTTCTTATCTTGTTGTGAGATTATTCTAGCTAGAAGCTTACCCGGTCGTCCAGACTCGGAAAAATAATTTAACCCCTTAAAGAATACCCTATGGTTTGCCTTCTCTGTTACACAACTCTCCAGGAGACAGCTGGCCTTCTGCATCTCTTCCCTGTTGTACTCAGTGGGTTGCCTGATGAATCGCTCAGTTGTAGATGCCGCAGTCTTAGCCAATTCCTCCTCCTTCCTTTTAAATGTTCTCTTTAGTGCAGCAATCTCACTTATAAAGGTCCCCCTCAAGTATGCTTTCAAGGCATCCCATACCATATTGATGTTTGCAGAGGGTAGATTCACCTCCCAAAAGGAAGAAATCAGCAGTTTAATAACCTGATGATTATCCATAATAGTGAGCCAATATGGATTCAGCCTAAATCCCAGCCCCCGAATATCCTTGTTCTCCCCAGTGCAAACCTCAATCAGAACGGGCGAATGGTCTGAAATTGTTCTTACTCCATATCGCATCTTGCGGATATTACTCAGGTTACACTCATTAGTAAGTGCTAAATCGATCCTAGACATTGCTCTACCGCCCCTGCTGACACAGGAATACACTCTCTTTCCTCCGCCAAGATGTTCCCATATGTCCACCAGCCCTACTTCCAAACAAAACTGGAACACCGGGGAGTTACAAGAATTCCTCCGCCTTTCTGTATCTGATGAAAATCTATCTCTGTTAGGGTCCATGACCGCGTTAAAATCTCCCATCAAGATCAACCGAGATTCTGGTCTCCTTTCAGAAAAGAGCATCAACTGGGTCAGTGGATACATTGAAAATGGCGGGGGTATATAAAAAAAAGCGAGGATATAGCTGCATCCAGACAGCTCATCATAAAGGAAGATGAATCTACCCTGATCATCTATATGGGATTTTATAAGGGTGAAATCTATAGAATTATGGATAAGAACTGAAACCCCCCTGGCAGAGCTGCTGAAGGTAGTTAGTGATAGTTAAGTAGAGTATAATGTTATTTATTTGGTAAGTTAATGGTTTTTATGTAGATTACAGAGTTAGTGTCCAGTGTTGTTGTTTTCTATTTCTTTACTTTGTGTTATCCCCTCATTGTTGGCCGTTTTAACCCCTTTCCAGCCATCGCCGTAATAGTACAGTGCAGCAGAACGTGACTTGTCGCCCAGCGCCATACTATTAAGGCGCAACGAACACCCGGCCACCAGACAAAATCGTTCAGGATCCGGGGTGCAAAGGCTGCTCTGCCAAGCAGGCAGCCATGTTAACTAAGGGCTGCGGGAGTTTTTTTCCGGCCCCTTGCAGCCCTGATTGTTGCTTTTGGCCGGATTCCTTACACATGCACATCGCAGCTCCGGAGCTGCAGGGGGTGGGGGGCTGTGGGTGTCATGTGTCGGTGACTGGTGATGAAAAGGTCATCACCTGTCTACTCTGAGGTGAGGCAGGGGACATCAGTGTTTTGGGTCGCCTGCCAGCGCTGCTATTAGCTGGAACAACGCTCCAGCCAATGGCAGGGCTGTAGCTGTACAGGAAGAGGCAGAACTTCCCTACATGCAGCCATTATAGATGGTGACTGCATGCAGAGAGGTTATGTATCTTTATATGCTGCTTGTGGCTTGCTGGGACTTGTGGTGCACACCACTGCGATTTAACCCCCTTCATGCTGAAAAAGAAAAAAAGAAGAACATCCGGAATTGCTGCACAGTTTTTTTTGGATTTGCAGCTGTTCCAGAACATTCCCAGCTGAAATCCCCCAGACAGCAAGAAAGCGAAGGACCCAAAAAAGATGCAGCGTGTGTTCAAAAAGGGGCATTAGGGAGGACACCATTTACCACTGTGAAACCTGCCATTAAAAACCTGGCCTGTGCATGAAGTAGTGTTTTACAATTTACCACTTGTGAATAAATTTAATTTCATCCTTTATGCTCCCTGTAATATTTCCACTTTATATCTCTGATTTAGTCCACCTCGCTTGCATATCCAACAACCAATGCATAATTTTTCATGTGAGACAACTGTTAGGTCAAAAGTGCCCTTTCCACCCCTTAATCGTACGGGGGTGCTCTTTCAGAAATGGGGTCACTTGTTGGAGTTTTTCATTTCTGGGGACCTCAGTAATTTATTTAATGCCACATGGCACCTAAAATACAGTACATGTCTGCCAATTTAGGCCTGTCATCAAAATTTATATTTGGCAGTTTTACTCTAGAGCCCTGCCATGCACCCATATATAATTTTTTTAGCACATAATGGGTGTTGGCATATTCGGGGGAAAATGGGGAACTAAATGTGGGCTACATTTTGTGAAAGTGAAAAATGTGGGTGTAAAGCAACTTTTTCTGGAAAAAATTTTAACCTCAAATTTTCACAGCCAAGCGTTTCCTAATTCTGTGAAGTGCTCAGTATATTCCTTGAGGGGTGTAGCTTCCAGAATGGAGTCACTTTTTGGGGTTTGCCACTGTAGGCATGCGACATAATTACCATTCAAGCTAAATCCTCTCTCCTAACGCCATATGGTGCTACTTCCACTCTGAAGCCTGCTGTGCGACCATACATCTGTTTTTGAGCATACATGGGGTGTTTTTGTAAACTCCAGATTCAGGGTAACAGATTTTGAGTTTTGTTTAACTGTTAACCCTTGATGTGTTTCAGAAAAAAATATTTAAATTTAAAATCTGCTAAAATAAGTGATTTTTTGAAATTTCATTCCCATTTTCATTTCATTCTCGTGGGCCATCTAAAGGGTTAACAAAGTATGTAGAATCCGTTTTGATTAGCTTGAGGGGCGTAGTTTCTAAAATTGGGTGATTTATGGATGGTTTCCACAATGTAAGCCCCAGAAAGTGACTTCGTAACTGAACTGGTCCTGAAAACATTGGGGCTTGGAACAGTTCTTAAACATTTAAGATTTGATTCTAAACTTGTAAGCCTTCTAACGTCCCAAAAAAAATAATATATATATACATTTTTCAAAAAGATCCAAACATGAAGTAGACATATGTGTAATGTAAAGTAAAAACTATTTTTGGAGGTATTACTATCTATTATAAAAGAAGAGAAATTGAACATTGGAAATTTGCTAATTTTTCCCAAGTTATGGTAAATTAGGTAGAAACAGAAACATAGAATGTGTCGGCAGATAAGAACCATTTGGCCCATCTAGTCTGCCCAATATACTGAATACTATGGATAGCCCCTGGCCCTATCTTATATGAAGGATGGCCTTATGCCTATTGCATGCATGCTTAAACTCCTCCACTGTATTTGCAGCTACCACTTCTGCAGGAAGGCTATTCCATGCATCCACTACTCTCTCAGTAAAGTAATACTTCCTGATATTACTTTTAAACCTTTGCCCCTCTAATTTAAAACTATGTCCTCTTGTAACAGTTTTTCTTCTTTTAAATATTCTCTCCTCTTTTACCTTGTTGATTCCCTTTATGTATTTAAAAGTTTCTATCATATCCCCTCTTCCAAGCTATACATGTTAAGGTCCTTTAATCTTTCCTGGTAAGTTTTATCCTGCAATCCATGTACCAGTTTAGTAGCTCTTCTCTGAACTCTCTCCAAAGTATCAATATCCTTCTGGAGATATGGTCTCCAGTACTGAGCACAATACTCCAAATGAGGTCTCACTAGTGCTCTGTAGAGCGGCATGAGCACCTCCCTCTTTCTACTGGTAATTCCTCTCCCTATACACCCAAGCATTCTGCTAGCATTTCCTACTGCTCTATGACATTGTCTGCCTACCTTTAAGTCTTCTGAAATAATGATCCCTAAATCCCTTTCCTCAGATACTGAGGTTAGGACTGTATCACTGATTTTATATTCTGCTCTTGGGGTTTTACGTCCCGGGTGCATTATCTTGCACTTATCAACATTAAATTTTAGTTGCCAGATTTTTGACCATTCCTCTAGTTTTCCTAAGTCCTTTTCCATTTGGTGTATCCCTCCAGGAACATCAACCCTGTTACAAATCTTTGTGTCATCAGCAAAAAGACACACCTTACCATTGAGGCCTTCTGCAATTTCGCTGATAAAGATATTAAACAATATGGGTCCCAGAACAGATCCCTGAGGTACCCCACTGGTAACAAGACCTTGGTCTGAATATACTCCATAAATCTGTTAATGGTTTTGCTAGTTCACCGCTGAGCTCTTTTAATAGCTTTGGGTGTATCCCATCAGGCCCCTGTGACTTATTTGTATTAATTTTAGACAGTTGACTTAGAACCTCTTCCTCTGCAAAGACACATGCATCAAAAGATTCATTAGTCTTCTTTCCTAACTGAGGTCCTTCTCCTTAATTTTCCTTTGTAAAAACTGAACAGAAGTATTCATTGAGGCAGTCAGCTAGTTCTTTATCTTCTTCCATATACCTTCCTTCTTTTGTTTTTAATTTGGTAATTCCTTGTTTTAGTTTCCTTTTTTCATTTATGTATCTGAAGAATGCCTTATCGCCTTTTTTCCCTGACTGAGCTAATTTCTCTTCTGCCTGTGCTTTAGAAGCTCTTATAACTTGTTTGGCTTCTCTCTGCCTAATCTTATAAATTTGTCTGTTATCCTTGTTTTTTTTTTTTATAATTCCTAAATGCTATCTTTTTGTTTTTAATGATTTTGGCCACTTCTGCTGAGTACCACAGTGGTCTCTTCCTTTTTTTGTTTTTACTGACAAGCCTAATGCAATTTTCTGTTGCCTTCAATAGTGCCACTTTTAAGTAGTCCCATTTCTCCTGGACTCCAATTGAAACTGTTCCATTCTAATAGGGACTCGTATACCACTAATCTAATTTTAGAAAAGTCAGTTTTTCTAAAATCTAAAACTTTTGTTTTTGTGTGGTGTGACTCAGTCACTGTACTTATAGTAAACCACACTGACTGGTGATCACTAGATCCCAAGCTTTCTCCTACAGTAATATCAGATACCAAATTCCCATTTGTGAATACTAAATCTAAAATGGCCTCCTTCCAGGTTGGCTCCTCCACTACTTGCTGTAGAGGTAATCCCAGTAGGGAATTTAGAATATCTGTACTCCTGGCAGAACTAGCTATTTTGGTTTTCCAGTTTACATCTGGAAGATTGAAGTCTTCCATAATGATAATTTCCCCCTTCAATGTTATTTTAGATATTTCCTCAACTAGTAGATCATCTAATTCTTTGACTTGGCTAGGTGGTCTATATATCACACCTACATGAGTTACCTTATGATTATCAAGCTGCAAGGTAACCCAAACTGACTCTAAATTGTTCTCGTTAACTTGCATCAAATTAGATTTTATGCTATCTGCCTACAGGGCCACCCCTCCCCCCTTCTTGCCTTCTCTGTCTTTCCTGTATAGAGAGAACCCTGGTATTAATGTATCCCAGTCATTACTCCCCTTGAACCACGTCTCAGTAACAACCACTACATCTATATTCTCAGATGCCATTATAGCCTCAAGTTCATTGACCTTATTCCCTAGACTGCGAGCATTTGTAGACAAGACTCTGAGCTTGTCATTTCTTAACCTTTGTGCTACTGGCCTCTTCTGGCATTGTTCAGGGGGGGCAGTTGGACTGCTGGATTATCACTCTTTTGCCCCCCTTTCCTAGTTTAAATGCTTCTTAGCAAATACTTGGAACTGTTCACCGAGGACATTCGTTCCCTTGAGAGAAAGATGCAAGCCATCTTTCTTGTACTGAATACATTTTTTTATGAATAAAATGTTTGTTTTTTTAATCAATTTTACCACTATAATGAAGTACATTATGTGACAAGAAAATCTCACAATGGCCTGGATAAGTAAAAGCTTTTTAAAGTTATTAACACATAAAGTGAGACGTCAGATTTGCAAAAAATGGCCTGAGCAGGAAGTTGAAAACTGGCCTGAGGTAGAAAGGGTTAATGTTTCTGAATATGTTATGTATACAGAATTATATTGCTGTGTGCACATATTTACCCTCCTGTTGGGGGCCGGTGACATCCTCCTCATCATGAGCTGGGGCGGGAATACGGCTGATGGGAGGGTCCGGCCTCTTCCGCCGCCACCTCCACCACTTCGCCAACATCCGGTGGGGGAGGGGCATCCACATTCTGGGAGGGTCCCGCCTGCTCTCCCTCCACCACCTCCAAATCCTCCATGGAACTCCTGTGGCGGACTGAAGGAACGGGAACCCCTGTAATCACACAATATTCCTAATTTTGAACAAACAACTCAGAACTCATAACAAATGCAAATTAAGTTTGGGATGTATCTAATGTAATGATGGACAGGGCCTTTTACTGGAATACAGAATGATGATTGCAGTTTATGCATATATACACACACACACGTATATATATTTATGTGTGTGAAACGTACGAAATCAGCCGGTTACATCATACATGTCTACCTTGTTGTGTGTATCAATATATATATATTTATATATATATATACACTCACAGCGAGGTAGAGATGTATGATGTTAACGGCTGATTTGCTACGTGTCACACCAGGTACTAAATAATCATTTGTAAAGGGATGAAATACTTATTTGCATAACTGTATATATACATTACAGAATGTAGGCGAGAGATACAAAAGTAATGTAAGCATTTTCTGTCATGGATCTCTGTGATCCAGCCAATGTGCCTCCTCTTCAAATCTGACCAATGTTTCATGATGGCCATCGCACTATGCTTTCCCTTATACTCCCTCCTAAGCTCCTTCTTTACATCCCTCACGATCCGCTGTTTTTTATCCTGGACCCGGGTCCCGTCGTACTCCCCCTCCAACATGCGCTGCAGAATAAAGATGCAAGCATATAATCCCAAATTCTTTAATTCAAGTATTGAAAATAATGTCATCAACAACACAGCCAAAACAATTTTAGTGTTTAAAGGGGAATATTAGATTTTATGTTACCGTTATAAGATCGGATTCTATTGCAATTGTATGTGTGTGGGGTCTGAGCAATCGGATATTGGCCAGATGAGCAGAGATGTACCTGTCTAGTGACGGTACAGTATGGGGTGTACAGCTGGTTCGCCTCCCCGTGGTGCACCCTGGGAAACCCTAAATGAACCAGAAAATACTGGCGAAAAGCTTCTCCTGACTAACAGGACACAAACTCTAATGTATAGACTGTGTGTGTGTGGTATATAGTGTGTGGCAGGAAAATGGATGTGTAATGTGAGTTTGAGAGATATTTCTCTGCTGTCCATACATACATGCTACAGACATAGTGCTGTGATGTTACAACAATACTTGCCCCAATCAGTAATATGTAGTCAGACCTGATAAAATGTGAAGTTGTATGTATTGCAAATATAAATTCGCATCAATAGCGCAGCTTTTCGTAATCACAAATATTTTGGAACACTATCTGCATATAAAGCCATTGTTCTGCAATGCATGCGAAATGTAATCAAATATAGTGCTGTAATGTAACATTACTTACAGTGATCAGGAGTTCTTCCTCACCGTCTTAAAAATTGCTGCCCACCATCTTTTCCAGTCTCTGGAAGCTTCCCGCAATTTGAAAAAGGTAGTAAAACTAGGCCATGCCAGTATTGTGCATACGCAAATACGCGCATATTACATGCCCGATTTTCACTATCAAGAAAATCATCTTGAATTCTTGAATATGCCTAATATTCTACTGAATATTCGCAAAATATCGCGAATTAGAATATTTCCCCTGCCGCTCATCACTAGTCGTTAACGGCAGCCTATCAAGCATATACAAGGTGGAGTTCCAGCGCGTCAGGCTGTCACAAATCAGACGTCTGACGGGCAGGTGGTGTCGCCGCTGAACATTGCCATGGCCGTGTAAGATCTTCTAAAATGGCCAGAGATTTTCATGGCCTGCCGCAAGACGTCCTGGACCCCAGGGTATTGGGCAACGAATCATTGCACGACTAAGTTCAGGACGTTTGCCATGCACGGCACATGTGTCATTTTGCCCTGTTTCAGTGCACTCAGCAGATTGGCACTGTTGTCACACACCACTTTACCAACTGTCAAATTAAGCGGGGTTAGCCACTGATCGGCCTATGACCGCAGAGCTGAAAGCAGTGCAGGACCGGTGTGGCTCTTGGCTTCTAGGCACAACAGCCGCAGCACAGCCTGGGACGTCGAATAGGTTCTGGGGAGCTTGAGGGGTCCAGCGGAAGAGGCGGTAGCAGTGGAAAAGGTGGACTCAGCTGAGGAGGAGAAGAAGAGGCAGGCCTGCATGCAATCCGTGGTAGTAACACCAAATCCACACGGGAGCCACGGGTTAGATGCTTGATGGCCGTCAGAAGGTTCACCCAGTGGCCAGTAAAAGTTATGTACCTTCCCTGCCCGAGTTTGCTAGACCACATGTTTGTGGTTAGATGTATCTTGGCACCGACACTGTGTGCCAGACATATATTCACTTGCCGCTGAACATGGCCATATAGCTCTGGGATGCTCTTCTGGGAGAAATATTTCCTTCCGGGAACCTTCCATTGCGGTGTGCCAATGGCCACAAATTTTCTAAAGGCTTCCAAGTCCACCAGTTTATATGGCAGTAGTTGGCGGGCCAGCAGTTCCGACAAGCCATCGGTCAGCTGTTGGGCAAGAGGGTTATCCAGCATCATCAACTTTTTATGCTCAATATTTGGTGGGAACAGGAATATCAAACCCCTTAATCAGTATTTTGTGGAAGCAGGTATATCAAACCCCTAAATCAGTATTTTGTGGAAGCAGGTATATCGCAGGCCTCAATCAGTATTTAGTGGAAGCAGGTATATCGCAACCCTCAATCAGTATTTTGTGGAAGCAGGTGTATCGCAGGCCTCAATCAGTATTTGGTGGAAGCAGGTATATCAATCCCCTCAATCAGTATTTTGTGGAAGCCGATATATCAAACCCCTTAATCAGTATTTTGTGGAAGCAGGTGTATTGCAGGCCTCAATCAATATTTGTTGGATGCAGGTATATCAAACCCCTTAATCAGTATTTTGTGGAAGCAGGTATATCAAACCCCTTAATCAGTATTTTGTGGAAGCAGGTATATCAAACCCCTTAATCAGTATTTTGTGGAAGCAGGTATATCAAACCCCTTAATCAGTATTTTGTGGAAGCAGGTATCTAAAACCCCTTAATCAGTATTTTGTGGAAGCAGGTGTATCCCAGGCCTCAATCAATATTTGGTGGAAGGGTATATCAAACCCCTTAATCAGTATTTTGTGGAAGCAGGTATATCAAACCCCTTAATCAGTATTTTGTGGAAGCAGGTGTATCGCAGGTCTCAATCAATATTTGGTGGAAGCAGGTATAGAAATTCCTTAATCAGTATTTTGTGGTGTATTGCAGGCCTTAATCAATATTTCTATGTTAGAAAGTATATTATAAGTATATCACACCCCTCAGTATATCACACCTATCGATAGCACACCTATACCAGTACTTAAAAGGACCTTGTAGCCCTATTAGCTAGCGTTTGGTTGCCCCTAACAGTCTGTCCCTGCTCCACAAAGCAACCTCTCCCTACTGTCACGGATGGTGTTGCAGAAAGCTGGAACTTATAAATAAACATCCGACTGGCTTGATCCCAAACTAAGGAGCATATGGGTGAGCCCTATAAAACCCGTAGAGCTCTCCCTGACTGCTATGCCCATGCAAAGGTCTTTATGGTAGACGATTGCATGTCCACGTACCTCATACTATGTGACACCTGAAAACCCTATAATAGTGAGGGGACACGACCACCAGCTCCCTGCACTTAATACGGACAAAGTCAAGGTCACCTAGAATCAAGCCAGCAAGGAAACACAAATAAAGGAAACAGACTTACCTGAGGAATCAGCAGAAGCAGCATCCAGCAGTGAACACAAGCCAAGAAGAAGTATAAACCGCAAAGTGAGGCAGTATGGGAGGGAATATAAAGGGAGACAATTAGTGTAAATAGGTGACAGCTGGGAGAAGGAAAGGAGATGACAAAGTGAAACCAAAACAAAGAACTTCATGCAGGTAGAGAAGAACATCTAACAGACCTTCTCACAGAAGTGGCGGTGACACCTACACTGGCAAAACACAGAATGTAAAATGGCTGCCAGATCAGGTTATGTTATAGCGTGGTGGTGTGTCCATGTGCTGAAATGTCTCAATTGGCTTTCCTATCCCACCTGATGGATGTGTCATGGGTCAAAGTTCGGCGCAATGCAAAAGAATATGGCACACGCGAACATCGCCATATGTTCGCATGTTTGGCAAATCACAAACAAGCAAAGTTTGCCGCGAAACGACCGCCGGGCGAACCACAAGGCCATCTCTAATGCCCAGTTTTTCCACAGTGTAGTACAGTACCAGCAAACAGTATATGTACACTTTGCAGATGTTTTACGTGCGTCTGATCTGCTGTGTGGATTTAGATATCTGCGGCATATCTGTGCATGTCTATGTTTGTGGTTTTAGCTGTGGATTTCACCCTATTCTAATGACGAGTGATATTTGCGGCAAAACTGCATCAAATCCTCAAACAAAAGGCTGTTAGGAAGCCTTCACACGTGGCAGATTTTGTGGCAGAAAGTTCAGCGACTGAAATTTTGTTCCATTCACCTTAGGCCTCCTGCACACGTTTTTGGCGTTCCGTATACGGACCATATACGGAACCATTCATTTCAATAAATCCGCAACAAAACGGAAGGTACTCCATATGTCTTCTGTTTCTGTATTTCCATTCTGTTCAAGCATAGAACATGTCCTATTATTGTCCGCATAACGGACAGGGATAGTACTGTTCTATTAGGGGCCAGATGTTCAGTTCCGCAAAACACGGAATGCACACGGATGTCATCCGTATTTTGTGCGGATCCGTTTTTTGCGGACTGCAAAATACTTTAAAAACTATACGGTCATGTTAAGGAGGCCTAATGAGGCTTGCAGAAATCCATGTGCTTGCTTGCTTATTCAACTGAATTTTCAGTCGTGGTATCATCTGCCACAAAATCTGCCGCGTATGAAGGCACCCTTAGAAATTGCAGTTTATGGAGTAGTTTGGGTGCAGAAACGCACAGAAACCTGCATAGAAATTAGTGCAGATCTTCTGCAGGTGCTCTAATGGACTTGGACAAGTCCCAGGTTTCCAGGCAGAGATAAACAGTGAAATGCAATAGTGGGGCATCGAGTTAGCACTGTAACATGAGGAGGACCTAGCTTCCTTGTAAACTTTATAATTAGGCCTCTTGCACACGAACGTTGTATGCTTACGGCGGGTCCACAATACACGGGTCACGGATGCGGACCCATTCACTTGAATGGGTCCGCAATCACGTAGATGTGGAATGAAAGCACGGATCGGAACCCCACAGAAGCACTACAGAGTGTTTCCGTGGTGTTTCTGTCCATGCCTCCGCACCGCAAAAAAATAGAACTTGGATCACGGACCCATTCAAGTTGACTGGGTCTTGATCCATTTTGGCCGCCAAACTGCGGTCTCCAATGCACAGAACGGATGCACAACATTCGTGTGCAAGAGGCCTCATGTAACATCAGATGTGGTAACAATTATGACGGCAGTGATGAAACCTCAGACTCCTAGAACAATGTAGAAACTTGAACATGAGTCAAATTAGAATTTCATCTATTAACAAACAGTAAAAGAAAACAGATAAAGGTGAGAACATTCTTGGTTACAGGGTTAGGGTTAGAGTATAGTCTGCTTTCCAGGAATTTCTCAATCAATATGTGATTATCATTTGGTTCATAGGGGACAACATTATGACACCAGTCTTCATATGAGAAACAGATGTATACTTAGGGGGTTTTACATTCCGCAATAATGGCTACTCCTCAAGCAATTCTGATTGCCACAGCATGCAAACATTACCATGCAACAGTCAAAATAGCTATAGCAGGTTTTCCGGTACATAAAACATTTTCATCTTTACGCTGGTTAAGCAAAGGAAAAAAATCATGTAAAATAATGCACTAGATAACACAATAGATGCAAGCATTATATATGGATTAAGCCTTCACTCTGATATGATAAAATCTGAGACTCTCAGCCAATATATTTTGCTCAAAACACATCTGTGCCCGCCTACCTGTGCCAAGGTTGTCACAGTCAGGCAGGTCCTACTCTAAACCTACCAATGGCGTTGGGCATCTATATTCAGGAGAGCTGACCCTGCACATAAAGTGTGCTGCTCCTAGTTACCTCTGTGTGCATCAAGAAACCAATGAGAGGTGACTATAATGTCCTGAATATAGATGCCCAACGGCATAGATAGGTTTAGCGTAGGACCTGCCTGACTGAGACCACCTTGGCGCAGGTAGGCGGGCACAGATGTGTTTTGATCAAAATATATTAGCTGAGAGTCTCAGATTTTATCATATCAGAGTGAGGGGCTTAGTCCATATATAAAGCTTGCATCTATTGTGCATTATTTTCCGTGATTTTTTCCTTATAAATGTTGCCATGTACATATGCATATTTAGTTATCAAATCGTGCAGGATGTTTTGTATCTTTTTCTTTGATTTTTTGTTATGCAATTGCGGACAAGAATAGGCAGTTCTATTGGGGTACCAGCTGGGTGTATTGCGGATCCGCAATACACTACGGACATGTGACTGGACCCTAACTTGACATGCTGCCCCTTTTCAACTGCATTTTTTTACACAGTGGGTGGGTGACAATTCAGAGATACTGTACAACACTGCAGATTTGTAGCGTGAAAATCAACAACAGCAAATCCACAGCTATTCAGTCACATGTGAACCCAGCCTTAGTATCCTTACACACATGAATTTGTAAGTTTGCGGTTATTTTTTGTCCACCTACAGTTTTATGTTGTTCTTTTCTGATGTTCTTTGTACAGTGTCTTATCACTAGTGTTTTCTTCATGTGGTTTTTTCCCTTTTGAGAAAGTGTTGTCAAAATGCCTGAAAAAAAACCCCCAAGTGTGCTGCATTTTTCATATGAAGCCAGAAAGACAAAAATCGGTACTTAGTAAACAAGAACATCAGTAGCAAAAAAAAAGGCTGAGTGTTAGGACCTCCACTGATTACCAGAACAGGGTTTCCATGTTCCATCCCCTAAAAAAGCCTATGTTTAGCTTCTGGCCTATATGTACTGCTAGGTGACTGGACTGCATAGGTGAAAGACTGCTACATGAAAGACTGTGTTCACACTCCCTTCATGGTTTCCATCACATGACAGACATCAACAGGTTTCATTTAGGTGTCAGTCATTATGACATGGAGAATAGCACTGTATTCCAGTGTATCCTTCCTGTCTAACCTGATGCAACGGTTCCAAACATAGCCTCTGATGGTAGTGTGACCACAGCTTTAACTCAGTCATCATGGTCATCCTACACGTTTGTACAGTATTCTAGGACAGTTGCATCAGAATCATAAGGGCACGGCCACATGGTCAGGTTTCTGCATGCAGGAATGGATCATAAAAAGGAAAAAAAAGGATAAAGGACAGATATAACTTCTCTTTTTTGAATTCACTCCTGGTTTTGGCTTCGAAAAACTGCATACAGAAACCTGATCATGTGGTCGTACTCTAAGGCCTCTTCCACACGACCGTGTCCCCCGTGGCCGAGTGCAATCCACATGCCGGATGCTGACCAATTCACTTCACTGGGTCCGCAAATCCAGAGATGCGGTGTGGAATGGAACAGAACCACGGAACGGAAGCACTATAGAGTGCTTCTGTGGTGTTCTATGCTTCTGTTCCGCAAAAAGATAGAACTAATGGATCGCGGACCCCATTCAAGTGAATGGGGTCGCGATCCGCATACGGCTGGCCCACGGTCGGTGCCCATGCATTGCGGACCCACTGGCAGATCCAGGGGGGGCAACGGGGCAATTGTCCCCCCCCCCCCCCGAGCTGGTGGCGCGGCCCTGCTCAGAAGTGGGGGGCGGCGGCGGGGCACCGGGAGATGAGCGCTTCCATTGTGGAAGCGTTCATCTCCATAGTCATCTGTATCGCTGTACTCAGGACAGCGATACAGATGGCTGTGCTGCGGCAGGGGAGGGAGAGGCGTGTCCCTTTTCCTTCCTCTGATAGGCTGCCGGCCTAGTGCCTGCAGCCTATCAGAGGCCGGCGCAAGTGGCACAATGACGTAATCGCGCCGCCTGAGCCATACTGAGGCCAGAAGAGACCTGCATCGCATCTCTGACACTGAGGTAAGTATAAGTGTTTATTTTTATTTTTATATATATATATATATATATTTGTGTTAGGTGCTTACGGTAGTACAGAGAAGAGCCCTGGAATGCAGGGAAAGAAATGCAGTCGGTTGTGGTGTGCCGAAACCGAGGATGAGGTAGGCCTAAGAAAGAAGAGGGCCCACCCAAGGAAAAGACATAAAAGAAATGAGTTGTAAATGAGTGGAGTGGTGGGAGGGACAAAGCTCAGACCTCAGACGGTGCAGGAGCCAGGTAAGGGGGGTGCCCTAAATAGGCTGGAGGCGGACCTCAGCCCCTCCCACAAATCCAGGCAAATGCCTTAATACTTGTGTTAGGTGCTTACGGTAGTACAGAGAAGAGCCCTGGAATGCAGGGAAAGAAATGCAGTCGGTTGTGGTGTGCCGAAACCGAGGATGAGGTAGGCCTAAGAAAGAAGAGGGCAAAAATGGAAATAACCAGTTTATTTGTAACCAATAAAACATGTACACAGCTCAACCCGACAAGCTTTGGAAAGCCACTCTTAACTCATGCGCTGGATTGGGAATGTACCGCGCATATGCGGACGACTTCCAGCGTCCCAATTTCTTGATAACATGGGTAGGGATGTTGGCACTGGAGGCCGTGGATGCCGCTCCAATGCGAAAGGAGTGCCCCGAGTAGCTGCCAGCGTTTAGGCCCAGTTGGGTGAGAAAAGACCTGACATGGATCATGAAGGTGGTCGTGGTGAGCACCGATCCATGCACTTGGAGTAGCGGTTGAGAGGGTAGGAACCTGTGAAGCTGACTGTAGGTGTCCAGTACCCTCACCGGGCACCATTTGTTGTGCGTGGGGTAATATGAGATGTTGACGGGTGAATGCTGACTACTTTTGGACTGAGGTAGGGTCAGGATGTAGTGATCCAGGTGTTTGGATAAGTGGGAGACGAGGAGACAAGGTGAGGTTTGGGACGTGGAGGTGGTAGTGAATTCCCCGGGCCTCAGGAACCCGTAGAAGGCTAAGTAAATTGCGGTTTTGATGACAGCGTTGGTATTTGAATCGAAAGGCGTCGCGTCCAGCAGGTCGGATAACGCCTTGAAGACATGACTGTCGATGGGCAGCCTTTGGGCTGGACGCGCGGGTTCCGTCTTCTGAATGCCTCTGAGTATTGTTTTGATTTGGTGGGAGGCCATGAAGCTGGTGTAGTTAGGGTGCAAGATTAGCATGTGATGTTGGATGCCAGTGAGATATAGTTTGATGGTGTTGTATGACATTTTGAGTTTGAGGTGGCAAAAGGAAGCAAATCCCAAAACAGACGACATGATGAAAGGGTGCGTGATGTTGTGTTCTACCAGGAATCTGTTGAAAAGCGTGAACGCTCTGTTGTATGTCCTATGTGTATTGACTGATAGTGAAAGGTGGGCCAAAGACTGGCTATGCCGCATGATGGCCTCTAGTCCAGAATGAGTTGCTGAAATGACGGGGTGCTGGAGGCAGTGGGTGATGCTGACGGGAGATCCCGATGAAATGCCTGGAATTTGAAGCGAGACAAATTGTCAGCAGCCGAATTGCACACCCCCGGGACATGGAAACAATGCAAGAAAAAATTATTGCAGGCGGCCAGCCAAGTGAGTCTTCGCATGAACCTCATGATTGTGAGGGATTTAGAACGACCCTTGTTTATGATCTGGCAGGTTGCTTGGTTGTCCGAGTAGCAGCGGACCGCCAGATTTGCCCATAAATGACCCCACGCCACGGCAGCTGCTACGATGGGGTAGATCTCAAACAGTGCTGAGGTAGTGGAGAATCCTTCCAAACCCTGGACCTCAGGAGGCCAGCCGCCCCACAGCCAGTCGTCCCCGAATATGGCCGCAAAGCCTGTGGTAGATGCCGCATCTGACCAGATGGAGGGGGAAGAGTCCGACAGCTGAGGGAGAAACAAGCTCCTGCCATTCCAGGTGGACAGAAATCTCCCCCACATACCTAGATCCGCCGCAGCGTGGGCATCCAGGGACAATCTGTGTGAGTCGTGTCGGAACAAGGGGAAGAGGTGCAGCAGCCGTGAAATAAACGAGCGACCCTGGGGTATGATGCGCATGGCAAAGTTCAGGGAGCCCAGCAGGGACTGTAGTTCTCTGCGGTTGCAGGTGCCGAGTTGAAGATAGCCGTCTATGTGGGTGAGAATGTCCTGGATCTTCCCAGACGGTAAGCTGGCTTGCATCAAAGCTGAATCCAACTGGATACCCAGGAAGGTGATGATCGTGTCCGGCCCCTCTGTCTTCTTGGTGGAGAGGGGGACCCCCAGTTCATTGAACAGCTTGATGGTGGCTCTGAGGCTGGAAGGAGGGGAAGTGTTTTCTTCCACCAATAGGAAGTCATCAAGGTAATGCAAAACCAGCGGGCATCTCGCTATGTTCAATAGCAACCAGCATAACGCCTCCGCAAACACGTCGAAGATGGCCGGGCTGCTTTTGGACCCGAAGGTCAATCGGGAGAAAAAATAGTACTTCCCTGACCACTTGATGCCGTGCAGGTGCCACAGGGTAGGGTGAATCGGCAGTAGTTTGAAGGCGTTGGCGATGTCGGTTTTGCTGAGCCATGCCCCCACCCCCGCTTGTCTGATGGCCGTGATGGCGTGGTCAATGGTGGTGTACTGTAGAGAGAATTCCTCCGAGGGAATGAGGGAGTTGAGACTGGGGTTGCCCGTCCCGTGAGGCGCCGATAGGTCGATGATGAGCCTCTGTTTCTGGGAAGATTTCCCAGTGACAATGCCAATGGGGTTGGTGCGCCATGTGGCGAACGGGGGAGTTTTGAAAGGACCTAGCACAAAACCCTCTGTTACCTCCTGGGCTATGAGGGCGTCAATGGCGGTGGGGTTGTGCAGAGCGGACAAAAGATTGGGACACTCCAGGGTGCCTGTTGGCATGTACAGGATGCCCGTGTGAAATCCTTCTGTCAACCCTGAGATGAGAAAATCTGAGAGATGCCTGGAGGGGTGCTGCGACATGAGCGCGGTAAAGACTGGCACGTTGATGGTTGATAGATACGGTTTAGTGAACATTTTATTCGGACACATGGATTTGGCATGTGCCCGGAAGCATTTGGTGCATATATGTAACAATTTACATCCGTTATAATTACAGGACCCCTCATTGAAATTGTTGCAAATCATAGATTTGCCTAGAAATTTGATCGGCCGGCCCAGTTTGTCCCGGGCCAGTCTCTCCGGGACCCCGGAGGGCCCAGCTGACTGGGAGGGGCCCTGTCTGACCGACGTGTTCGGGCAGAAATTGGTGGTGTGGGCCGTGGAGGAGCAGTGCGCACAGGCTGGGGTCCTAAGGCCTGCGAAGTGGCGGCAAAATATGACCGTGTCAATTCTTGCCCAGTTGGAGCGGACTCCGTACTGGGAGAAAGCCCCCGCCACTTTCGCCGAAAAAGACCTGTGATAGTCATAAAATGCTGATCCTCCGTATTTGTTGCCCAAGTCCACCAGTTTGTGCAAGTAGAGGTCGAGTTCCTCCCTTCTGTCGGGGTGGACCGCACAGATGACCTCTCTGTAGATTCCGAAGGCCAAAACGAATTCGGAAATGGTCAATTTCCTATTGAGCCGGGCATCCCTGGACTTGACTACAACTGACACCTCGTCATAGGCGTACGTCGTGTTTTCGACCACGTCCTGGGAGGCAATCAGAAGGGAGGCCAGGTTTACATCCTTACCTTCCAGGATATCCCGTTTCAAGTGCTCAGGAATCATATGCGCCGGGTTGACTTCCCGGTCCTCCATGCTAGTGGATGGAGTGATCACCGGTAAACCGGCCGGTGCTGGTGATGCTGCAGGTGGTGGACCCGTCAAGGAGAGGGTCGTGGTGACCGCCTCTAGCCTTTCCAGCCTGGCATTGACTGTTGACATGGATGTCATCAGAGAGGCCAGCATGGCGTGGATGTCCCCGGTGCCGGACTGGCTGGGCCCTTCCCCCGCATCCCCAGGATTGGATGATGCGCGCAGCAGCCGGAACAGCTCCGCCTTTCTCGCCGTGGCAGGGAAGGGAACGTGACGTTTCCTTAACTCCGCCGTGATGCGTGGAACCGTCCAGGACCGGATGGACGCAGGACTGGCTAGATCGTCTCCCGGAGTAGCAGTGACAGATCTAGCCGGGGTACCAGGTATGGAGAAGTTTTCTAACCCATCCAGTGACATACTACAATAAAAAAGTTGATTAATTTGAGGCCACGCAGGAACGTGCTGGCTAGCTAGGCCGAACCGGCGAAAAATTACATTTGCATGGTGACAGATGAGGCCCTGCTAGTTGCCAAGCGGCTTTGAGAGGCTCTACCTATGATTTGGCGCGAGGGGACAATGAGGCCACTCGTGGTAGCGGCAGGATCGTTGGCCTCTCGGTGACTGTAAGACAGGACTAGGGGAAGGGAGTGACAGGTGAGGCCCTCTCTATGCAACATGCGAGGCGGCTTACTAACGAGATGGCGCGTTGGGCAGGTGCCTCCGTACGTTTGAGGCGGGGTGTCGGCCTCGCGGGACCACTAACTGCTGGCGAAGCCAAAGAAGGGGGGGTACCTAGTGGGATGATGGTGCCCCTAAAGCCAGCACGCTGACCCTAACGGGACCGTCCGAAATGAGAGGAAGATTTTGGTGAAATGAGCAGGTGAACGTACCTGGTACCAAGAAAAATACTCCGGCTACACGGTAGTGTAAACAGTATGGGTTAACCGCCTAAAACACAAAGGGGGGGGGGGGGGTAGACATGACAAAGTGTGAAAAAAGTGTAAAGCATGTGGTACATGTGCATGACCGGGAGGATCATGGCGGTTGTCCGTGAAATGACAGCTTGCGCCTGGTATGAAAGGGGGGGCCGGTGCGTGCCGTGTGGCCATGCCCAGGTGAAAGTAAGTGTCTGCGATTGGATGGCGCATGGGGACCATCCATCCAGCCATTCCACCTGTCCATTTGTTTTTTTTTTTTTTTTTTTCCCGTCCCCTGATGATCTGCTTATCAAAAGGGGAATAAAACATGCATCACAGTGCCGGTACAACTGATGAGATTCACATTTGGCACTGAAATCCATTGCAATCCGGCGGCGAACCCATGCGCCTGGAGTCCGCCCGCGGGCGCCGGGATCCCGCGCATGCGTCGAAAAAGACCTCAGACGGTGCAGGAGCCAGGTAAGGGGGGTGCCCTAAATAGGCTGGAGGCCTCAGCCCCTCCCACAAATCCAGGCAAATGCCTTAATACATATATACAATACTTTTACTGGCGCATTGGGGGGCTGTTATTACTGACACATTGGGGGGGCTTTTATTACTGGCACATTAGGGGGGCTGTTTTTACTGGCACATTGCGGGTGGCTGTTATTACTGGCACATTGGGGGGGCTGTTATTACCGGCACATGATAGGGGGGCTGTTATTACTGGCACATGATAGGGGGCTGTTATTACTGGCACATTGGGGGGACTGTTATTACTGCCACATGATGGGGGGCTCTTATTACTGGCACATGATGGGGGGGCTCTTATTACTGGCACATTGGGGGGGGGGCTATTATTACTGGCACATTGGGGGCTGTTATTACTGGCACATGGGGGGGCTGTTATTACCGGCAAACTGGGGGGCTGATATAACTGGCACATTGGGGGGGCTGTTATTACTGGCACATTAGGGGGGCTGTTATCACTGGCACATTGTGGGGGCTGTTATTACTGGCACATTGGGTGGGTTGTTATTACTGGCACATTGGGGGGCTGTTATAACTGGCACATTGGGGGCTGTTATTACTGGCACAGTGGGGGGGCTGTTTTTACTGGCACATTGGGGGGCTGTTATTACTGGCACATTGGGGGGGCTGTTATTACTGGCACATTAGAGGTCTGTTATTACTGGCACATGATGGGGGTCTGTTATTACTGGCACATGATGGGGGGATGTTTTTACTGGCACATGGGGGGTTGTTATTACTGGCACATGATGGGGGACTGTTATTACTGGCACATTGGGGGGCTGTTATTACTGGCACATTGGGGGGCTGTTATTACTGGCGCATTGGGGGGGCTGTTCAGGGTCGGTGCAAGGATTTCTGCCAACACAAGCAAAGCTACATTTTGGTGCCCCCCTTCCCTCGCAGCTCACCTGGCCCTGGTCCCGTCTGCAGCAGCTGGCTTCTCCTCTGTGTGGTCCTGGTATCTTCTCTCTGCTTCAGACAATCTCTGGTTTGAGGACCATATTTTTCGCCCTCTAAGACGCACCTAGATTTTAGAGGAGGATAATAAGAAAAAAATATTTTCCATTACACCTCAGGTCAGACCAGCCATCAGACCCCCAATGTTAATCAGACCTCAGATCAGACCCCCATGTCAGACATCAGCCCCTATCCATCAGCCCCCCATGTCAGCCATCATGAAGCCATGTCAGCCATTAGCCCCAATGTCAGCCATCAGACCCCCATGTCACATTTCTCCCCCTCCATGTCACATTTTTCCGCCCTCCCCCAGGGTGCGCCCTAAGGCAGCCGCTTGGTCTGCCTTATGGTAGCACCGGCCCTGGCGGCTGTTATTACTGCCACATTGGGGGTCTGTTATTACTGGCACATGATGGGGGGTCTGTTATTACTGGCATATGATGGGGGATGTTTTTACTGGCACATGGGGGGCTGTTATTAGTGGCATATGATGGGGGGCTCTTATTACTGGCACATTGGGGGGCTCTTATTACTGGCACATGATGGGGGCTGTTATTACTGGCACATTGGGGGGCTGTTATTACTGGCACATTGGGGGCTGTTATTACTGGCAAATTGGGGGGCTGTTATTACTGGAAAGTTGGGAGGCTGTTATAACTGGCACATTTGGGGGGCTGTTATTACTGGCACATGGGGAGCTGTTATTACTGGCACATTGGGGGGGCTGTTATTACTGGCACATGTGGGGCTCTTATTACTGGCACATGATGGGGGGCTGTTATTACTGGCACATTGGGGGCTGTTATTACTAGCACATTAGGGGCTGTTATTACTGGCACATTGGGGGCTGTTATTACTGGCAAATTGGGGGGGCTGTTATTGCTTGCACATTGGGGGGGCTGTTATTACTGGCACATTGGGGGGGCTGTTATTACTGCCACATTGGGGGTCTCCTATTACTGGCACATGATGGGGGGCTGTTATTACTGGCACATTGGGCGGCTGTTATTACTGGCACATTTGGGGCTGTTATTACTCGCACATTGGGGGCTGTTATTACTGGCAAATTGGGGGGGCTGTTATTACTGGCAAATTGGGAGGCTGTTATAACTTGCACATTAAGGGGGCTGTTATTACTGGCACATTGGGGGGCTGTTATTATTGGCACATTGGGGTGGCTGTTATTACTGGCACATTGGGGGCACTGTTATTACTGGCACATTGGGGGGCTATTATTACTGTCTCATTGGGGGGGCTGTTATTACTGGCACATTGGGGGGCTGTTATTACTGGCACATAATGGGGGTCTGTTATTACTGGCACATTGGGGGGCTGTTATTACTGGCACTTTGTTTTTTTTTATTACTGGCACTTTGGGGGGGCTGTTATTACTGGCGCATTGGGTGTGCTGTTATTACTGGCACATTGGCGGGGCTCTTATTACTGGCACATGATGGGGGCTCTTATTACTGGCACATGATGGGGGGCTCTTATTACTGGCACATGATGGAGGGGCTCTTATTACTGGCACATGATGAGGGAAGTGCTTTTATTATTGGCACATGATTGGGGGGTTGCTCTTGTTACTGGCACATGATCGGGGCTCTTATTACTGGCACATGATGGGGGCCTGTTATTACTGGCACATGATTGGGGGAGTGCTTTTATTACTGGCACATGATTGGGGGTTGGTCTTGTTACTGGCACATGATGGAGGGGCTCTTATTACTGGCACATGATGGGGGAGTGCTTTTATTACTGGCACATGATTGGGGGTTGCTCTTGTTACTGGCATATGATGAGGGGGGCTCTTATTACTGGCACATGATGGGGGGTGCTTTTATTACTGGCACATGATTGGGGGGAGCTCTTATTATTGGAACATTATTGGGGGTACTTATTACTGGCACATTATTGGGGGCACTATAGGGGCATCTACTGAGGCCACAAAGAAGGGGTGTTTTATATGGGGGGCTCTGTACAGTAGCATTTTATTCTGGGATACATTATGGTGGGTACTATGGGGTAGGGGGCAGAGGAGTACTATGGGGTCATCTACGGGGGCACTAAGAAGGGGTATTTTATACTTGCAAATTATGGGGGACACTGAGGGCATCTACTGGGGAATTTTATATTGGTACATTATGGGGGCACTAGGAGGCGGGTAGAGGAGCACTCTGGGGGAATTTACTGGGGGCACTATATATGGGGTATTTTATACTGGCACATTATGGGGGCACTATGGGGACATTAGCTCAACTGGGGGCATTACAAGGGGGTATTTTTTGCACTGTCACATTATAAAGAGAATTATTTCTACTGGGGGGGGGGCATTATGGTAGGCTTTATTACTCCCCCATGGTATGACCCCCCTAGTAGCAGCACCAGCCTCTGCTATCCCTCTGCCCCTTCTCCAAATCCTTATTATGAAATCTTTCTCATTAAGATAAAACACATCAGCTCTGCCGAGCCCCCGGCCAGTGTTGAAGTGGTGTCCGAGATCCCCAAGGACCAAGCCAAGTAGTTGTAAGTTTTCATGTGAAATATGTTTGTTATACACATATAGCCTACACTGTGCCACACAATATACAGTATACCTCTACACTGTGGAGTCTGTTCTATAAGCACCACATTGTTTTGTGGCGGCGGACAGAAAATAATCTGGAAGTGCCCCTCCCGAGACCAGGCTCTGGATCCGCCACTGTGCGGACCGCAATTTGTGGTCCACAGCATGGACAGCACTAGGGTGTATTCTGATGGTGCAGTTGGGTGTGGTTCAAACCATATAAAGAAATTCTTTACAAAGTCACAAGCATCCTTGGTAGTTTTCACTATGGTTGCAGTTTTGACAAGTAAACACATTAAAGGCCTCATGCACACGACCGTGTGCCGGCCAGACCCACGCTGCGGACCACAAATTGCAGTCTGAAATGCATGGGCACCGACCGTGGGGACACTGTATGCGGATCGCGGACCCATTCACTTGAATGGGGTCCGTGATCTGCATCCGACTCTCCACACTGCAAAAAAGTAGCGCCTGCACTACTTTTTTGTGGAGACACGGACAGAAAAACCACGGAAGCACTCCCTAGTGCTTCCGCGGGCTTCTGATCCGTGCCTCAATTCCGCACCGCATGTCCCGGGTTGTGGACACATTCAAGTAAATGGGTCGGCATCCGTGATGCAGGGTGCACACAGCTGGTGCCCGTGTATTGCGGACCCGCTGATTGTGGGCCGTGCAACGGCCATGTGCATGAGCCCTAAGGCCTTGTTCACATTTCCGTTTTTCACTGATGTGTGCTGTCCGCATTTTCTGCCGACAGCACAGGTACCCATTGATTTAATGTTCACATTTCTGTATTTTTTTAATGACTATGGTGTTTTATTTTAATACAGCAAGGCAATGACATCCATTTCAGATCTTTTTTTCATCTCCTCTACAGGGGAAAAGATGCCTGAAATAAAAATACCATCCACACATTTGTTTTGAAAAAAATGGCCACTAAAAAACACACATGCGGTATGGGAAAAAATGCAAGCTCTTTCTATAGCTTTTTTAAGGCCTCCTGCACACGAACATGTGCACCCCGTAGTCATGTTGCGACCCGCAAAATGCGGGCCGCAATGCACGAACACCGTCCGTGGGGCATCCGCAGCGGATCGCGGACCCATTCACTTTAATGGGTCCGCGATCCGGCCGTTCCGCAAAAAGATAGGACATGTTCTATGCGCACCATTCCACATCTCCGGATTTGCGGACCCATTGAAGTGAATGGGTCCACATCCGTAATGCGGAATGCACGCAGAACGGCACCCGTGTATCGCGGATCCACAAATGCAGTCCGCAATACGCCAATGGGGCGCACATGTTAGTGTGCAGGAGGCCTAAGTGGTAAGAAAAAGTGAGACCTAATTGGTGTGTGAAAGAGCCCTGAAGGTGCCTGCACACGGTGCAGATTACTTGAGGTTTTTCCATGCAAATTTTGTGCGGAAAAAATGCAGCGTAATACAGTACCAGGAAAGTGAATGAGATTAGACAAATCTCATGTACACGTAACTTTTTTTGTTAGGTGTGGAAATTGACCTGCTGTGCGGATTTTAACCACTTCAACCCCCCTAGCTGAAACCCCTTAATGACCAGGCCACTTTTTACACTTCTGCACTACACTACTTACACCGTTTATTGCTCGGTCATGCAACTTACCACCCAAATGAATTTTACCTCCTTTTCTTCTCACTAATAGAGCTTTTATTTTGTGGTATTTCATTGCTGCTGACATTTTTACTTTTTTTGTTATTAATCGAAATATAACAATTTTTTTGCAAAAAAATGACATTTTTCACTTTCAGTTGCAAAATTTTGCAAAAAAAACGACATCCATATATAAATTTTTCGCTAAATTTATTGTTCTACATGTCTTTGATAAAAAAAAATTTGGGCAAAAAAAAATTGTTTGGGTAAAAGTTATAGCGTTTACAAACTATGGTACAAAAATGTGAATTTCCGCTTTTTTGCGACAAAAAAAAAAAAATTTTAGGAACTCGCCATGCCCCTCACGGAATACCTTGGGGTGTCTTCTTTCCAAAATGGGGTCACTTGTGGGGTAGTTATACTGCCCTGGCATTTTAGGGGCCCATATGTGTGAGAAGTAGTTTGCAATCAAAATGTGTAAAAAATGGCCTGTGAAATCCGAAAGATGCTCTTTGGAATGTGTGCCCCTTTGCCCACCTTGGCTGCAAAAAAGTGTCACACATCTGGTATCGCCGTACTCAGGAGAAGTTGGGGAATGTGTTTTGGGGTGTCATTTTACATATACCCATGCTGGGTGAGATAAATATCTTGGTCAAATGCCAACTTTGTATAAAAAAATTTGAAAAGTTGTCTTTTGCCAAGGTATTTCTCTCACTCAGCATGGGTATATGTAAAATGACACCCCAAAACACATTCCCCAACTTCTCCTGAGTACGGCGATACCACATGTGTGACACTTTTTTTGCAGCCAAGGTGGGCAAAGGGGCACACATTCCAAAGAGCATCTTTCGGATTTCACAGGCCATTTTTGACACATTTTGATTGCAAACTACTTCTCACACATATGGGCCCCTAAAATGCCAGGGCAGTATAACTACCCCACAAGTGACTCCATTTTGGAAAGAAGACACCCCAAGGTATTCCATGAGGCGCATGGCGAGTTCCTCGAATTTTTTTTTGTCACAAGTTAGCGGAAAATGATGATTTTTCTTTTTTCTTTTTTTTTTCCTTACAAAGTCTCATATTCCACTAACTTGCGACAAAAAATAAAAAATTCTAGGAACTCGCCATGTCCCTCACGGAATACCTTGGGGTGTCTTCTTTCCAAAATGGGGTCACTTGTGGGGTAGTTATACTGCCCTGGCATTTTAGGGGCCCATATGCGTGAGAAGTAGTTTGCAATCAAAATCTGTAAAAAATGACCGGTGAAATCCGAAAGGTGCTCTTTGGAATTTGTGCCCCTTTGCCCACCTAGGCTGCAATAAAGTGTCACACATCTGGTATCGCCGTACTCAGGAGAAGTTGGGGAATGTGTTTTGGGGTGTCATTTTACATATACCCATGCTGGGTGAGAGAAATATCATAGCTAAAGACAACTTTTCCCATTTTTTTATACAAAGTTGGCATTTAACCAAGATATTTATCTCACCCAGCATGGGTATATGTAAAATGACACCCCAAAACACATTCCCCAACTTCTCCTGAGTACGGCAATACCACATGTGTGACACTTTTTTGCAGCCTAGATGCGCAAAGCGGCCCAAATTCCTTTTAGGAGGGCATTTTTAGACATTTGGATCCCAGACTTCTCACACTTTAGGGCCCCTAAAAAGCTAGGGCAGTATAAATACCCCACATGTGACCCACTTTGTAAAGAAGACACCCCAAGGTATTCAATGAGGGGCCTGGCGAGTTCACAGAAAAAAAAAATTGGGGTATAAGTTAGCGGAAATTGTTTTTTTTTTTTTTTTTTCTCACAAAGTCTCACTTTCCGCTAACTTGGGACAAAAATTTCAATCTTTCATGGACTCAATATGCCCCTCAGCGAATACCTTGGGGTGTCTTCTTTCCAAAATGGGGTCAGTTGTGGGGTGTTTGCACTGCCCTGGCATTTGAGGGTCTCCGCAATCATTACATGTATGGCCAGCATTAGGAGTTTCTGCTATTCTCCTTATATTGAGCATACAGGTAATGAGATTTTTTTTTTCCGTTCAGCCTCTGGGCTGAAAGAAAAAAATTAACGGCACAGATTTCTTCATTCGCATCGATCAATGTGGATGAAAAAATCTCTGCCAAAAAAAAAAGGAGGGGAAAGGCGTCTGCCAGGACATAGGAGCTCCGCCCAACATCCATACCCACTTAGCTCGTATGCCCTGGCAAACCAGATTTCTCCATTCACATCAATCGATGCTGATGAATAAATCATTGCCCGGATTTTTTATTTATTTTTTTATATACAAAGTGTTTGCAAAAGCATAGGAACACCGCCTCCTCCTCAGCTCATATGCCTCGGCAAACATATCTTTTACTGCAGAGGAGAAATCTCGTCTTGCAGCGCTGCATACACCGACTTGTGTGTAATCTGACAGCAGCGCAATGCTTCTGTCAGAATGCACATCAGTGCTGCAGCTAGTCGATCGGTTGGTCCACCTGGAAGGTAAAAAAAAAAAAAAAAACAGGCCGCAACACAATAATTTTATTAACTTTTGAACAAAACATATAAAATTTAACTTTTTGAACTGAACATTAACCTTTTTGCTTACTGGTGATTTTTTTTTTTTTTTTTTACCTTTATAGGACAAACCTCTCCTTCCCCATGGGACAATGTGCAAAGCGCAAATCGCCCAAAGATGTGGCGAAGTACATTATGCACTTTATCCCAGGGGAAAGGAGAGGTTTGCAGCAGCTGCATGTGAATGGGCCCTAATAGCCCTGTGTGCCTGTCCTGGTGAGATGTGATCCCTATGCTAGGTGTACCTGTGTGTGGTACTTCCGGAAACACTCCCCTAAGCATAGGGCAGGGTGGTCAGGACAGTCAGGACAGAAATAGCGGGTGTCACGCCTTATTCCACTCCTGCTACAGACACAACATCTTTTTCGGGGTGACGGTTGGGTTGAGGTACCGGCAACGACATTGGGGAAATGTCGCTCGTGTAGACGGCTAACTACACTGGTGGATGGGTCCACGGGAACCTCCTTGGTACAGGAGGTTCTCGATGATCTCTTCCTGAAATTTGAGGAAGGATCGTGTTCTCCCAGCCTTACTGTAGAGAACAAAACTATTATACAGAGCCAATTGAATTAGGTATACAGCCACCTTCTTATACCAGCGTCTGGTTCTGCGGGACACTAAATACGGAGACAACATCTGGTCATTGAAGTCCACCCCTCCCATGTGAAGGGTATAGTCGTGGACTGAGAGGGGCTTTTTAATGACACGGGTTGCTCGCTCAATTTGGATTGTCGTGTCTGCGTGAATGGAGGAGAGCATGTAAACGTCACGCTTGTCTCTCCATTTCACCGCGAGCAGTTCTTGGTTACACAAGGCAGTCCTCTCCCCCCTTGCAAGACGGGTGGTAACGAGCCGTTGGGGGAAGCCCGCGCGACTAGTTCGCGCGGTGCCACAGCAGCCAATCTGTTCTAGAAACAAATGCCTGAAGAGGGCCACACTTGTGTAGAAATTGTCCACATAAAGATGGTACCCCTTGCCGAATAAGGGTGACACCAAGTCCCAGACTGTCTTCCCACTGCTCCCCAGGTAGTCAGGGCAACCGACCGACTCCGGGGTCTGATCTTTTCCCTCATAGACATGAAATTTGTGGGTATAGCCTGTGGCCCTTTCACAGAGCTTATACAATTTGCCCCATACCGGGCGCGCTTGCTTGGGATGTATTGTTTGAAGCCAAGGCGCCCGGTAAAATGTATTAGGGACTCGTCTATGCAGATGTTTTGCTCTGGGGTATACAAATATGCAAATTTCTGGTTGAAATGGTCTATGAGGGGCCGAATTTTGTGGAGCCGGTCAAAAGCAGGGTGGCCTCTGGGACGGAAGGCGGTGTTGTCGCTAAAGTGCAGGAAACGCAGGATGGCCTCAAATCGTGTCCTGGACATAGCAGCAGAGAACATGGGCATGTGATGAATTGGGTTCGAGGACCAATATGATCGCAATTCATGCTTTTTAGTTAGACCCATGTTGAGGAGAAGGCCCAGAATTTTTTTTATTTCGGAAACTTGGACTGGTTTCCACCGGAAAGGCTGGGCATAAAAGCTTCCCGGGTTGGCGGTTATAAATTGTGTGGCATACCGATTTGTTTCTGCCACAACTAAGTCTAAGAGCTCCGCAGTCAAGAACAGCTCAAAAAATCCCAGGGCCGAACCGATCTGAGCTGTCTCAACCCGAACTCCAGACTGGGCGGTGAAAGGGGGAACTACTACAGGTGCGGCTGAAGTTGGGGACTGCCAATCAGAGTTTGCCAGCATCTCAGGGATTCTAGGGGCTCTACGGGCCCGTCTATGTGGTGGCTGTGACGGGGTAACTACTGCACGTGCCACCGTACCAGCTTCAACTGCCCTTCTGGTGCTCGCCACTTCACCATGTTGTACGGCAGTGCTGGTACTAGGTCCAGGATGGGCTGCGCTGCTGGTGTATGCCTCACCACGTAATCCGACAGCGCCAGCCCCACTCTGCTGCCCTTGAAGCGGATCCTGCGCAACCTGTGGTCTAGCGACACGGGGCCGGGTACGCCTGGTGTTATCAGGGACCTCAACCTCCTCGTCCGAACTTTGGGTCAGAGTGCCACTGCTTTCTACAGGTTCATATTCTGAACCGCTAGATTCGTCAGATGAGGGTTCCCATTCCTCATCCGACTGGGTCAGAAGCCTGTAGGCCTATTCAGAAGAATACCCCCTGTTTGACATTTGGGCAACTAAATTTAGGGGTATTCCCTGAGACTACCCAAGAAAAAAAGCAAGCCTGTCTTACAAATGGGAGGCTAGCGAAGTACCGGAGGCCGCTGCGGTTGATAAAAAATATCAAAACAGATTTTTTTATCGCCGCAGCGCGTGTAAAGTGATTGTGCAGTGATCAAAAAGAAAAACAATTTTGTCACTGCGGTGGGGCGGGCGTGGGCGAACGCACGTGTGGGCGACCGATCAGGCATGATCGGGCAAACACTGCGTTTTGGGTGGAGGGCGAACTAAGGTGACACTAATACTATTAGGCCCCTTTCACACGGGCGAGTTTTCCGTGCGGGTGCGATGCGTGCGGTGAACGCATTGCACCCGCACTGAATCCTGACCCATTCATTTCTATGAGACTGTGCACACGAGCGGTGATTTTCACGCATCACTTGTGCGTTGCGTGAAAATCGCAGCATGCTCCTCTTTGTGCGTTTTTCACGTAACGCAGGCCCTATAGAAATGAATGGGGTTGCGTGAAAATCGCATGCATCCGCAAGCAAGTGCGGATGCGGTGCGATTTTCACGCATGGGTTCTAGGTGACAGTCTATTCACTGTATTATTTTCCCTTATAACATGGTTATAAGGGAAAATAATAGCATTCTGAATACAGAATGCTTTGTATAATAGTGCTGGAGGGGTTAAAAATAATAAAAAAGTTAACTCACCTTCTCCTCTTGTTAGCGCAGATGCCGGTCTGTTCTTTATCTGTGGGCTAAAGGACCTTTGATGACGTCAGATCACATGCTCCATCACCATGGTGATGGACCATGTGATTGGAGCATGTGATCTGACGTCACCTCAGGTCATTCAGTCCACAGCTAAAGAACAGAGTGGCATCTGCGCGAACAAGAGGAGAAGGTGAGTTAACTTTTTTATTATTTTTAACCCTTCCAGCACTATTATACTAAGCATTCTGTAGTCAGAATGCTATTATTTTCCCTTATAACCATGTTATAAGGGAAAATAATACAATCTTCAGAACATCAATCCCAAGCCCGAACTTCTGTGAAGAAGTTCGGGTCTGGGTACCAAACATGCGCGATTTTTCTCACGCAAGTGCAAAACGCATGACAATGTTTTGCACTCGCGCAGAAAAATCGCGCATTTTCCCGCAACGCACCCGCCTCTTATCCGGGCAAAAAACATGACGCCCGTGTGAAAGAGGCCTTATAGATCTGACTGTGATCAGTTTTGATCACTTACAGATACTATAAAAGTACAAATGCTGATTAGCGATACGCTAATCAGCAAATCAGTGACTGTGGTGCGGTGGGCTGGGCGCTAAACAATCGCTAAACTACCTAACCAAGGGGCCTAAACTATCCTTAACCTAACAGTCAATACCAGTTTTTTCCAATTCACTAGGTGATTGACAGGGGGCGGTCAAGGGGTTAATTGGGGTGATGGGGGTGATGGAGGGTGATCTGGGGGCTAAGTGAAGTGTTGGTGGGTACTCACAGTGATGCCTGCTCCTCTGCTGAGACCAACCAACGAAAAGGACCAGCAGAGGAAGCCATTTAACACATCATATTTACTAATATGATGTGTTAGCTGGCTTCTGATTAAATTTTTTAAAAATCAGCAACCTGCCAGCGACGATCATTGGCTGGCAGATTACTCCTGTAACTTTTGCCGGTCCGCGATGCGCATGCGCGGGCCGGCTCTGACCGAAATCTCGCGTCTCGCGAGATGACGCACGGATGCGTCCAGGAGGAATGAATCAACCACCTTCCGGACCCATCCGTGCCTTAGGCAGTCCGGAAGTGGTTAAAATCCGGAGCATGTCAATTTTTTGTGTGATTCCGTATCTTCTGTAGAGCGGTTTATCCCATCAACTTCAATAAGGATGTTAACACAAGAACCCGCACCAAAAAACACACCAAAACTACCATAAATAGTGCAGATTGTGTGGGTTTTTTGTGTGCGTTTTTTATGTGGATTTCATGCAGATTTTCTGAACACAAATCTGCATTGTGCGCAAGCACCCTTACGCCACCTGCATGCGTTGTGGAATACGCGCATTTTTTTCCGATTTCCGTGCAGAAAAACTACAGCGTATTACAGTACCAGGAAAGTGTATAAGATTACACAAATCCCATGTACACTTTGCAGATTTTTTCCATGCGGAAGTTTGCCTGCACTGCAGATTTCAAAATCTGCAGAATGTCAATTATGTTTGCGGTTTTAGCTGCGGATTTAATGCTTTTCAGTGTAAGGTAAGATCTGCAGCAGAGCTGCATGAAATCCACACAAAAAAACGCTGTTAGAAATTATGGATTATGGTGCAGATATGCTGCAGAAACACTCAGAAATATGTACAGAAATTCTTGCGGATCTTATGTGCGATCACCCGCACCCGTGTGCTGGTCGCCTTAAGGTATATGAACACAGTGCGTATTATGCACAGACTTTTAGTGCAGATTTTTGTGCCAAAAATCCGCAGCTTAACACAGTGCCAGCTAAGTAGATGTGATTTTTCACGCAGAAATTTTTTAATCCATAGCATGTCAATTCTTTCTGCAGATTTCACTTAGGATCTGGGGCAAATCTGCATCAAAATCCACAAGTAATACCGTATATGCAGAATTTTGTGTGAAAAACACATTGAAAACTGCATGAAAATCCACATGGAAATTCTGCATAAAATCCACTACTGTGTGCATGTACCTTTTGTGTAGTGTGTGAAGCCACACTGTGGATTCTCATTCATCCCCGTTCACCACAGCGTTCCGTATTTAGCTCCATTTTTACTACAATTACAATTTGCTCATTATGATAAAGAATACCCCACTTTTTATTATGCCATTCAATTTTTAGGGAAGTAAGCCGATAAGCGCTATGACAGGCTTAAAAAACAACAGTGTTGTGACATACATATGTCATCGCTCTTGCAACGTGTGAGTCACCAGTAGTATTTACACTGTCTGTGGATAAATGAAAATTGCTGTGTAATCAGATGTCTATGGTGCTGATTCGTCACACGTCATTGCCCAGTTTTTGGGGCAATATTGTATGCACATTTATCCCCGCAAAATGTCACAAACTCAGAGACATAAAATATTTGAAACTATCCCTTAAAAACGAGCAACTGAAAGGGATAGGATGTGAACCATGTCTATCTTACAAACGCAATACAGTCATATACAGTACGTAATATAATACACTATGGACAAAGTATTGGGACACACCTCTTAATCACTGAATACAGGTGTTTCATTCAGTCCCATTACCACAGGAGTATAAATTCCAGCCCCTGGCCATGTAGTCTGCCTTTACATACATTTCTGAAAGAATGTGTCATGCTCAAGACCTCACTAAATGAAAGCATGGTACTGAAATAGAATGCCACCATTAATGTTGAGCGAAGCAAAACTTAGGAATAATACTGTACGGAGATTCATCTCCGTACAGTAGTAGAATGTATGTCGCTCCGATGAGCCGAACTAAGTTATTCAGGAAGTCGCTCGTGACTTTGTTGAATAACTTCGGTAGTTACATTTTTAAAACTTGAAACCGAACTCGGCTTCGGTTCTGACTAGTACCTCGGAACCCAAGCCAAGTTCGGTTTCAAGTTTTCAAGTGGTTTTCCCCTTTAAAAATCAAGTACCAAAGTTATTAAACAAAGTCACGCGCGACTTCATGAATAACTCACTTTGGCTTATTGGAGCCCATACATTCTAATACTGTAGGGAGACGGATCTCCGTACAGTATTATTCATAAGTTTGGAATGAAGCGACTTTGGATGAACCATTCCGAAGCTCGCTTCGCTCAACACTAGCCACCATTGCAATGTTCTTTCATGAAATTTCGAGATCTGGCATTGACATCAGCATAGAAACTGTGTACACGGAGCTTCATGGCATGGGTTTCCATGGCCAAGCAGCTGCATGCAAGTCTTACATCACCAAGTGAAATGCCATGCGTGGGATGGAGTGGTGTAAAGCACACCACTACTGGACCCTGGAGATGTGTTCTGTGTAATAACAATTGGAAATCACACTTCTCTACCTTACAGTCTGATGGAAGAGTTTTGGGTTTGGAGAACAACTGTCTTCACTGTGCCAACTGTAACGTTTGGCGGAGGAGGAATAATACCTGTGGGGTTGTTTTTCAGGGATTGGCCTAGGCTCCTTTGTTCCAGTGGCGGGTAATCCTAATGCTTCAGCACACCAAGACAATTTGGACGATTGTTTTCCTCCACTTGACTGGTCCTCACATAAACCTCATTGAACACCTTTGGGATGAACTAAAACAGAGATTATACAGCATGGCAGGGTCACAGTGGAAAAGTCATGGTGGCTGGCAGTTGGAGAGGATGGGATTGGTGGCAGTAGCAATGAGTTTTGTTGTAGTTCTCACGGTGGCTAATCCTTCTCAGTGCTCCAGTTGGCTCAGTGTGCACACAACCAGTTTTCCCCTCAAAGCACAACCTGATATCAGGGCTCCTGCCTGATGGTGGGTGAGGTGCCCTTCATGTTAGATTTGTGTGCTGATGGTGTGCAAGGCAGGAAGGCAGATGTAGGATGGAGCACTGTGGATGAATGATAGTTAATAGCCAAGCTCGTTTAGCAGTAATAAATAAAGTCTTTCTTTACTGAATTGATGATGGGGATAGCAGCACATATAGCAGCAACAGGTACAGTTTCGAAGAATATTACGGTGTAGGCATTTCCAATAGCTGTGTATAGGCAGCAACAATGATGGTGGTAATCCTCCCCGCCTTTTACTGTAGATACACTTTCCAATCATCCCAAATAACCACAAGCGTGTAATTCCGTTCTCATTAACTCTTCCTGTTAACAGATATTCCCATCTTGGGCATTGGGGGCATATCACTAGGCTATGCCCCCAATGTCTGATAGGTGCGAGTCCCACCTCTGGGGCCCACACCTATACTTAGAACGGAGCCTGGAGGGTGCACGTGAATATGTGATGATAATATCTGTGAAGCACTGCGGAATATGTCAGCACTATATAAGTGCATAAAATAAATACATAAATAATTAAATAATAATATGTGGCCGCCCTCCATTCATTCCTGTGGAAGCACTAAAAATAGCCGAGCGCTGGCTGGTTTTAAAGGAACTTCTGAAAATAGCTGAGCTCGCTGCTCGGCTATTTTCGGTGCTCCCATATAAATGAATGGATGGCAGCCATGCATGCAAGGTGCACACTCCGGCACTTTGCGGGCTCCTCTCCAAGTATAGGTGCTGGTTCCAGAGATGGGACCTGCACCTTTGAGACATTTGGGGCATATGCTAGCGATATGCCCCCAATGTCCAAGATGGGAATACCCCTTTAAGTCATTGCCATAAATGTTCGGTACCTTATGCCCAAAAAATGTTTGTTCTCTTTCCTTGAGGGGTAATTTCTCTATTTAGGCTACCTTGACACTTGCGGTAGCCTTTTCCAGCAGGATGTTCTGTCGGGGGCACAGCCTGCCGCATCTCTGCTCCCGCAAGTCCACCGTGCTGGCGGAAGTCCACTCCGGCCCCATTCACTATAATGGGGGCGTGCCGGAGGTCCGGCCGCAGCACGGCAAACATGCCGAGAGGCAGTTTTTGTCCAGCCTTTGTTTTGGCTTGTTTTGTCCCCCACCGTAACAGCCTGCCAGAAAAGGCTACCTACCGCAAGTGTGAAAGTAGCCTAAGTTGATCTGTGGCAGCTTTCAGCCTCATGAAGATCACCAGGATCAGGCTTCTCTTCAGGTCTACTTCTATGGAACTCAGACATGCACGTGTTACCTCTAGCTCTGATGACTAGACACGCCTTCTACTCTACAAGCTAGGGAGGAAGCAGGTCCAGCCTGTCTCTTGGCAACCTAACTAGGACTACCAGTTTTACTATTTGCTGCTAATGCATAACCATTAGGGATACATATTGCATAAGAGAATATTTGACAATAAATCTCAACATTTAACTCTTAAACATAAGGTGATCTACTGGCTCACTACACTTGCATGCTAGTTCCTGTTGTCCAGCATCAGTGTCTGAGCTCACAAATGCTCTTCTGGGTGAATGGGCAAGAATATAGGACCATCCTTTTTTAGAGTACTCTTCCTTTTGTTTAAGGAGAGTAGAACTATTTTGAATAATAGGCATATCTTCCCCACTGGTGGCATATTGACAGAGGAGAAGCAGAGTTCTGTGTTATATAGGTTTATATTACTTGGAGAAGGATTTCAAATTGAATCCTGACTAGACTCACAGGAGAGCCAGTGAGTCCTGATGACCCCCTTCACACACAGTGATGCCCTCTGTCAGTGTATGCACACAGAAGGCTGTCAGTCACTGTGTGATTGGCCTGTCCTCTCCTGCATTACACAGATAAGGTACTTGCATGCTGGCAGGGGGAAATTCCAGATATGGATGACTGTAAGAATCTTCTGTTTACCTCGAGTCTTATTAGTGCTAGATAAGCTAGTACCAATGCCGGCTTATAATAGGGGCGTTCAGGTCGGAACGCCCACATACTACGGCAGGGCACAGGAGCGCATAGTTCCCTGGCCTTCGCCAATCGGCCTATGCGGTAGTAATCCCGGTGCAGGCGGGCGTGATGACCAGGGGCGTACATACAGGGGTCGCAGTTGCGACCGGGCCCGGCCCTCCAGGGGGCCCGGCCGCCTGTGGACCCCTGGCCCCGCCCTGCAGTAGTGCTGTGCCTGCCTGTATAAACCAGGCGGCCGACCCGGGGCCCGCCTCCCGGGCCCGCCTCCCAGTGTTATGTGCTATGTGCCAGCCCTACCCTCCTTCAGTCTCCTCCCCCTGATTCTCCCGTGGGTGCGGCGGTGCGGCGGTGCGGCGTGCTTCGTCATTTCCTATTGGGCGGCCGCACCGGACATGACGCTTCCCAAGGCTGCGCAGACGCACAACGACGCCGAGACGCAGCAGGGAGAAGGCGCCGGAAGCTCGCGAAGATGCAGGTGCCGGTCCGAAATGAAGATAAGATTAGATTTGTAAAGAAAAATAAAATAAAAAAAAGGTCTTCATAATTGCTCAGAATAGACTCAGAGTAGGGTCTGCTGGGGGCTGGCAGGGGCTGGCTTTATAACTAGCTCTCCTATATTTCTGTAGCCGGCAACCTCTGACTGCCCAGTTGGGCTGAAACTACTACACCCAACATGTTCTGGCAGTAATAGTAAATGGATATTGGTGTAATTCTGAGCTACTAGTCTATATAATACATATGTATTATATAGACTAGTAGCTCAGAATTACACCAATATCCATTTACTATTACTGCCAGAACATGTTGGGTGTAGTAGTTTCAGCCCAACTGGGCAGTCAGAGGTTGCCGGCTACAGAAATATAGCAGAGTTAGGCTACTTTCACACCTGCGTTAGGTGCGGATCCGTCTGGTATCTGCACAGACGGATCCGCACCTATAATGCAAACGCTGGTATCCGTTCAGAACGGATCCGTTTGGCTGCAAGCAGCGTTTTGGTGTCCGCCTCCAGAGCGGAATGGAGGCTCAACGGAGGCAAACTGATGCATTCTGAGCGGATCCTTATCCATTCAGAATGCATTGGGGCTAAACTGATCCGTTTTGGTCCGCTTGTGAGAGCCCTGAAACGGATCTCACAGGCGGACCCAGAAACGCCAGTGTGAAAGTAGCCTTAGGCTACTTTCACACTGGCGTTTCTGGGTCCGCTTGTGAGATCCGTTTCAGGGCTCTCACAAAGTGCAAAACAGATCAGTTCATCCCCAATGCATTCTGAATGGATAAGGATCCGCTCAGAATGCATCAGTTTGCCTCCGTTGAGCCTCCATTCCGCTCTGGAGGCGGACACCAAAACGCTGCTTGCAGCCAAACGGATCCGTTCTGAACGGATACCAGCGTTTGCATTATAGGTGCGGATCCGTCTGTGCAGATACCAGACGGATCCGCACCTAACGCAGGTGTAAAAGTAGCCTAACTCTGCTATTGGTGGAGGGATGTTGGGGGGGGCGGTGACGGGGAGGGGGGCCCCATGGTTCAGTTTTGCACCGGGGCCCCATGGATTGTGTGTACGCCACTGGTGATGACGTCATCGCACGCCTGTGCCGGGACGTAGCACAGTGACATGTGCAAGCCTGCCATTATGCGCCTGGACATACGTGAGTATTTAGCTTTTAGTTTTTATTTTTTATTTTATGTGCCAACTTTGGGGGACATCGGGGGGGAGGACATATTAGTGAAGGGACGGTACATCGGGGCAAATTACTATATTGGGGCTAGCTGTGTAGGGACATATTTCTGTACTGGGGCTGGCTATATGGGGGCAAATTACTATATTGGGACTGGCTGTGTGGAGGCAGATTATTATATTGGGGCTGGCTGTGTGGGGGCAGATTACTATATTAGGGATGGCTGTGTGGGGGCAGATTATTATATTGGGGCTGGCTGTGTGGGGGCAGATTACTATATTGAGGCTGGCTGTGTGGGGGCAGATTATTATATTTGGGCTGGCTGTGTGGTGGCAGATTACTGTATTAGGGATGGCTGTGTGGGGGGCAGATTACTATATTAGGGATGGCTGTGTGGGGGCAGATTATTATATTGGGGCTGGCTGTGTGGGGGCAGATTACTATATTGAGGCTGGCTGTGTGGGGGCAGATTATTATATTGGGGCTGGCTGTGTGGTGGCAGATTACTGTATTAGGGATGGCTGTGTGGGGGGCAGATTACTGTATTAGGGATGGCTGTGTGGGAGCATATTACTATATTGGGACTGGCTGTGTGGGTGCAGATTGCTATGTGGGGGGGAATTATTATGGGGGGATTACTATGTGGGGGCTTTGTGGGGGCAAATTATTATGGCAGGGATTACTATGTGGTGGCAGTGTGGGGGGACTTACTGTGTGGCGGAAAATTACTTTATGGAGGCAGAGTGGGGGCAAATTACTATATGGAGGCAGTGCGAGGGAAATTACTATATGGGGGCAGTTTGGTGAAAATTACTATGTGGGGGCAGTGTGGTGGAAATTACTGTGTGGGGGCAAATTACTATATGGGGCAGTGTAGTGGAAATTACTATGTGGGGCAGTGTGGGGCAAATTACTGTGTGGGGCAAATTACTATGTGAGGCAAATTACTGTGTGGGGGCAAATTACTATATGGGGCAGTGTGGGGGAAATTACAGTGTGGGGGCAAATTACTATGGGGGGGTTACTATGTGAAGGCAGTGTGGGGGAAATTACTATATGGGGGCAGCGTGGGGGCGTTGCTATTGGGGAGGCACTGTAGGGGCAATTCTATTATTTTTGGAGACACTATATAGGGATTATTACCTGGAGCACAATATAGGGTGTTATTATTATTACTGGGGGCTCTATAGGGGACATTATAACTGCTGTGCGCACTATAGGGACATTTGGGGTAATTTATCAAACTGGTGTAAAGTAGAACTGGCTTAGTTGCCCATAGCAACCAATCAGATTCCACCTTTCATTTTTGACAGCTCCTTTGGAAATCCAGTTCTACTTTACACGAGTTTGATAAATGAACCCAATTATGTCTATTAGGGTCACTATTTTTTCAGCAGTATAGTGGGACATTAATGGGCACAATGGGCACAGTATTGGGAGTGGCAGCAGGATGACACTGTCGGGACACCAGGATGGGGAGGTTGATGGAACTATTGAGAAAACTAACATGTCTGTGTAACAAACTCTGTAGAGACGAGATGCGGACTGGGTCAAACAGAGGAGAAGATGAAAGAGAAGGTCTACATGACAGGTGATGTCCCTGGATGTAAGAGGTATGTAGTGCTGTATTCTCCTCCAATTTTTTTAAATTATATTTACATGTTTTTTAAATTTGACGACCACATTTTTCAGTTTAGGAGCCAATTTGAGGTCATTTGGGGTATTTTTTTTAGTCTGGAGAAGTCCTATGGCCTAGTAAAAAAACGTTGGCACTCACGAAGCACCGCAGCCTCTTCATACAAATAAATAAATAAAATGGAGGGAGGGGCCCAAGTTGGATAGACAGCCCCGGACTTATCATGCACTAAATTTGCCCCTAGCTAGTACAGGTTAAAGTTATTCATAGGATGCACTATAGTCCATCCAGACTTTATGTGATAGGTGTGTCCTAGATGCCCAAGATGCCGGATGGCTAATGCTACGATGGTACATATGTTTTGGGAGTTTAATGCTTTCCAGATTTACTGGTGGAAAGTGTTTGACTTTATGAAGACTCACTTGACCACCTCTAAAATACTACACCCCAAAGTCTATCTCTTTGGATTTGTAGATAATCTCTCTCTTAGCATAGCTTTACGTACTTTATTTAAATTGTTACTCTGTTATGAAAAAAAAAAAAGTTATTCTGTTTAATTAGAAACTCCCAAAACGACCCACTAAATCTCCTTGAATCCAAGAGGTTAGCAAAATGCTTCAGCTGTATAAACTTACCTATGTGTCTCTTGGGTGCTCTGGCAAGTTTTATAAGATCTGGGGTTCTTGGTTAGCGGGCTCTACCATCAACTTGGAGCCACTGTCCAATTAAAGGGAATTTGTCACCAGGTTTTAGCATATTAAGCTGTCGTCATTGCCATGTACAATAAACTACCTTTTTTCCTGCTGTGGTCTTCTTTTTTCGTTTCATGGTGTCATTTTTATGTTATGCAAATGAACCTCCAAAGTGCCCAGAGGGGCATTATTTGTCTTCTCTTGAGCCCAGTAACGCCCCCTCCCCCCCCCCCCCCCCCGCAGTGCCCAGCCCACCTTAATTTCCAGCCCAAGCACGCCTCAAGCCCTGGGTCTCCAAGGTTCATTTACGGTGGAAAGAGCCCACAGACTGGACCCTCAAAGACCCAAGGATCAAGAGCTGGGTAAAACTAGACCCAGGAATACTATTGTGAAGTACTTAAAGTACACAGAGAAGGAAGCGATCCTTAACAAGTATCGGCGCAATTCGCAACAGCTAATTTTACGGGGCAACAAGTTATTGCTATTTGGCGATTATTTAGCAGAAGTGGCGAGATGCATAAGAGCTTTCTCCGATGTCTGTTCCACTTTAGTGAAGAAAGAAAATCTAGTCTACACTACAATACCCAGCAACGCTGAGGGTGTTTCGAGTGGATGGATCTATATCAACCTTCCTTACCCCGAAAGAGGATCAAGAAGGACTAGGAGACGAAAACATCCTCGCCTCTCAAACAAGTCCGTCACGGATTCTCTGGTAGAGGAAGAAGGGAGAGCAGGCAGTCCAGTCGTGGATCTCCAAGGTTGACAACCACACCAGAGAACTAGCTGGCACAACTATCTCAAAGGCAAGACAACGTGGCTTTCGCTGAGGGGACATGTGAGATTAATGTTTAATTCCCCCAGAAATGTTGTTGGGGATATCTGTATCCTTAAAGTTAAAGTGGGGGGAGGTAGAGTCACTGTTTGTGGTTTCTGTGAAACAGCTATACATAGTGAATATGTCTAGTCTGCAAAGAGTAATTTTTTGCAAAAGGGCAAGTGGTCGAGAGTGATGAGGGATCCGGAAATGTGTCAACGGGAGTTAGCTAGTAGCAACGGCTATGCGTTATTATGTGCGAAAAAAGAGAAGTCTAGATGTTGGTTGTTAACGTTGCATTATGGGAAAGGGGCTTGGTTGTTTACTGGAAGGGCTAGGGAGGGGGGAAAGGTGATTCTGACATTGAAGAGAGTTATAGGCTCCGTGATTCAAGCTGGTATGTACTCAATATGGGGTAATTTTAAAAATCCAGGCCTGTCTTGCCTGGGTGTGCCTCCTGCAGACAGTTACCATTTCACTCCTAACATCATGTGTATAGTGACCTGAAATGTGAAGGGACTGAGATACCAATCTAAACGCACCACTATTCTAAGGCACCTTAAAAAATTGGATGTGGCCTTGCTGCAGGAGACACATCTAGAACCAGATTCCTGGAGACTTCGGAAATCATGGTAGTAGGTTCCCCATCTTTGGAGAGAAAGGCAGGGGTTATTATACTTTTGCACAAATGCTTACAATATAATGTAACAACCGTCACTTCAGTCGAGGAGGGTAGACTACTGAAATTAGTATTGGAATCACCAACAGGACCTATCACAATTTATAACGTGTATGCCCTGAACTCCCCCAACAAAACTTCTATAAGGCACTGGAAGTTAATATCCTGCAAGAGGGCAGAGGCCATCTGGTGGTAGCAGGGGATTTCAATAGAGTACATGACAAGATAGAAGATAGATGCCAAAGTAATACACAGAAGGTACCCAAGGATAGGGGTGTATACACTCTCTCTCCATTACTTCAGGCCACAGGATTGGTGGATGTGTGGAGACACCATCACTCAATGGAGAGAGAGTTTAAGCATTTTTCACATTCTCATATGTCCTGGTCAAGATTAGATTATTTTTAGCCTCCCCAAACATTCTGCTTAAAACAAAATCTGTGAAGATATCCAACATGATTATATCGGACCATGCCCTGGTAATAATGCAGATAATGGATGAGGTACCCCATGGGTCAAACTTTATATGGAGACTCCCCCAACACCTTCTATCTGACGAAGATTTTGCTCACAGACTTAGAGGTTGGTTGTGGGAATTTTCTCAAGATAACAAAGAGCATACTTCAAACTACACCCTCTTTTGGGACACGGCAAAAGCTGTTTTAACCCCTTAGGGACCAGGCTCATTTTCACCTTAAGGACCAGGCCATTTTTTGCTAATCTGACCAGTGTCACTTTATGTGGTGATAACTTTAAAATGCTTTGACTTATCCAGGCCATTCTGAGATAGTTTTTTTGTCACATATTGTACTTCATGACACTGGTAAAATGGAGTCAAAATAATTCATTTTTGTTTATAAAAAAATACCAAATTTGCCCAAAATTTTGAAAAATTGGCAAATTTCCAAGTTTCAATTTCTCTACTTCTATAATACATAGTAATACCTACAAAAATAGTTATTACTTTACATTCCCTATATGTCTACTTCATTTTTGGAACATTTTTGGAATGCCATTTTATTTTTTGGGGATGTTATAAGGCTTAGAAGTTTAGAAGCAAATCTTCAAATTTTTCAGAAATGTTCAAAAACTCACTTTTTAAGGACCAGTTCGGGTCTAAAGTCACTTTGTGAGGCTTACATAATAGAAACCACCCAAAAATGATCCCATTCTTGAAACTACACCCCTCAAGGTATTCAAAGCTGATTTTACAAACTTTGTTAACCCTTTAGGTGTTCCACAAGAATTCATGGAAAATAGAGATACAATTTCAAAATTTCACTTTTTTGGCAGATTTTCCATTTTAATAATTTTTTTCCAGTTACAAAGCAAGGGTTAACAGCCAAACAAAACTCAATATTTATGGCTCTGACGCTGTAGTTTACGCTGGGTTCAGACCTGAGTGTTCGGGATGGAGTGCGCGATTGTATGCGTGTTTACAATCGCGGCTTCGAAACAAGCGAACGCCCATTGTCGCGCGTTCCCGGAAGTCTATGTACGGGAACGAGTGACAAAACACCCCAAAGAAGCTCCTGTACTTCTTGGGGCGTCGGGCGTTTTACAGCGCGATCGTACGCTCAGGTGAGAACCATTCCCATAGGGAATCATTGGTTCTTGCCTGTTGAGCGTTTTACAGCGCGTAGGAACGCGCTGTAAAACGCTCAGGTCTGAATCCAGCCTTACAGAAACACCCCATATGTGGTCGTAAACCGCTGTACGGGCACATGGCAGGGCGCAGAAGGAAAGGAATGCCATACGGTTTTTGGAAGGCAGATTTTGCTGGACTGGTTTTTTGACACCATGTCCCATTTGAAGCCCCCCTGATGCACCCCTAGAGTAGAAACAAAAAATTGACCCCATTTTAGAAACTGCGGGATAGAGTGGCAGTTTTGTTGGTACTAGTTTAGGGTACATATGATTTTTGGTTGCTCTATATTACACTTTTTGTGAGGCAAGGTAACAAGAAATAGCTGTTTTGGCACCGTTTTTATTTTTTGTTATTTACAACATTCATCTGACAGGTTAGATCCTGTGGTATTTTTACACCTTTTTTTTATGGTATTCATCTGAGTGGGTAGGTCACAGAAATACCTAATATGTATACTTTTTTTAATTTATGTACATTTTACACAATTATTTCATTTTTTAAACAAAAAATAAAAAATCATGTTTTAGTGTCTCCATATTCTGAGAGCCATATTTTTTTTTGTTTTTGGGCGATCATCTTAGGTAGGGTCTCATTTTTTGTGGGATGAGATGAAAGTTTGGCACTATTTTGGGGTGCATATGACTTTTTGATCGCTTGCTATTACACTTTTTGTGATGTAAGGTGACAAAAAAATGGCTCTTTTTACGGTGTTCATCTGAGGGGTTAGGTCATGTGATCTTTTTATAGGGCAGGTTATTATGGACGCGGCGATACCTAATATGTATACTTTTTTAATTTAACTTTTACACAATAACAGCTTTTTTAAAACAAACAAAATGATGTTTTAGTGTCTCCATATTCTGATCCATAGTTTTTTTATTTTTTGGGCGATTGTCTTAGGTAGGGGCTCATTTTTCTGCGGGATTAGGTGACGGTTAGATTGGTACTATTTTGGTGGGCATACACCTTTTTGATCACTTGCTGTTGTACTTTTTGTAAGACATTTTTTATTTTTTACAGTGTTCATCTGAGGGGTTAGGTCATGTGATATGTCTATAGAGCTGGTCGATATGGACACGGCGATACCTAATACATCAACTTTTTTCCCCCCCTAATTTTTACCAATTTTTTTTAACTTTATTTGGGGAAAATTACGTTTTTGTTTATTTTTACTTGAAACTTTTATCGGAACTACACATGACATACCGGTACGTCATGTGTCCTTAAGTACCGGGACATCATGCCGTACCGGTACGTCATGTGTCCGCAACAGGTTAATGGTGGTATAATGGCTTACACTATAAGGAGAAAAAAAAAGAAGCTAGGGGGAAATTTGATGAAGCCACTAGGAAGCTCAGGGAATCATACACAACCTTTCTACACCACCCAAAGGAGACAAATAAAATAGTGTGAGTAACAGCCAAGCACACTTTTGACTATAACTTAGAACAGGCAACCAAATGGTATGGGGAACGCAAGAAGGCAGATTTATTTCAACATGGTAATAATGCAGGAAAGTTATCTAATCTTACTAAACTGTACATTAAGCAAGCCCATTATCACCCCCTGAAATATGAGAAGGGTAGCATTCGAACCAAACCAGAGGAAATCGTGGGAGTATTGGGTGAATATTTTCAATCCCTTTACACCCAGGATCCCTTTGAGACAGAAAGGGCCATAGACCTTTTGAATAAAATAAACTTACCCTCAGTGTCGGAGGAGTTGTGTGCCGCTATGAATAGCGAGATTACGGAAGATGAACTAAAGACGACTATAAAATCTCTTTCAAATGGTAAGGCTCCGGAACCTGACAGCTCCCCAGCAGAATTTTATAATGTATTGTTGGGGGAATTAGTCCCCATTCTCACCCCCTTATATAATTATATCATGAAAGATGGTAGCTTGCCATTATCAGGCCAGATGGCTTATATAAAGAAGCTTCCCAAACCTGATGAAGACCTGACTCAGCCAGGATCTTACAGGCCCATATCACTTATCAATCAAGACGTCAAGCTCCTTTCAAAAATATTAGCCAATCGACTAGCCTCTCTGTTACAGTCTATAATCAGAGACTACCAGGTAGGTTTCATGAAAGGTAGATCGGCGGTAACTAAGGAAAGTCCTTACGGTACAAGATGGGCTGAGAGTGAGACAACATGAGGATAATCCGGCTTTGCTGGCTGTGGATGCCGAGAAAGCCTTGGAAATGGCTTGACTTGGTTCTTGACAGCATAGGCTTTACGGGGGAATTTCGCAACTGTTTAAAAGCACTGTACTCACAGCCCCAAGCGAAAATATACATTAGAGAAAGGAACTAGACAGGGGTGTCCTTTATCCCCACTATTGTTCAACATAGCTTTGGAACCACTTGCTTTATATTTAAAACAGTCCGACCTGTTCAAGGGAATTGAAGTAGGGCAGATAGAGATCAAATTAGCATGTTTTGCTGATGATCTTTTGCTTTACATAGATTCTCCAGAATCGCACCTCAAAGCGATATTAGATGCCTTAATTTATTATAATTCGGCAACGGGCTATAAAATAAAGCCAAATCCTTTTTCTCAATGACAAGAAAAATTACACGCAGCAATATAACAATGTAGAGGTCAGAAAAGATTATATGAAATATTTAGGGATAAAGATTGGGCACTCCTCAAAAGCCACTATATTCCCTGAACTATCCTCCCCTGATTCAAAAGATAATACAGAACTTGATTAAATGGAAAGATCTTCCACTCTCATAAAGTGGAAGAGCTCACCTGATTAAAATGTCTTGCTTCTCTGAGCTCCTATATCCCTTGCAGACAATCCCTCTATTATTGAAACACAACGAGGTCATAAAACTCCAATCTGCATTTACTGCCTTTCTGTGGAAGCACAAAAGACCCCGTATAGCTTATGAGAAACTTACTATGCTAAAATGGGAAGGTGGCCTCCAATTGCCAAATATCAGGCACTATAACTTTGTTTCAGCACTTTAGAGACTGGGTATGGGGCACCTTTTTCTCAGCTACTTCCCTGGAACAAGAATTGGCCCATCAGTGGCATCTGACGGCATTACTACACACGCAATTACGTGACATCCCATCCCAGATCAAACAAAATGTAGTCCTGATAGATACGATTATGTCATGGAAAGCCATTAGGAAGATTTATAGGCTTCTACTCTATGTGTCACCGCAGATGCCACTGTGGTCTTTGCCATCTTTCCCCCAGGGAAAGGAAAATAAGATGTTTCAGGTTTGGCAAAATAAAGGTATACATAAGTTGCATCATATGTTGGACACCACCGGTCAGGCCCTGATTCCCTGGGAAGAATTCAAAGCTAAACACCAACTGCCAGCTCCGCATTTCCTCCCTTATCAACAGATAAAATCTTACTGCAGATTGCAGTCGGAGAAGTTGGGTGAAGCTGACAGAATGTTATGGTTCGACACGCTTTTAGTCAAGGAGGCATCCATGCTTTCTCTGTCAGCAATATATTACAAAATCCACAGTACACAAATGTTGGGTATGGTAGATAGAGCCTTCCATACTTGGGAGAGGGAGCTGGAGGGAGGGTTTCGAAATTTATCAGTAAAGCAATCCTAAATTAACAATGGCAAGAAACAGAACTGCGTATACTGCATAGGGCTACTTATGCATTCGACTTGTCTTACAGAAAGGCGCCAGACCATTAACTGAGACACTGTCCTAAATGTGCTTTGCCGAAGGCGGGACTTTTGCATAGTTTATTGACTTGCCCAAAACTGCAACAACTATGGTCCCGAACAGTTGATTATATCCGGAGGGTATGGGAGATAGAGGTAAAGTCTAACCCTCATACAGTGTATTTTTCAGTACATCCCGAGGGATCAATCTGATGAGAAAGGCCCGGGGGTAGCAGAAGGAAGTATAAACATTTTACTCATGTTTGTTAAAAAATCAATCTTGAGAAGATGGCTGCAACCAGAGGCGCCAGAATGGGAAGAGGTCATGGGTACGATGATGCTTTATTTGGAAAGATTGGCGATAGAAAGACATAGGGAAAAGACAGTAGGCAGGTTCATGAAAAAATTGAAGAAATGTATTTCAGACGCGCTATCAGACAAAGAAATACAGGAACTAATGACTCCTTTTCAAACAAACAAAATGGTACCTTGTTTCCCAATTAGGAGGCAACCTCGGAAGGTTAGCAGTTTGAGGAGAAAAAAAAAAGAAAAGTGTCTAGATAGGTTATTAGAGATTATTTTCGAAACCTTATTGACACGTCTTCACAGTACGTTCCTTGAATCATAATAATAAGGTTAGTCAGAATCAGGGGGGGAGGGGTTGGGGATAAAATAAAAATGTATCAAGATGCTGTATTAGGTTTTGACATCATATGTTATATCAGTATTTTGATGTTGTGAAATGTCAATGGCTTTTATTCTGTGTAATGTGTCTTGATAAATAAACAGAAAAAAAAATATACAAAAAAATGGCTGGCTCACAATATTTAGCAAGTTATTTTACTTAAAATGTATGCATAAAAACATGTAATCACATGTAATCAAACAATGTATTATAAATCCCCCAGATAATATTCACAATAAATACATAAATCTACAAAACTGGTCCTTCTGCAATGTGGAGCTCACGCATAAAATATTAAAAATAAAAATAATGCGGTTGTCTACTAGTATTTGGGTGTGTGTTTCATCTGATATGGACAGATGATGTAATGTCCGTGCCTATTTGTTGCAATCTTATTCGCATTAATGTTGTTTGTAACTTCAGGCACTTGTATACGTGTCAAAATTAGGCTACTGAGCACAGTCACCCTGTTGGGTAATTAAAGCAATTCAGACTTGCAGGTTGCTGTTAAGGACGTTTGTATACAATGATATCGGGTGTTACTCACGGCCCCCTACGATTCTTCTGTCGGGTTATATTCCGGTCTCCTGGTGTCTCAGAGTAACTGTTCGCTGTATTTGTCACAGCCCGCTGCGAGTTATTCCGATCTCCTGGTGTCTCAGCGTGACTGTTCGCTTTGTTTGTCCCAGCCTGCTGTCGGTTTGATTATGCAGTGCGGGTCTCCGCTCTCCTTTCTGCCAGCTGTGTCTTTTTCCAGTGCATGAGTACTGAGCTTGCCGGGACGACAACTTCGAATAATGTCCGTACTTGCTTTATTTGTGGTGTGATCCCGTACACACTGTACTTTTACAACCGCCACTAGATGCGTTTCGGTACACCTCAGTGGTGAAAATGTATTGTACATGGCAGTAGTAACTCCTTAATATGCTCAAACCAGGTGACAGAGTCCCTTTAAAGTACACCCCAGAAATGCCTCACGTAGCTTTGCAACTTTTTTTCAACTTTTTTAAAAGTCGCACTTTATAAATGTGACACAACAGAGATCTACTCTGAAACTCTGTCCAAATTTTCACTCCTAATCTGTAGGTAGCACTGAAAGTTAAAAAGTCTCAAAATTGACCCCCCCCCCCCCCCCCAAAAAAAAAAAAAAAACAACCTACTTGCAACTTGCATCAGATTTTGAAGTCATCAAACAGGTCACGGCATAGATTCAAGGATTGTTCATCATGTCCTTAGCAATAAGCGATTTGGCCCATCTAGTCTTCCCAATATACTGAATACTATGAATAGCTGCTGGCCATATCTTATATGAAGGATGGCCTTATGCCTATCCCATGCATGCTTAAACTCCTCCACTGTATTTTCAGCTACCACTTCTGCAGGAAGGCTATTCAATGCATTCACTACTCTCTCAGTAAAGTAATACTTCCTGACATTACTTTAAAACTTTGCCCCTCTAATTTAAAACTATGTCCTCTTGTAGCAGTTTTTCTTCTTTATGTTTAAGTCTTCTGAAATAATGACCCCTAAATCCCTTTCCTCAGATACTGAGGTTAGGACTGTATCACTGATTTTATATTCTGCTCTTAGGTTTTTACGCCCCAGGTGCATTATCTTGCACTTATTAACATTACATTTTAGTTGCCAGATTTCTGACCATTCCTCTAGTTTTCCTAAATCCTTTTCCATTTGGTGTATTCCCTCCAGGAACATCAACCCTGTTACAAATCTTTGTGTCATCAGCAAAAAGACACACCTTACCATCGAGGCCTTCAGCAATTTCGCTGATAAAGATATTAAACAATATGGGTCCCAGAACAGATCCCTGAGGTACCCCACTGGTAACAAGACCATGGTCTGAATATACTCCATTGACTACAACCCTCTGTTGTCTGTCCCTCAGCCACTGCCTAATCTATTAAATAATATGGGAGTCCAAGCTCAAAGACTGCAGTTTATTGATAAGCCTTTTATGTGGGACAGTATCAAAAGCCTTACTAAAGTCTAGCTAAACGATGTCTACTGCACCAGCTATTATTTTAGTCACCCAATCAAAAAAAATCTATAAGATTAGTTTGACATGATCTCTCTGAAGTAAACCCATGCTGTTTTTCATCTTTCAATCCATGGGATTTTAGATGTTCCACAATCCTATCCTTAAGTGTGGTTTCCATTAATTTCCCCACTATTGATGTCAGGCTTACTGGCCTATAGTTGCCCGATTCCTCCCTACTACCTTTCTTGTGAATGGGCACAACATTTGCTAATTTCCAATCTTTTGGGACGACTCCTGTTACCAATGATTGGTTAAATAAATCTGTTAATGGTTTTGCTAGTACACCGCTAAGCTCTTTTAATAGCTTTGGGTGTATCCCATCAGGCCCCTGTGACTTATTTGTATTAGTTTTAGACAGCTGACTTAGAACCTCTTCCTCTGTAAAGACACATGCATCAAAAGATTATTTAGTCAGAACAGAAGTATTCATTGAGGCAGTCAGCTAGTTCTTTATCTTCTTCCATATACTTTCCTTCTTTTGTTTTTAATTTGGTAATTCCTTGTTTTAATTTCCTTTTTTCATTTATGAATCTGAAAAATGTCTTATCGCCTTTTTTCACTGACTGAGCTAATTTCTCTTCTGCCTGTGCTTTAAAAGCTCTTATAACTTGCTTGGACTCTCTCTGCCTAATCCTCTAAATTGTCCTGTCATCCTCTTTTTTTTTTTATAATTACTAAATACTATCTTTTTGTTTCTAATGATTTTGGCCACCTCTGCTGAATACCACAGTGGTCTAGTCCTTTCTTTTCTTTTATTGACAAGCCTAATGCAATTTTCTGTTGAATGAATGAATAACTTGTATAGCGCTACAATTGCGAACTAAATCGCCTCAAGGCGCTTTTGCAGCCATTGTCCACTTGTGCCTTCAGAAAAGGTGGGTCTTAAGCTTCTTCCTGAAGGCCAGATGGTTTTCTTCTGAGCGGATAATCGCGGGTAAAGTGTTCCATAGCAGGGGTCCTTGGACTGCGAGCCTTTGTTCGCCTTTTGATTTGCAGCGGGTCTTGGGGATATGGAGGAGGTTCTGGTTAGCTGACCGGAGGGGGCGACCTGGGGTGTAGTGCTTTATTTTATCGCAGAGGTATTGGGGGGCTTTCCCTTGTGTACATTTGTGGGTGAGGCAGAGGGTCTTTAATGTAATCCGATCTTTCACGGGTAGCCAATGAAGAGTCCTCAGGGACAGGGTGATAGATTCCCAGTTTTTTTTTCCCGTTATCAGTCTGGCAGCTGTGTTCTGGACGAGTTGTAAACGTGAAATTTGGTATTTGGGAAGTCCTAGGTAGAGGGGATTTGCGTAGTTGAGTCGGGAATTGATGGTTGTTCCAACTAGTGCTGCTGCGTCTTCCTCCGGGATGAAGGGGATGAGTCTACGTAGCAGACGAAGAAGTTGGTGGGATCCGCTAACTACTGATCCTATTTGTGCATCCATTGTCATGTCTGAGTCAAAGATGACTCCGAGGCTTTTGGCTTTGGTGCTGGGAATGATGGTTTGTCTGAGGATGGTAGGTGGCGTGCACGTCATACTAGGGTTTTTGTTTTGGTTTGCATGGAGGAAAATGAGTTCTGTTTTGGAACCGTTGAGGGAGTTCTCAGTCATCCAATCGTCAATCAATGAGAGGCAGATTTCCAGGGCATGATATTGGTCTTTTTTATTAGTGATAAAGCAGATCCTGGTTGCTGATGATTTTGAGGAGAGGTCGGAGGTAGATGTTGAAGAGCACAGGCGACAGAGGTGATCCTTGAGGGACTCCGCATGTGATTTTACGTGCTGCTGAAATAAAGGCTCCTAGTTTCACTTTCTGGGATCGGTTCTCCAGGAAGGATGCGAACCATGGTAGGTCAGAGTCTGCGACTCCGGCTACTTCTGTGAGACGAATGAGCATGGTTTTATGGTCTACTGTGTCGAAGGCTGCGCTGAGGTCCAGCAGCACCAGGAGGCATGCTTCTCCATCTGCTGCTTCGAGGGCATCATCCCAGATTTTGAGGAGCGCCGTTTCTGTCCCATGACCAGGGCGGAACCCAGATTGAAGTGGGTCCAAGCGTTTGTGGGTGTCCAGATGGAGTTGTAGCTGTTGTACTACTGCTTTCTCTATAATCTTGGAGATGGTGTTGAGGCTTGTGACCGTTCTGCGGTAGTTTGGATCTTTAGGGTCGTAGTTGGGCTTCTTTAGGAGGGGTTTGATTATGCCTTGCTTGAGAGAGATCGGGACTATTCCTTCATTGAATGACTGGTTTATGAGATGTGTTATGGTGGGTGCCAGAATGTCGGTGCATTCTTTCAGAAGTTTTGTGGGAATAATGTAATTTTTGGGATGTGCTGTCTCTGAGGTTTTTAATGATGATTTTAGTGTTGTCAATGGTGATTGGGACCAGGGTAAATCTCGGTGATTGCAAAGTATTTGTGTGTTTTTTGTCTTCTTGCCTTGACCGGGTGGGGTTAATTGCTATGTTCTGTCGAATTATTTCTCGAATATTTGTGATTTTATCAATGAAAAAGTCAGATAGCTCATTGCAGAATTCTTGTGTTTCGTTTTCTGAAAGCTCTAGACAAGTAGGGTTCATAGTCTGAGCGACTAGTTTGAAGAGTTCGCAGGGGCGGTTTATGGCTTTTGAAATGGTGTTGGAGAAGTATTCTTTTTTTGCTATGAAGATGGCTTTGTGGTATTTTTCGGTGAGTGATTTGTAATTTGTGTAGTGTTCCGTTGTTGGGTTTCTTCTCCAGGCTCCTTCAGCTCTTCTGCGTTCTTGTTTTAGTGAAGTAAGGGAGTCGTTGAACCAACCTGAATTGTTTTTGTGGGTGGGTGCTTTACGTATTGGTGCGACTGTGTCTGCTGTCTGTAGTAGTGCTGTGTTGAGAGTGTTGAGTGTGTCTTCAGTTGTGCAGTTTTGTGTTAACGCAGCTATTTTGGTGGATAGTGTGGTTTTGAAAAGTTGCCTTCAGTAGTGCCAATTTTAAGTAGTCCTATTTCTCCTGGACTCCATTGAAACTGTTCCTGTCTGATAGGGACTCGTATACCACTAATCTAATTGTAGAAAAGTCAGTTTTTCTAAAATCTAAAGCTTTTGTTTTTGTGTGGTGTGACTCAGTCACTGTACTTATAGTAAACCACACTGACTGGTGATCACTAGATCCCAAGCTTTCCTCCACAGTAATATCAGATACCAAATTCCCATTTGTGAATACTAAATCTAAAATGGCCTTCTTCCGGGTTGGCTCCTAAACTACTTGCTGTAGAGATAACCCCAGTAGGGAATTTAGAATATCTGTACTCCTGGCAGAACTAGCTATTTTTAAAGTCTCCCATAATGATAACTTCGCCTTTCAATGTCATTTTAGCTATTTCCTCAACTAGTAGATCATCTAATTCTTTGACATGGCCAGGTGGTCTGTATATCACACCTACACGAGTTACCTTATGATTATCAAGCTGTAACATAATCCAAACTTACTCCAAATTGGTCTTGCTAACTTGTATTAGATTTTATGCTATCTTTCACATACAGGGCCACCCCTCCCCTTTTCTTGCCTTCTCTGTCTTTCCTATATAGAGAGAACCCTGGTATTGTTATATCCCAGTCATTACTCTAATTGAACATTGTCTCAGTAACAGCCACTAAATCTATATTCGCAGATGCCATTCCCTAAACTGCGAGCATTTGTAGACAAGACTCTGAGCTTGTGATTTCTTAACCTATGTGCTACTGGCATCTTCTGGCATTGTTCCGGCGGGCAATCGGACTGATGGATTATAACTATTTTGCACCCCTTTCCTAGTTTAAATGCTCCTTAACAAATACTTTGAACTGTTCACTGAGGACATTCGTTCCCTTGAGAGAAAGATGCAAACCATCTTTCTTGTACAGTTCTTTTCCATTCCAACTAGAGCTAACATGAGACACAAAGCCAAACCCTTGGTTCAGACACCATTCACCAAGCCATACACTGAATTCCTTAATGTGTATCTTTCTGCCATGCTGAGGGTTATGCACAGGCAAAACTGCAGAGAATGAAACAGTCGATGCAACCTCCCATATATCATTACCAAGTGTGTGAAAAGCTTGCCTCACCTTTGAAACCTCATTGCAAGCCAGATCATTTGTCCCAAGATGGACAAGAACATCCACCTCCCTTTCCTGCTTTGCTTGCTTAACAATATTAAGGATACGTCCTCTGTCCCTGCTAGTGGTTGCACCAGGGAGACATCTCACAAAACCATTCTCCTCAAACTTTATACCTCTTGTGATAGAAGAATCGCCCAACAACAGCTGCTTTCTTTCTATCAGTCCTCACCTTATCCTTTTTCTCTTTGGCTGCAGTCTTGCATACCTTAGGCATAGGAGATGATTGTTCCTCACCCACTGTACCTGAGCCATCCTCCATGTTGCTCTTGCACTCTGAAAGTGCTGCAAATGAATTATGGAGAGCCACAGAGTGTGGGACATGTCTTCTATCAATAACTCTAAGTCTACCAGAACCTACAGTAACCCATCTTCTATTTCTAGGGGGCCTCTGTGGCAGTGGCATTGCAACATTCCCAGCCTGAGTTTGTTTAACAGTAAATTTACAAATCTCAGATTTAAAAAATGTAGAAAGGGAGTGTTGCAAATAAAATTAAATCCTTAAGTCTTAATTATAGGTCTATTATTAAGACCACTTGTTGAGAGAAACTCATCAAATGACAGAGGGTCGTGCTTTTTTATGTGATTTATTACAATAAAGGATTGAATTTTATTTACAACACGTTGGATTCCCTTTCTACCTTAAAATTGCTTGAGAAGTTCACCCCGGGATGTCTACAATTCCTAATTCCACCTTGTGATCTGTTTTGCAAATAGAGACAGCAGGATGCTGTGGAAGGCCACTTTCACACCTACTTTTTTAGGGTTTCTCTGCATTTTTGCATTTATTTTGCATGTTTTACAGTGAAAACGCAAGCTCCAGATGTTAGCTGAAGGTCTGTAAAATATGAAACCCAAGCCACACAAGTGTTTTTTTGTTTTTTTTTGCAACTGGCATTTTTCTTATTTAGGTGCTTATTTTGTCTGCATTTTTTTGTAGTATTTTTGCATCTACTTCACTATAGGTAAAAAAAAGCCAGTTTACACAGCCATGTACTAAAAAAAAAAAAAAAAACACTAAAAATTATCCACCAAAAAAACTACAAAAATGCAGATGCCTTGAAAAAAAGCTTGAGCATATTCTGGCATTTTATTTTAGCCTTATTCATGTGTGTAAGGAGCCTGAACCATACAAGCACCTGGTTAAAGTAATTTTCCAATTGCTTTAAATTTCTGGCTTTCTTCATGATGTCATACATCGTCTTCCTGCAGACCCGACTGTGTTATAAGCCGCCATTATTATTTCATTCAGAAATGTAATATGATATGGGAAATCCAGAAATGAATTGCACCTTTCTTCCCAATATGTAATGAAACTTCCAGCAATGTAATTTCCAAAATTACTGCGTAACTAGTGATATGGATGACTGAGGGCAGATATGGAGAATCAATTAGCAACTAAAGTGCGTATCTGATAACAAGAGACACCACATTCCTGGAAGAGACGTTTAAACTTAGGCCTCATATACACAGCCGTTGCCCGACCGTGGCCGTATTGCGGCCGCAAAGAGTGGGTTCGCAATAGGCAGGCACTGGCCATGTGCTCCCCACATAACGGATGCGGACCCATTCACATGTTCTATTTTTTTGCGGTGGGGACGGATGATGGACCCATTAAAGTTTAATGGGTCTCAATCTGTCCTGGCCGCCGCACGGACGTTGCCCGTGCATTGGGGACCGCAGATTGCGGTCCCCAATGCATGGAACGGCTGCACAACGGCCGTGTGCATGAGGCCTTATACCATGTAGTGTGCTGAGCTATTCCTGCCATCAAAATACCAGTACCCCAGTGGAACCTTACAGGCCCCCCATTATAAGTAAATGGGAAGCATGATAACAAAATACATGATAACAAAAATATATTGCTGGTTCATTTATAAAAATAAAAATAAATATTTAGTCTGCCATTAGCTAGATTCTATTAACCCCCTGTAGCCTTTTTTTCTTTTTCTTTTTTACGCCTTATCTTCCAAGAGCCATTATTTTTATTTTGTTCACATATACATATGAGAGCTTGTTTTTTTTTTCGGCAGGACAAGTTGTGCTTTCTAATGACACCATTAAACATTCCCTAAGATGTAGTAGAGAGCTGGAAAAAAATTGGGTGGGGTCTTAGTGGAAGAAAAAAAAAACAATTCCGCCACAGTGTTCCCTATGTGGTAAAAATTCCACCTTAAAGAGGACCTTTCACCTGGATATCTATAATCTAATTATAATACTACCTTATAGTGCGTCCCCCAGTGATGTCTTGGCAATTATTTTTTATTCTAAAGAACCCCTCGTTCGTCCTCTGTGGCCCCCGTATCTTTTGGCGCCTCACATGCTAATGAGGTGACTTGGTTATACTAGGACTGGACTTGAGGTTCTCCTGGGCGCGGTTATCTTATCCCTGGCTGCGAGAGCATCCAATCAGAGCGCCCCGCTCTTAGCCAGGGAGAAGGAGCTCAAGTTCTCGCAAAAGATTATTTAGTTCTTTAGAAAAAATAAAATTGCCAATACATCACTGGGGGACGCACTATAAGGTAGCATAATAATTAGAGTATAGATATCCAGGTAAAAGGTCCTCTTTAACTTGATTCTGCCATATCACATTTTTATAGTTTTTCTTATGTTTTAATACTTTGAAAAAAATAAAAACTCTGAAAAAGACAATTTATTTTTGTTTACATCACCATATTCTGACCCCCCCCCCCCCCCCAAACAACTGTATATTTACAGCTACGAAGCTGTGTAAGGGCTCATTTGTTATACGGAACCATTCATTCCAATGGGTCCGCAAAAAAAGACGTAAGTTACTCCATGTGCATTCTGTTTCCGTATGTCTGTATTTCCGTTCCGCAAAAAAATAATTGTCCGCATTATGGACAAGGATAAGACTGTTCTATTAGGGCTGTTTCACACGAGCGGATGCCGTGCGTGACATCCGCTCCGTGAAAGAGTGCCAAGACCCGATGCAGACTGCAGAGGCACGGAGCATTAACGTGACTGATAATGCTCCGTGCCTCTCTCTGATCTCTTTACTACTGATTTCATGTTAATGCTCCGTGCTTCTGCAGTCTGCATCGGGTCTTGGCACTCTTTCACGGAGCGGATGTCACGCACGGCATCCGCTCGTGTGAAACAGCCCTTAGGGGCAGCTGTTCCGTTCCGCAAAATACAGAATGCACACAAACGTCATCCATATTTTCTGCGGATCAGTTTTTTTGAGGATGTGCATGAGGCCTTATTCTGTGGCTTGGTATGTTTACAGTGATACCAAATTTATATGTTTCTCATAACTTTTTTATATTTACATTTACAGAGCTGTGTGACAGATCATTTTTTGAGGGTTGATCTGTAGTTTTTATTGATACAATTTTTGGGATGCAAAACCAAAAAACAAAGGTTCAGCCATTTAAAAAATAATAATTCCCAGCATGGAGTTCCACTGAGTTCACCATATAAAATGCTGTACTATTATTTAATAGTTCAGGCATTTTTAGATGAGGGGATTATGCCTACTTTTATTGTTTATTTTTATTTGTAAAATAGGGGAAGGAGGTTATTTAAATTTTTGTATATTTTTACGTGGTATTTATATATCACTGTGTTCCTACTAAAGGGGTTATCCGATATAATAAAAAATCTCAGTGCCCACAGCAATCAATCAGATTTCAGCGTATTTTCAGCCATATTTTCTTTACCCCTACAACTTGATCAGTTGCTATATCAACTGCTCCCCTTTTACCTTTTAATTACGTTTTGATAAATTTTCCCTGCAGTGCCTGTTGCTTTAAGTCTTTGTACAGTATTTCTTCTCGGGCTGCCAAGCTGATTTACTACTCAAAATACCCATATAACGACATTAGCATCATTTACTGTGACCACCTTCATCACAATCTGCACAAGCTTCTACAGCTTCAAAAAAAATACAAGACACCAACTTTTTTTATAGACACATGAAAAATCCACATTTTTTTTATCCTGCGTAAAATCTTCTTATAGTGGATGACCCTCATATTTGCTTAGTCTACTGCAATATACAGGAGACTTAAGGTAAAAGGGGAGACCTCTCATTCCTGCAGATTACTTCCCCCTTGGTCTGGGATCTGTATTAGTTCATGAGTTCAGGGTCTGGTCTGGGGTCTGTGCTTGTGTAGGGTTAAGTCTAGGGTCCACAGGTCCAAATCTCTGATCCTGGTATGCACAGTAATATGGAACAATTTGGTAACCTGTCTCACTGGCTGAAACCTAGGACCCAAATAAGATTATTCTGGTTTAGAGATGCAATATGGAACCCTACTAAAACTATATTTCCAGTGGTCAAAATTATTTCCAGGTCCTTATATTACACTGAATACACTCTTCTGTGGTTAGTCTATGACCTTCAAGGTTTAAAGTCTATTTTCGTTGAAAATAATCTCTCTCTCTCTCTCTCTCTCTCTCTCTATATATATATTTATATATTTTTTTTTTTATTAAATCAAGTTATATTGCCTTTTTGTTGTATGCTCTGTTGGGACTCTACAGAAGAGGTGGCCAAAGGTTTGTCCCTTCACTGAACAATAGGATGAAACTAAACAAGATTTCAAGGGACATGAATAGATGGAATTTTTGCATATTGAGCAATGGAATAACAAAAAGCATCCCCATCAGACAAGGGAATGATTCAGCCCGCCTCTTCTCTCTGTGTCTTTGAGTGATAGGCCTATCATTACCAAAGCTTTCATGTAGAAGCAGTGGGCCTGCCCCATAACTCAGGTACATACAAAAGGGGATGCCCCTGTCCAAGGTCTGACTCAGAAGAAGCGCATATATATGCTGAAACCAAGGCTTAGTAGCTACCACTGGTGCTCTGTACTGGATACCTCCAGAGCCTGAGCTGAACAGACAACAGAACATGCCTTCCAGAAACCTGCTGCTTCTCCTGGCCATTTTCATGACCCATCACCAGGATTTGGGAGTCTCAAGTCCAATCCATAATACCCACTCTAGAAGTTGTCACTGGAATAAATTCAAGCACCTGACACAAACCTTCTACAATCAAGCCCTGAAGATTCAGAGCTCTACGGTAAGAAAACCAGCTTTACGTCTAGATCATTTTCATTCATTTCTATACATTCGAATGAACGTATAAGTACCTATGTCCAACTTTCCTTTTTTCCCCACCTTATTACAAGTTGCTGAGAGACTTTTTTCACTGATGGTCACCAAGATTCTGTCTTGGATATCAGAAGTTTATTTAAGCCATTCTAATACAACAATAGGATACTGTTATTTATATAAAGGTTAATACAAAATAAACTTATTGAGCAGATGTAGCCAAGCTGAATTTGTCATTTGCTTTTTGTGCAATTGTCATTAGCTTTTTGTGCACCTTGCTAACACATTTTGATGAGTTGTATCTTAATTTATCCTTTAGAATATTCTATTTTTTTTAAATTAAGACATTTCACAATAATCTCATAGGAACAAATGATACAGATGTGTCCTCCCCTAGCTTTCCTTTTGGATGGCTATGCCATGATAGGTTTGTGACGACCAGCTTCTCAAAACCACATTGTTCCATGCTATAGTGTGTCACAAAATGTTTGTCCTCTATGTGTCAATGTGTGGCCACCTAGTGGTTTGTCTGTGAACTGGCAGCCTGTCAAAGGTTTTGTTGCAATATTCAATGAATATTGTATTGAATTGGTTTCATGAGAAATTGGAGTCCTTAACCAAATTTGAGCTAAGATAAGGCAGTGATTGGTCAGTGATTTTGAGCCAAAACCAGGTGCAGGTCAAGAACACAGAACATGAGCAAATCTTTCCATTATTCCTTGTGTCTGTGTAGCCTATGCTCCTGGTTTTGGCTCACGATCACCAGTACCAGAGGATCCACCAGTTGGCCCAGGCTCTAATACCATAGTGGGTCCCAAAGTTCGCAGCGTGGCCTCTATTCCTGGTTTTGGCTCACAATCTTTGAAAGTGACCTAAAGGTGGACAGATCCAGGGGCGGACTGGGAACTTAAAGTGGCCCTGGAAAAAAATACTAAAAGTGCCCCCGTTGTGTAGTCGGGTCCAAATTGACCATATTGTGGCACATTATACCTTCCTAACAGAGCCAAATACCACATTTAATCACAAAATACTGCCAGCAGCACAAGCTACATCCCCAAAAACTTCCAATGGCTGGCTATGAGGAGGGCCCTGGCGCTCCCCCTCGGCATCAGCCCACCAGGAAATTTCCCTGTAAGGTCTATGGCCAATCCACTCCTGAACAGATCTGTATGTCTCATACCAATTTCTGGTCTTTTGCAGAATTCCACAGATAATATAGTTCTAGATGATGTTCCCAGAATCCAGTGCCACCATCATTGCGGACCAGAACATCTTGTTTCACATCCAGAGGTAAGAGATTCCTCGATCTGAATAAACAGTGGTCTAAGCGAGCAAATGTCCATGCAGTACCTTCACAATGGAGGCAGACACTCCACAGTCAGGAGCCCATTCACTATACTCAGCAGACAGAACTTTTCTATAGGATGATGCAATATTCATAAGCTTCTAGACTAACGTATCCGTATACGTATCTTGTGACATCACTTAGGGCGTGTGTTGGTTTGAGGGCTGTGCTCATCAGTAATTACATCATTATTTTCTTGGTAGAATTTCCCTTATGTAACTCAATGGAGTCCAGGAAACACAAACCTTCCAGTGAATTCATCAGGCAGCACTTAGCTCTGATTGACAGTAAATTGTTATACTTTTTCATCTGGTGCCAACCTCAACCAGCTCCGTAACATTCCTATCCCAGATAAACCAGGAATTACGCAGCTGGCATCTCGGGCAGACACTCCACCAGTTACCTGCGGCAGTACAGAGCAGATGTGAGCTGGAAATACAGTGGAATATCCACAGGTCTATGTAATGATCGCTGTGTACAGTCCGGGACTTACCTCATCCACTTCAAAGACATGTCTGAAATTCTTGCAGGCTATACATGTAAACCATACTGTAGGTTTCCTCAAATGCATTGAAGATTTCTGTATCTAAAAATAGCTTGTGGTGCGTTCTTGTAGTAATCATGATTTTCTCCTACACGACAATCGTAGATAGATAGATAAGAGATAGATATATTATAGATTGTTTTAGTAGAAATCCATAATCTGGTTCAATCATTGATGCATGATGATCATGTTCTATTTCGTCTTTCTTCTAGACTTGTCTGAAGCGCATCGTCCACGTACTTTCCTACTATGAAAGCATTCTATTAACTCTATCAACCAGCAGTCAAAATGAAGACTTTATGAATGTGAAAAAGACTATATCAAATATTCTGCTCCTACTAAAGGTAAACTGAATGAGAAGAAAATTGAAACACAAAATTAACTACATGTGTGCTCTACAGCCCTGGGTTAAAGGGGTTGTCCCATCATTAAATATCATATCTACTGTATACAATGACAAGTGGACAATATTTGGCGTGTGCATGCTGTCCAGTAAAGTTACATGATTTAACTTACATACTATGGTGCCACGTGGTGTTTAAACTGCATAGCAATGTGACCAACCACCTAATGGGTTGTGTTGGTGGGCCGTACGCTTAGAGTACTTTCACACTTGCGTTGCTGGATTCCGGCAGGCAGTTCCGTCGCCAGAACTGTCTGCTGGAACCGGCAATCTGTATGCAAACGGATACCATTTGTAGATGGATCCGGAGGCGGATCCGTCTCACAAATGCATTGCAATACCAGGTGTCATCCGGAAAAACGGATCCGGTATTTATCTTATTCATATTTTTAAAGGTCTGAACATGCGCAGACCGCAAAACCGGATCCTTTTTTCCGGAACACTTGGGACCGGATCCAGCATTTATGCATTTCAATGTAAAATAATGCCAGATCCGGCATTCCGGCAAGTGTTCTGGAATTTCGGACGGAGAAAATACTGCAGCATGCTGTGGTATTTTCTCTGTCCAAAAACCGTACAGTGACTGAACTGAAGACATCCTGATGCATACTGAGCCGATTGCTCTCCATTCAGAATGCATTAGAATAAAACTGATCAGTTTTTTTCCGGTATTGAGCCCCTAGGACGGAACTCAATACCGGAAAAGTTTAATGCAAGTGTGAAAGTCCCCTAAGTCCCTCTCCTCATAGCCATGTATCTGAATACAGAGTCTCTGTTAATTGCAGAGCAGCCAATACAAATGACTTTCCCTACTTGTCCAGGAAGGACCAGACTGGATTCATTTTTCACAAAATGTAAAAAATAATTATAATGCTGCCCGATATTACTTTAAAGTCAATATCAAATTATTGACTTTTGCCACTTTTTGTGGAGTATGTGGCTTTGGGTATGGCATTTTACTGGCATTTATCCCATCGTTTTTAATCTTACACAGTTCCATAGTTTATAAGGCTGAAAAAATACATCTGTCCATCCAGTTCAGCCTGTTGTCCTGCAAGTTGATTACAAAATAAAAAATGCGCCACCAAGAACGCTTGTACAAATACTTGAAACTCCTCTTTTTTTTTTTACAAGCGTTTAACAAGTAGCATCTGTTCAGGAGGCTTAAAACGGCGTTAGGCCTCTTTTCACACGGGCGTGTGTGCCCATTACCGTATTGCAAACCGCAATTGGTCCGCAAATCCGGAGATGCGGAATGGTGCAGAACGGAACCCTACGGAAGCACTACGGAGTAGTTCCGTGGGGTTTTGTCCCGTACTTCCGTTCCGCAAAAAGATAGAACATGTCCTATCTTTTTGCGATCCGCTGCGGCTGCCCCACGGACTGTGCTCGTGCATTGAGGACTGCATTTTGCGGCCCGCAGCACGACCACTGGGCACACACGCCCATGTGAAAGAGGCCTTAACCAGCCTTTCTGAACTTTTGCTATGAAAATGATTCATGGGGTTAACCCCTGCAATCTCTGTGTTCTGTTGCCAGAAATTCTATGAAATTCTATCCCTTAGTAGTTTTATAGGTAAACAAAATGAGCAGCAATCCGGGTGTGTACAGGGGGTAGGAACATAAGGAATCCTAAAGTAAGGCCTTCTGCCATTTACTTCCTGAACAAGCCGTGACATCTAGTGGTCACAATCCATCTTGCAAGGACACTGGAAAAATGGAAATGGTTTCTACTACACATTTAAAGGGATTCTGTCACCTCCCCTCAGCCAAAAAACGATTTAAAAGCAGCCATGCAGCACAGCTTACCTGGATTAAGCTGTGCTGTTTAATCTTGAAATCCGTCCAGCAGTTACTTTAAAAAACGACTTTGATCAATAAGGAAATGCGTCCTGAAGGTGCCCAGAGGGGCGTTTTTTTCTTCCTAGTGAGCCCAGTACCGCCCCTCTTTCAGTGCCCAGCCCGCCTTCCTTGTATTTTCTAACTGCCGCCCCCAGCCTGCCACAGCCTCTCCTGCCTCTCCTCCCCCTCCCTCACGCCGAACGAAGTCTCGCACAGGCGCAGTACCCACTGAGGGCTGCGCCTGTGCGATCATCAGGAGACTGAGGGCGGCAGCTTCATCTTCGTCACTGGGCATGCGCCGAGCCCAGTGACGTCCGATTCTCGCTCTTCCCTCAGTCAGCAGGGAAGAGCGAGCATCGGACGTCACTGGGCTTGGCGCATGCCCAGTGACGAGGATGAAGCTCCTACCCTCAGTCTCCTGCTGATCGCACAGGCGCAGCCCTCAGTGGGTACTGCGCCTGTGCGAGACTTCGTTCGGCGTGAGGGAGGGGGAGGAGAGGCTGTGGCAGGCTGGGGGCGGCGGTTAGAAAGTACAAGGAAGGCGGGCTGGGCACTGAAAGAGGGGCGGTACTGGGCTCACTAGGAAGAAAAAAACGCCCCTCTGGGCACCTTCAGGACGCATTTCCTTATTGATCAAAGTCGTTTTTTAAAGTAACTGCTGGACGGATTTCAAGATTAAACAGCACAGCTTAATCCAGGTAAGCTGTGCTGCATGGCTGCTTTTAAATCGTTTTTTGGCTGAGGGGAGGTGACAGAATCCCTTTAAATGAAACCCTCACTCACTAACATATATATATTTTTTATTTTATTTTTTTCTCGTCCTAAACAATTTTCATGTTTTCTTTTTTATGACACCATTTAATATTCCATGCGATATAGCGGGCAGCTGGGAAAAAAATCTAAATAGGGTGGAGTTGGGGAAAAAAACTATTTCGCCATTGCTTTATGGTTTTGTTTTTACGACGTTGGCTGTGTGGTAAAAATGGCACATTACCTTTAACCTATGGGTCAGTACGACTTCAGGGATATCAAATTGATATACCTTTTGATATATTTTAATATCTATAAAAAAGATCAGCTGGATTTGCTTTGCATTTCATCCATTGCACTGCTCTGATCACTGGTGCACTTTAGAATAACCCTGGGTTCACACCTGAGCGTTCGCGATGGAGCACTCTGTATGCGCGATTGTACCGGCGTTTACAATCGCGCATACAGAGCCAAGCGAACGCCCATTGTCGCGCGTTCCCGAAAGTCTATGTACGGGAACGCGCGACAAAACGCCCCAAAGAAGCTCAAGAACTTTTTTGAGCGTAGGGCATTTTTCAGCGCGTTCAAGCGCGCTGTAAAACGCTCAAGTGTGAACCAGGGCCATAGGGAAGCATTGGTTTTCATGTGTTGAGCGTTTTACAGCGCGTTTGAACGCGCTGTAAAACGCTCAGGTGTGAACCCAGCGTCAAGGTGAGGTGATTTCCTAACATATGGACTGTTCATTATCCTGCGACCTACTACCTTCTGTACAGAAATCACAATTTTTCTTTTTTTTACCTAATAGGCCTGCAACTATGAAGCCACAATTCAGACTGCACCCAAAAAGGTTACAGAAGAATTTTTGAAAAAGAAGATTGGCTCTCCCCTCCTATCCGCCAGCATCCTCATAGCCCGAGTCTTCTCCCCTGGGAACCCGGCAGATCACACAACACACCCAAGGCATTAGCCTTCATCCCTCTGTCCTCGGTGCTATTAAATATTATATATTTAATGATTTATGCCTCCAATGCAGGCTGACAAGTATTTATATATTATTATGACCAGTAGCAGCATGGGCATGTTCTAGAAACGAGTATGAGACACTTGTTCTCTGCCTGAATATATCTTCATATACATGTTAATAATAATGATGATGCAGTCTGTGATAATGTCTGCCAAACGTATTGTCCCCTTCTCTACTAACAAGGTCTGAAGTCAGCTCAGTAATGTAAAAGTGGTATCCAGGATTAGATATCAGCTTTCTTCTAGAGACCGCACCACCGTTATCCACAGGCTGTGTCTGGTATTGCAGCTCAAATCTATTGAAGTGAAAGAGGGGCCGAGCTGCAATACCATACACAACCTGTGGGCAAGGGTGGCACTCTTTTTGGAAGAAAGCAGCCTGGAAAAACTTTGGAAGGCAGACTGGTTGTCAGAGGACACACTGCCTGACAACCAGTGTCTTCATATGGGTTTGTCAGGTAGTTCTTCCATGACAACCTGTCTCAGATGACTTACCATCGGCTTCAAACTGCGAGAAGAGAAGTGACCAAAGCTGGTTTGTGGTGTCAACCATAAGGTTGAATTGAAGAAGGTGAATAACCCAACCTGCGGAGATCCTGTGATTACATTTTGAGCTGTTACCTAAGTAACTATCTGTATTTTAACAGATAACATGTTTTATACCATGCAATTAAATTATATATTTATTTATATTTATTTAAGACACTATATTATTTAATATGTTGTTATTTATGTACTTTGTACTGAAGATGCATTTATTGTAAACTGTGGATTATTCTGATATTTTGCTTTTATATTTATTGAATCCATTAAACGTTAAAAAAAGAACTTTCTGTGTCATGGATGAAGATTTTTGTATTCTTCAGACTATATAAGGCTACTTTCACACTTGCTTTGTTAATTCCGGTATTAAGTTGCGGCAGAGGATCTCAATACCGGAATTAAATGGATCCATTTTGATTTTGCACATCAGGATCCGTTCTGTTAGAATGCGTTTGTGTGAAATCAAAACGAAAAAAGGGATCCGTCACTAAGTACATTGAAAGTCAATGGCTGACGGATTCAGTTTTTTATGCTCCTAAAAAACGCATCCGTCACCATTGACTTACATTGTTTTCAGTGACAGATCCGTTTTTTTCCCGTTTTTTATGACCGGACACAAAACCACATCTTGCAGCGGTTTTGTGAACGGAAGACGTCCTGATGCATCCTGAACAGATCTCTTCCCATTCAGAATGCATGAGGACTAAACGGAAATGTTTTTTTCCGGTATTGAGATCCTCTGCCGGATCTCAATACTGGAAAACTACCACGCAAATGTGAAAGTAGCCTAAGTGAGCAGGGGAGGTAATACACAACTCAGGGGGCCTGTGTGGGCTTCCCTCTGTCCTTGGCACATCTGATACACAAGTTTAAAGGGGTACTCCTGTTAGAGAAAGATATCGCCTATCCACTTTACCGGTAAAGGGAATGGGACGGAGCAGCTGTAAATACCACTTTAAACAGCTGATCGGTGACGGTTCTGTGAGTTGGACCCCCAACAATCTGATATTGATGACCTATCCTGACTATAGATAATCAATAGCAGAAAACCTAATGATGTGGGAAAAGTATATTACAAACTCACCTTCTCTGTCCCTACACATTTAAAAAAAATTTTAACAGTTATTAATTATATAAATATGTTCTTACAAAAAAAATCTTCTTAAAGCAACATTAAGAATATGCCCCCAATGTCTGATAGGTGTGGGTCCTTATGCTTAGAACTGAGCCCGCAAAAAATCCCAGAGGGCGCACGGCGCATGCGCGGCCTCCCTCTATTCATTCCTATGGATCAGCGAAAATAGCTGAGGCCACTCTCGGTTATTTTGGAAGACCCACTGAAATGAATGAGAGGTGCACCATGCAAGCGAAGCCGCTGCTCCGCTCACTTCCATGGGGCTGACGGAAATAGCTGAACCAGCGCTTAGCTATTTTCAGCGCTCGCATAGGAATGATTTGAGGGTGGTGCACCCTCCGGGACTTTGCGGGCCCCGTTCTAAGCATAGGTGCGGGTCCCAGAGGTGGGACCCTCACCTATCAGACATTGGGGGCAAATCCTAGCGATATGCCCCCAATGTCTGAAATGGGAATAACCCTTTAACTGCCAGTTCTAGACATTTGTGATCCCATCCTATAGGGGAAAGAACAATTGTAAGCAAACAACATGAGGCTGCATTATACTTCTCATAATTACATTCTTACTCCCTGTGTCACCGGATACATTATTCACATTATAGGGCATTTCCCTGCTCATCATTTCTATTTCTTTATATTGAGGAACTAAATACAAGAGGGGAAGAATTGAGTAAACTCCATTATTCTATAGCAAGAGTAGTTTAGGCATATACAGTACAGTAAAAGAAAACATTGAAAAAGATGAAAAAACATCCTGCACGATGTGATAAAAAAAATATGTGGATGTACATGGCTACATTTAAAAAAAGAAAAATCACTGAAATTAATATACGTTAAGACAATAGATGCAATGGTGGCCGTGTTTGCACACTATAGGAAAAGGCACCTGCACAAAGGCCGACGTTTTTTCTATATTGTGCAAGCACACCCACTGCTGCTGGATTACAGGGTGGTCGTAACCATGGAAACGAGCAGTGTATAATGTGATGGAAAAATGCATCCAGCCAGCAAAGGAAACAATATGGACAATCACAATACATTAGTAAGTCCCTTGTATTAACTATCTCTACATGATAAATTATATTTGCTGAAGTGAGACAACCCCTTTAATGACTGGGCAATTTCACATTTTTTTATTTCTTACTCCCAGCCTTCCCAAAGCCATAACTTTTTTATTTTTCCGTTCCAACAGGGCTTTTTTTTTGCGGGAAAAATTGTACTTTACAATGGCACTATTTATGGTTGCATAAAATGTAATGGTAAGCAGCAAAATATTCCAAATGGGGAGAAATTATAAAAAAAAAAAAACTATTCCGCCACAGTTTTATTTTTTTTTCTTCCTATGTGGTAAAATTGACCTGTTACTTTCACTCTATGGGTGACTATGATACAACAATACCACATATGTATAGTTTTTCTTGTGTTCTAATACTTAAAAAAATGAAAACTTTGGAAAAAACAAATTTTTTCTTTGCATCACCCCATAATTTATTTTTATATGTACGGAGCTGTATGAGCTGTAGTCTTCATTAATACCATTTTGGGATGTGTATGGCTTTTTGATCACTTTTTATAAAATTCTTTTATGGGAAAAAAGTGACCAAAAACCAGCAAATCGGTCATTTAGCCTTTTTTCCCGTTTTGCTGTATGGGATAAATATTTTAATATTTTAATAGTACCAGCATTTTTGTTCATGCCGACGCCGATTATGTTTATATTTTTAATTGTTTATGTATTTTTATTTTTATTTTGGGGGAAAGGGGGTTGATTTGAATTTTTATATTTTTTTTCACATTTTGTTATTTTAAAAAAACATTTACTTCATTTTTTTACACTTTTTTTATAGTTCCCATAGGGAACTACCTGTATAACAAGCAATCATCCGATCTCTCATACTCTCCAATGCGTTAGAATTTGAGTGTACAAGAAATACACTTGGAGCTGCACATAGGAGCTGCCACACACTGCATCTGGCTCCCTGATCCTCACAAGGGGGAGCCGGAGCACACCTGGAAGCACGCTTACCGGTTTTGCTAGTCTAGATGCCATGGTGATGTCTGACCATGGCATCTGACGGGTTAAAAGTTTAAAAAAGCATGCACCCCACGGCTATGGTGCCTTTTGCACTTGCGAGCGGGCACCATATTTAAAGTCCCGACCACTGACGTATATAGTTGTAAGGAGGTTGGGAACAGGTTAACTTGCCAGCTGACTTTGGCAGCCATTGGGCTGGCTGCTAAGTCTCTCTAGCAGGCAAGGGAGTATTAGGCCCCTTTCACACGGGCGAGAATTCCGTGCGGGTGCAATGTGTGAGGTGAACGCATTGCACCCGCACTGAATCTGGACCTATTCACTTCAATGGGGCTGTTTCGGATGAGCGTTGATTTTCACGCATCACTTGTGCGTTGTGTGAAAATCGCAGCATGTTCTATATTCTGCATTTTTCACGCAAAGCAGGCCCCATAGAAATTAATGGGGATGAGTGAAAATCGCATAGCATCCGCAAGCAAGTGCAGATGCGGTGCGATTTTCACGCATGGTTGCTAGGAGATGATAGGGATGAGCAACCCCATTAAAGTCAAGTTACTGTATTATTTTCCCTTATAACATATATAAGGGAAAATAATAGCATTCGTAATACAGAATGCTTAGTAAAATGTCCATTGATGGGTTAAAAATAAACAAATTTAACTCACACCATCCACTTGGTCGCGTAGCAGATCTTCTCTTCTTTCTTCACGACCTGGCAAAAGGACCTTTGATGGCATCACTGCGCTCAGCACATGATGGATCATGTGATGAGCACAGTGACGTCATCAAAGGTCCTTTTGCCAGGTCCTGAAGAAAGAAGAGGAGATCCGCCACGCGACCAAGTGAATGGGGTGAGTTAAATTTGTTTATATTTTTTTTTAACCCCTCCATCTCTATTTTACTTAGCATTCTGTATTAAGAATGCTATTATTTTCCCTTATAACCATGTTATAAGGGAAAATAATAAAATCTACAAAACACCTAACCCAAACTCGAACTTCTGTGAAGAAGTCCGGGTTCGGGTCTAGGTACCAAACACCTAGTAGGCCTCCTGAGGCCTATGTGGTAGTGAAATCCCAGCGCAAGCGTGCGTGATGACGTCATCGCGCGCCTGTGCCGGGAGGGACGCAGGACAATGAAGAATGCACGCCTGCCTCACCATGCCGGACACAGGTAAGTATTAGCTTTTAATTTTTGTTTTCTTTCTGTGTGTGCCAACTTTATTTCATGGTAGTGCAGTGTGGGGGAAAATTACTTCATGGGGTGCAGTGTGGGGGCGTTTCTATTAGGGGACATTATTTTTGGGGACACTATACAGGCATTATTATCTGGAGCACAATATTGGGTGTTATTATAACTGGGGGCACTCTAGGGGACATTATAAATGCTGTAGACACTATAGGGACCTTTGGGGTAATTAATCAAACTGGTGTAAAGTAGAACTGGGTTAGTTGCCCATAGCAACAGATTTCACCTTTCATTTTTCACAGCTCCTTTGGAAAATGAAAGGTGGAATCTGATTGGTTGCTATGGGCCCCTAAACCAGTTGTACTTTACACCAGTTTGATAAATGACCCCAATTATGAGAAATCTAACGTGTCTGTAACAAACTCTGTAGAGACGAGATGCGGCTGAAATAATTTGTCATGGCGGTCTGGGTAAAACGGAGGTGAAAAGGAAAGAGAAGATCTACATGACAGGAGATGTCACTGGATGTAACAGGTATGTGATGTTGTATTCCCCTATATGAAGAGCTGGCTCACTACTCATCTTCTCCTCCAAGTCTTTTTTTTATCATATTCGTATGTATTTTAAATTTGGCAACTAAAATTTTAATTTGTTACCTGCAGTCCTATGAAACAGCCCAGATAACAGTGATAACTTTCTGTGTGCAGATAATGTAGTAGATGTTCCATGCAGTCTTATGTAACACCCCACATAACACAATAGTTGACTGTGTTATGTGAGGTGTTACATAGGACTGCAAGTAACATCTATGAAATCTGTACTCAAAGAGTTTTGAGATGGTGGGGGTCTGACTCCTAGCACCCCCACCAATCAGCTGTTTGAGGAGACCGCGATGTTAAAGTGAGCGCCGCAGCCTCTTTGCTCCTTACCAAGCACAGCTATGTCCATTTGATAGCACTGTGCTTGGTATTACAGATCAGACCCAATCACAGAGACAGAGCTGCACCTAGACCATGTGAACGATGTCATATGGCCTAGGAAGAGACTTTGGCGCTTACGAAGCACCGCAGCCTCTTCATACGGAATAAAAACCAGTAGTAAAGAAGCCCTTCTCTATGCACATTACAATTTCTAGTAAATTATAGCACTGAAATATAATGAAATTACACTGGACAATGAGTGTATGACCCATTATGTTTCAAAAAGTATTTATTGGCAAAATACTATGAATAAAACAGGGTATGTCAAAGGTTACATACGAAAATGAATATGAGTATCCACTAAAAATGGATACTCAGGATAGGTCATCAATATCAGTTAGGCAGGGGTCCAAGACCCGACACCCCCGCCGATCGGCTGTACAGAGAGACGACACGCGCAGTGCGCACGTGTCGTCTCTGTAACGAGGGGCCGGCGATGCGTGGTTCCTTCGCAGCACCGCCGGCACCCTGCGCAAGGAGAGGGACATAGCCTGCGTCCTCGTCTCCATGACAGCAGGCGAGCTACAGGAGAGCTAAGTGCCAATAATGATGATCGGTGGTCGGCTGAGTTGGGCTGCTGTGAGTCACGTGATGACGGCCACGTCATGTGACTCACCAGCCAGGACTATTTAAACAGGCAGCCTGCTGGCGACAGGTTGCCTGTGAATAAGGTCTTTTCATTTACCAAGTTCTCTGTATTGGTTTGCATTGTACCTTGACCTCGGCTCTGTTTACTTGACCCCGCTTCTACTGTTTCCTCTGAATTAACGTGACCTCCTGGCATTCGGACCTCAGCTTGTATTTGTTGTGATTTGGTTATTCCTTTGTACTGACATAACCTCCTGGTACTGACCTCGGCTTGTTTTGACCTTGTTTACTCTTTTATATATATATATTTCGTCCTGTATTTTGACCGCTGCTTATATTTGCATTGTTTGTGTATTTACCCCTCCGTAGCTGCCTGTCACGTTGTTTATTATTTTCTCCAGTTTCATTGTTCCTTTTAAGGCCTAGCACGTACTCAGTTTAGGGAACGTCGTCCAGTTGTACACTGTCACCTAGGACGGACCGTGCAAGTAGGCAGGGACAAAGGTGTGGGTAAGCTTAGGGCTGTGCACGCTCTCCCCTTCTGTTTCCCTTCTCTCTTCCTGTCTGCTGCTGTATGTCTATGGGATCATCGGGCATGCCCTCAAATAATACCTCAAATAATCCTCTCCGGATATTAGTCTAGAACCATCTAACTACGGGACAGGTCCACCATATGTGTAGGGTATTACCAACTTTCTCGCACCCACGAAAACATTGAGTAAATGAGGTGCAGTGAGGGTACCATATATACTGTATGAAGTATCTTTAGACAGGTTTCCATTAGGGTTACCTGCCAACTCCCTTATGCTATCGGCCGTGCAACATTTGTGCTAGTTCTCCAGTGTGGTGGTTCCCCCAAGTCTACCTCCCAGCCATGCATAAGGGCAAACGTCATATCTAAGAGTGATGAGTTTATATTGGCTCTATATTGGCAGAGCCATTTCAAACATTGTATATTGTATAGGGATTAGGGATGTCAAGACGTGGAAGACCTGATTGACTGAAAAGTTCGGTAGGTGAGGGTGAGAAAGTAGAGTGAAAATATGCTCTGGATGTGAGTTTGGATTGAAGTAAGAAGTCACCAACACGGCGTAATTTAGCATGTTTCCACCAAACAAAGGAAGTTGTCGACAGCCCAGGAGGGAAAAGAGGGTTTCTAAATATGGGCATTGGAAGTGAGAGATTGGGCTTTGAAGTTTGTGTTTAATTCCAAACATTTTTTATTGAATTTTTATATGTCAAAAGTGCAAACACTTGAGATAGCAGTTTACAATTGTCATTATGTGCACGCATATCATCATATACATTGTACATAGTCATCTCAGAGGAACCATAACATGAAAGTTCAGTGTACAGTTGTCAATAAAGGCATGCATGTCCTCTTAAAGAGAAAGCAGACGTGAGAAATAACAATTTCCAGTTGTCAGTATAGGCATGAATGACGTCTTAAAAGTGCAAACCTATGAGATAACAACTCACAATTGTCAGTATAGGTACGGATGACGTCTAATACATTATGCAAAATTATCACAGAAATGCCATATTATGAGAATTCCGTTTATAATTGTCAGTGCAGGCACACATGGCATCTTGTATATTTTACGACTTCTACTTGCACTTGAAGCCAAAAGTGATATAAGCAATGTTATAACACATCAACAAAAATAGAAAAATAAGAAAAAAGAGAGAAGAAAAGAAACAAGAAATAAAGGGGGGGGGGAGGGGGGAAAGGAAAGGATAGGGATGGGGGGAAGGTGGATGATTGCAGCACACGCTTCGACACCTCCTAAAAAATTGTACCTCATTCTCTCAGACATTGAGGAAGAAGATGGATAAGCTACCTTAAGTGGATTGGAGGCCTCTATATGTTACCCAAGGGTCCCACACTTTTTGGAACATATGAGTAGATCTATTCTCCCAACCTGCTATCTGTTCCATTCTATATATATCGTCACATCTAATTTCCCAATTCCCCAATGGAGGGGGGAGTGTTTTCCGCCAATTAACTGCGACTAGTACTCTAGCTGCTGCCAGTAGTTGCGTGATGAGGCGTTTGGTAGCGACTCAACAATTTATCTGGTCTAATAAGTTAAGTAGACAGATCTGTGGAGAAGGCTGCAAATTAGTCTTGCATACCTTTGTGATAACTAAGCATATCTGTTCCCAATACGTTTTGATTATCTCACATTTCCACCAAATATGTAGAAAGGTGCCTCTCCCTCTTTCACATCTCCAGCATCTCTCACTTACCTCGGGGTACATTTTATGTAAAACTTCTGGCGTGTAGTACCATCTGGTTAATATTTTAAAATAGTTTTCTTGCAACCGCACGCAAGTTGAAATCTTCGGGGTCAGTGAGAGACACCTATGTAGGGACTTTTGATCTTTATCTAAGCCTAAATCCAATTCCCATTTCTGTAAATAAGGGTTAACATCCGGGCTTGTAAGTGCGAATATCATAGAGTATAAACTGGAGATTTTTTTAACAGGTTCCTGTCTCTGGAGGACTAGTTTCTCAAACCTCGTTGGGTCCGTCTTGTTTATAGGTGTAATTAGCTTTAAGTAATCCCTGACATAAGATTTTTATAGAAAAGATAAACAGGAAACATTTTCCCCTCTATCCCACTCTTTTCTCAGTGTGCCCCACTCGTCTAAAACATCCACTATTGGCTTAGTGCTAGCTTTAGCCTCTTCTGAGAGAGTTTGTATAAATTGCGGAGATGCATCTTGTAGGATATCCCTCAGTTGTGTCAAGGGGGAGAGTGTGGCAGTGAGAAAATCATTTTTCAGTTTTTGTCTCCATATCCGTGTCGTATTTTTAGTAATGGGATTCCCAATATTTGTTTCATTAACACACTTGTCATGTAGACGTAAGGGTCGTATTGAAGATCGACTAATGGCAAACTCAGACTGAATATCAAGTCTATCCCCTTGATAGCGTAGCCACTCTAGACACCTCATCCCCTGAACTGCCAAGTAATATCCATAAAAGTCTGGCATCCCCATACCTCCTCGTTTGACGGGTAAAGTAGTGTATTGTTTAGTTGAAGTTTGTGTTTAAAACAGATTTTCCGCCATAGCTGCAACATGAGATCCACGACTCCTAAAGAGATATTAGGAGACCAAATTACTGCTAATGAGGACACTGGTGTCAATAGGTCAGATTTAAGTATAACCCACTGTGGGGGATTAGGGCGTGCATGGAAGGACACTAATTGAGACAGCCGACCTGCTAGTTAAGACTTCTATATTGAAATGAGCTTCTATTTTTTCTTACAGTAAGTATAGCAACAATTCAGTTTCCCTCTTTTCATGAATTCACCATTTACTTATGTCTTTGTGCATTAAGCAATGTGCTTTTTTACTTGTAGTTCTATATATATATTATATAAATGGGGCACTGAAAATCCACCCACCCTCTTACGTAAATGCATGATTGACCTGTCTATTCAAGGTCTTTTATACGTGTATGACCCATTAAAGGGGAATCTGTTACCTCCCGAGTCCTGTGAAGTGCAGTACTGCATGAATAGTACCGCTATCCCTGACTCCGGTTCACTAAGTTCAATGTCCATGTTCACCCTCATTCCCACGCTGTGCACCCACAAACCGGCACTTTAATACATTGAAAGGACTTATCCTGGAGTCCTCTCTATTATGTGTACATGCGTCCTTGCAATGTAATTAAGCGCCAATGTGTAGGTGTGATCTGCGGTCAGGGGTAGCAGTACTATTCATGTAGTACTGTACTTCATAGGGCTTGGTGAGGTGGCAGGCACCCTTTAAGCCTAAGGCTACTTTCACATTAGCGTTTTTTGGCGGATCCGTCATGGATCTGTAAAAACGCTTCCGTTACAATAATACAACCGCTTGCTTCCGTCATGAATGGATCTGGTTGCAGTATGTCTTCTATAGCCATGACGGATCCGTCATGAACACCATTGAAAGTCAATGGGGGACGGATCAGTTTTCTATTGTGTCAGAGAAAACGGATCCGTCCACATTGACTTACATTGTGTGTCAGTGCGGACCCGTCTTGCTCCGCACCACATTGCGAACAGAAAAACGCTGCTAGCAGTGTTTTTCTGTCCACGATGGGGACACAACCAAACGGAACGGAATGCATTTTGGTGCATTCCGTTTCGTTAAGTTCAGTTTAGTCCCAATTGACAATGAATAGGGACAAAATAGAAGCGTTTTCATCCGCTATTGAGATCCTATGACGGATCTTAATAGCGGAAAATAAAAACGCTAGTGTTAAAGTAGCCTAAAAGATGCATGTGATTTTTCTGGTTGCCATCTAGTAAAGAAGAATCCCCTCTCTCTCATCTACCACACAAGGTTTTTTTTTTGTGGCTTAGATCGACACACAAACTTTTTCTCAGCCTTTTAGCTATAGATGCCTAGAACAAGTATGTGCAAGTTTCCACTCTTATTTCCTTGTCACATGAAGAAAACAGAATAATAATGAGATAAGGGAATAATTAGAGGAACCCATTGCCTCATAGGTTTATAAGTGCCATGTAGAAGGTGTGAGACTGCAGAATAGATGAATGGATGCATAAAGTCAGAGCCATGAGGTTTTCAGAGCAGCAGTGGATACATGGTTGATCACAAGTTAATCAATAATGAAATCATAGCCATATGGTGAAGACATCATTTTCAATTGTTATGCAAGGGAACCTGTTACGTTGAACGTGGTGTCTGAGCTGAAGGCAGAATGTTATAGAGCAGGAGGAGCTGAGCAGATTGATATATAATGTTATAGAGCAGGAGGAGCTGAGCAGACTGATATATAATGTTATAGAGCAGGAGGAGCTGAGCAGACTGATATATAATGTTATAGAGCAGGAGGAGCTGAGCAGATTGATATATAATGTTATAGAGCAGGAGGAGCTGAGCAGACTGATATATGTTATAGAGCAGGAGGAGCTGAGCAGACTGATATATAATGTTATAGAGCAGGAGGAGCTGAGCAGACTGATGTATAATGTTATAGAGCAGGAGGAGCTGAGCAGACTGATATATAATGTTATAGAGCAGGAGGAGCTGAGCAGATTGATATATAATGTTATACAGCAGGAGGAGCTGAGCAGACTGATATATAATGTTATAGAGCAGGAGGAGCTGAGCAGATTGATATATAATGTTATAGAGCAGGAGGAGCTGAGCAGACTGATGTATAATGTTATAGAGCAGGAGGAGCTAAGCAGACTGATATATAATGTTATAGAGCAGGAGGAGCTGAGCAGATTGATATATAATGTTATACAGCAGGAGGAGCTGAGCAGATTGATATATAATGTTATAGAGCAGAAGGAGCTGAGCAGACTGATATATAATGTTATAGAGCAGGAGGAGCTGAGCAGATTGATATATAATGTTATAGAGCAGAAGGAGCTGAGCAGATTGATATATAATGTTATAGAGCAGGAGGAGCTGAGCAGATTGATATAGAATGTTATAGAGCAGGAGGAGCTGAGCAGACTGATATATAATGTTATAGAGCAGGAGGAGCTGAGCAGACTGATATATAATGTTATAGAGCAGGAGGAGCTGAGCAGATTGATATTTAATGTTATAGAGCAGGAGGAGCTGAGCAGATTGATATATAATGTTATAGAGCAGGAGGAGCTGAGCAGACTGATATATAATGTTATAGAGCAGGAGGAGCTGAGCAGATTGATATATAATGTTATACAGCAGGAGGAGCTGAGCAGACTGATATATAATGTTATAGAGCAGGAGGAGCTGAGCAGATTGATATATAATGTTATAGAGCAGGAGGAGCTGAGCAGACTGATATATAATGTTATAGAGCAGGAGGAGCTGAGCAGACTGATATATAATGTTATAGAGCAGGAGGAGCTGAGCAGATTGATATTTAATGTTATAGAGGAGGAGGAGCTGAGCAGATTGATATATAATGTTATAGAGCAGGAGGAGCTGAGCAGACTGATATATAATGTTATAGAGCAGGAGGAGCTGAGCAGACTGATATATAATGTTATAGAGCAGGAGGAGCTGAGCAGATTGATATATAATGTTATAGAGCAGGAGGAGCTGAGCAGATTGATATATAATGTTATAGAGCAGGAGGAGCTGAGCAGACTGATGTATAGATTTGTGGGAAAAGATTTCATATAACTTGCATTTTATACATTTAAATTCCTGCTCATTTTGGGCTTTGACGTCCAGGAGGCGGTCCTATTAGTGATTGACAGTCCACCCCCCCCTTATGACTGTGTATACTCAGCTGTCAATCACTGATAGGACTGCCTCCTTGACTATAATAGGCCCATATATATATAAATTTCCCGTTATGAATGATTTTGTAACAAGTTCCTGCAGCATACCCCCTGAAACAGTAGATTCATACTTACCTACTTCCTACTGCTCTGGTCCTCTGCGCTGCCCCCGCTGTCTCCATCTTCCCAGGGCTGGCATCAGCACCCGGCAAAGCAGGGCAAGTGTCGGGGCCCACTGCTCTTGGGGGGGCCCACTCACAGATCTCTGAACAGTTGGAAATCCCAAAGAGTCGGGACTCTTCCTGGCTTAGGAGTCCCTGCTCTGACTCCATATATGGATATGTCCATATGTGGAATCAGTGCTATGACCATGAAGGGTGCTTTCCCGATCTCTGCTGGGGAGAGGCGCTTCTGAGCAGGAAACCCGCGCTTCCATTTTTTAACACTCTCAGATGCCGTAGTGACATCTGACAAGGGACCCACTGAGATTTATCGCCCAAGGGCCCACATGAACCTGGAGCCGACCCTGCATCTTCCGGTCCCCACACTGTTTACATCTGACTGTGGGCATAGTCACATGCACTGCTCAAGCCAACTGGCTTCAGCAGTGATGTAGCCACAAGCAGCACTATTGTTACAAGGTTATTTCTAGTTATTCTTATTGGTTCTTTCCCTTTAAATTTCTGTCAGTACTTTCACTGTCTGGGTGGGCAGATAAAAATAAAAACAAAAAACTCTTTAATGATATACACTTCTTTAAAAAAAAAAAATGTAGATAAGTAAACATCCTCTAAACATTTAGAGACAGGCAGATGGGACGTGTTTGCTGCGTAACTAATGACCAATGTGGACTTGTTGTATCCACTTTAGGTTCAAGTTTCTTGGCATAATTATTTGTGATATACTACATTAAAGGGGTATTGCCATTTCAGAAAATGGGGGCATATCACTAGCATATTCCCCCATTGTCTAATAGTTGCGGGTCCCATCGTTGGGACCAGCACCTACAACGAGAACAGAGCGGTGAGAGCTAACACCAAGCGCTGCTCCCCGCTGCTCCCATAGAAGTGAATGGGAGAGCACGCGTGGCCCCTGCTCCCATTCATTTCTATGGGGCCGCCAAAAATAGCCGAGCGCAGTGCGCCCTCCGTTCATTTCCCAGCTCCGTTGTCATTGTAGGTGCAGGTTCCAGCGGTGGGACCTGCACCTATCAGACAATTGGGGCATATCCTAGCGATATACCCCCAATGTCCGAGATGGGAAAACCTCTTTAAAAATATATCGGTGCTATTAAAACATATGAAGACAACACCAGGTCCCAAAGAGAAACAGCCCAGCCGTTATCTGGTACAAATTATCAACAAGTATTCACCTCTGCTGGGTTGAAACAATGTGGCTGGCCGATGTGTCAGAGACTATGTGCTGTATAGAGATGTTGTCTGCCCTGCACTCAGTCAGTCCATGTAAAGAGCCGAGAATCGCTCATAGCTAAAGCCCCCTAACTCAGGGAACGCTATCCTGCTCTACGTGTTTCAACAGATTCTGTAGTAAATGTCTCACCAGGAGCTAGATAGCTGAATTAGAGCGCGATTCCCTAGGGTAAATTGAAGCGGGCGGTGCTGGCTGTAATAGTAACGTGCAGCCAGGTCTCCGGCATTGGTATGGCCATCAGGTGACGACCAGGCTGCATGGACAGGAGTACTGCATGCTGGACATTATGAGGAGAAGGCCCACTGGACTAGGTATAAAGAGAGATGCATGTAAGATACAGTTTAAATTGGTTATCCAACCCCTATAATGCCCTGGCCCCTCATACAGGTTATACCCACCCCTATACTGACGTTAGGGAGATGCAGCGGCGGCCGTGCTGGGAGCAGGAGTGACGCGGTAAATATAACCTGTATGAGGTGCCTGGCCATTTTCAGGGGCATTATAGGTGTTGGATAACCCCTTTAAGCTCCAAGTGACATCTGAAAGGAAAGATGTATGTGCCTACTTCTCTGTGTATTAACCATTGGGTGTCGGCCAAGTGCCGTATTGGGAGCTGGCCGATGAGGAGCTTGCCCATTGATTGCAGGTTACAGTGATTGTTTCTTTACTTTACTATGTATGTGGTCTGTCTGTTTATGTCTTCTATAACAGTTAGTAAACTTTTTATCCACTTAGCCTTTGCTAAGCTTATCTTATTCTCGTATCTCAAGCTACTTTCACACTAGCGTTTTTTGCAAAAATACTTCCGTTACAATAATACAACCGCATGCATCCGTCATGAATGGATCCGGTTGTATTATGTCTTCTATAGCCAAGACGGATCCGTCATGAACACCATTGTAAGTCAATGGGGGACGGATCAGTTTTCTATTATGTCAGAGAAAACGGATCTGTCCCTGTTGACTTACATTGTCTTGCTCCTCACTAAATAGCGGACAGAAAAACACTGCTTGCAGCGTTTTTCTGTCCGTGATCCTATGACGGATCTCAATAGCGGAATTGAAAACGCAGATGTGAAAGTAGCCTAAAAGTTGCATGTGATTTTTCTCATCTACCGCATAAGTTTTTAGTTTTTTTTTGTGGCTAAGATTGACACACAATTTGTTTTTCAGCCTTATAGCTATAGATGCCTAGAACAAGTATGTACAAGTTTCCACTCTTATTTCCTTGTCACATTAAGAAAACATAATAATAATGAATGTGGTGTCTGCAGGCAGCATGTTATAGAGCAGGAGGAGCTGAGCAGACTGATGTATAGATTTGTGGGAAAAGATTTCATATATCTTGTATTTTATACATTTAAATTCCTGCTCATTTTGGGCTTTGACGTCAGTGATTGACAGCCCACCCCCCTTATGACTGTGTATACTCAGCTGTCAATCACTGATAGGACTGCTCCTTTGACTATAATAGGCCTAAATATATATATTATATATATATCTATACACAGTCAGGTCCATAAATATTGGGACATCGACACAATTCTAACATTTTGGGCTCTATACACCACCACAACAAGATGAGCTTTAACTGCAGACTGTCAGCTTTAATTTGAGGGTATTTACATCCAAATCAGGTGAACGGTGTAGGAATTACAACAGTTTGCATATGTGCCTCCCACTTGTTAAGTTGCCAAAAGTAATGGGACAGAATAATAATCATAAAGCAAACTTTCACTTTTTAATACTTGGTTGCAAATCCTTTGCAGTCAATTACAGCATTAAGTCTGGAATGCACAGACATCACCAGACTCTGGGTTTCATCACTGATTATGCTCTGCCAGGCCTCTACTGCAACTGTCTTCAGTTCCTGCTTGTTCTTGGGGCATTTTCCCTTCAGTTTTGTCTTCAGCAAGTGAAATGCATGCTCAATCGGATTCAGGTCAGGTGATTGACTTGGCCATTGCATAACATTCCACTTCTTTCCCTTAAAAAACTCTTTGGTTGCTTTTGCAGTATGCTTTGGGTCATTGTCCATCTGCACTGTGAAGCACCGTCCAATGAGTTCCGAAGCATTTGGCTGAATATCAGCAGATAATATTGCCCAAAACACTTCAGAATTCACCCTGCTGCTTTTGTCAGCAGTCACATCATCAATAAATACAAGAACCAGTTCCATTGGCAGCCATACATGCCCACGCCATAACACTACCACCATGCTTCACTGATGAGGTGGTATGCTTATGATCATGAGCAGTTCCTTTCCTTCTCCATACTCTTCTCTTCCCATCACTCTGGTACAAGTTGATCTTGGTCTCATCTGTCCATAGGATGTTGTTCCAGAACTGTGAAGGCTTTTTTAGCTGTCGTTTGGCAAACTAATCTGGCCTTCCTGTTTTTGAGGCTCACCTATGGTTTCCATCTTGTGGTGAACCCTCTGTATTCACTCTGGTGACGTCTTCTCTTGATTGTTGACTTTGACACACATACACCTACCTCCTGGAGAGTGTTCTTGATCTGGCCAACTGTTGTGAAGAGTGTTTTCTTCACTAGGGAAAGAATTCTTCGGTCATCCACCACACTTGTTTTCTGTGGTCTTCCGGGTCTGGACCTTTTATCTGCTCATTGTAATTGGGATAATGAGGGAATAACACACACCTGGCCATGGGACAGCTGAGGAGCCAATTGTCCCATTACTTTTGGTTCCTTAACAAGTAGGAGGCACATATGCAAACTGTTGTAATTCCTACACCGTTCACCTGATTTGGATGTAAATACCCTCAAATTAAAGCTGACAGTCTGCAGGTAAAGCACATCTTGTTTGTTTCATTTCAAATCCATTGTGGTGGTGTATAGAGCCCAAAATGTTACAATTGTGTCAACGTCCCAATATTTTTGGACCTGACTGTATATATACTAGCAGAAGGACCCGGCTTCACACGGGTATATTTAATCTATTTAATTTCATGTTTCGGTGTGTCGTAAAAAGATATCAACAGTATCCCCCATAAGTGACCTCTACAGTAACCGCCCCTTTAACAATGACCTCCACAGTGCCCGCCCCTTTAACAGTAAACGCTCATTTAATAGGGACCTCTACAGTGCCCACCCCTTTAACAGTGGCCACTCCTTTAATAGTGACCCCCACAGTGTCCTCCCTTTTAACAGTGCCCACCCCTTTAACAGTGACCACCACAGTGCATGCCCCTTTAACAGTGACCGCCACAGTGCCCGCCCCCTTAACAGTGCCTGCCCCTTTAACAGTGACCCCCACAGTGCCTGCCCCTTTAACATTGACCACCTCTTTAACAGTGACCTTCATAGTGGCCACCCCTTTAACAGTGACCTCCACAATGCCTGCCCCTTTAAAATTGACCACCCCTTTAACAATGACCTTCATAGCGGCCGCCCCTTTAACAGTAACCTCCACAGTACCCACCCCTTTAGCAGTGACTTCCACAGAGCCCTCTCCTTGAACAGAGACCTCCACAGTGACCGCCCCTTTAACAGTGACCTCCACAGTGACCGCCCCTTTAACAGTGACCTCCACAATGCCTGCCCCTTTAACAGTGACCTCCACAATGCCCGCTCCTTTAATAGTAACAGCCCCTTTAACAGTGACCTCCACATTGCCCGCCCCTTTAATAGTGACCGCCCCTTTAACAGTGACCTCCAAATTGCCCATCCCTTTAATAGTGACCGCCCCTTTAACAGTGACCTCCACATTGCCCACCCCTTATACATTGACCACCCCTTTAACAGTGACTTTCATAGTGGCCGCCCCTTTAACAGTGACTTCTGCAGTGCCCGCCCCTTTAACAGTGACTTCTGCAGTGCCCGCCCCTTTAACAGTGACCTCTGCAGTACCCGCCCCTTTAACAGTGACTTCCACAGTGCCCGCCCCTTTATCAGTGACGTCCGCAGTGCCAGCCCCTTTAACAGTGACCTCCACAGTGCACGCCCCTTTAACAATGACCTCCACAGTGCCCGCCCCTTTAACAATGACCTCCACAGTGCCCGCCCCTTTAACAATGACCTCCACAGTGCCCACCCTTTAACATTGACCACTCCTTCAACAGTGACTTTCATAATGGCCGCCTCTTTAACAGCTCATAGCCCGAGAGAAAAAAAAGCCTCTCAGGCTATGAGCTGAGCGCTGCGATTGGCCAGCGCTGCAGCATAGGAGAAAGAGATGCCGGCAGGTTCCCCTGGGTGGAGCCTAACTATGAAGATACCGGAGGCAATAACGGGAGAACGGAGCGGCGCCCGGGTATAACAGTAAGTGCAGGGGGATCCCTGGGCGCTGCTCTACATGCCTGTATAGTTACTTTAGATGTTTTATTCTACTGAAAGGTCCTCTTTAAATTTCTGTAAGTTATTTTACTGCCTGGGTGGGCTGATTAAAATAAAAACAAAAAAACTCTTTAATTAGATACACTTCTTTAAAATATGTAGATAAGCAAACATTCTCTAAACATTTAATTAAGGACAGGCAGGTGGGACATGTGTTTGCTGTGTAATTAATGACCAGTGTGGACGTGTTGTATCGTCTTTAGGTTCAAGTTTCTGGGCATAATTATTTGTGTACTGCATTAACAATATATCAGTACTATTCAGACATATCCCAAAGGCAGACAGCACCAGGTCCCCAAGAGAAACAGCCCAGCCGTTATCTGGTACACATTATCAACAAGTATTCACCTCTGCTGGGTTGAAACAATGTGGCTGGCCGATGTGTCAGAGACTATGTGCTGTATAGATATGTTGTCTGCCCTGCACTCAGTCAGTCCATGTAAAGAGCCGAGAATCGCTCATAGCTAAAGCCCCCTAACTCAGGGAACGATGTGTGCATGAGCCCTTAGAGCGCGATTCCCTAGGGTACATTGAAGAGGGCGGAGCTGGCTGTAATAGTAACGTGCAGCCAGGTCTCCGGCATTGGTATGGCTATCAGATGACGACCAGGACATAAGTACTGCATGTTGGACATTATGAGGAGGGCCGCTGGACTAGGTATAAAGAGAGATGCATGTAAGAAACTGTTTAAAGGGGTTATCCAACCCCTCATACAGGTTATACCCACCCCTATACTGACGTTAGGGAGATGCAGCGGCGGCCGTGCTGGGAGCAGGAGTGACGGGGTAAATATAACCTGTATGAGGTGCCTGGCCATTTTCAGGGGCATTATAGGTGTTGGATAACCCCTTTAAGCTCCAAGTGACATCTGAAAGGAAAGATGTATGTGCCTACTTCTCTGTGTATTAACCATTGGGTGTCGGCCAAGTGCCGTATTGGGAGCTGGCCGATGAGGAGCTTGCCCATTGATTGCAGGTTACAGTGATTGTTTCTTTACTTTATTATGTATGTGGTCTGTCTGTTTATGTCTTCTATAACCGTTAGTAAACTTTTTATCCACTTAGCCTTTGCTAAGCTTATCTTATTCTCGTATCTTAGGCTACTTTCACACTAGAGTTTTTTTACGGATCAGTCATGGATCTGCAAAAATGCTTCCATTACATTAATACAACCACCTGCATCCATCATAAACAAATCCGGTTGTATTATGTCTCATATAGCCATAACGGATCTGTCTTGAACACCACTGAAAGTCAATGGGGGATGGATCCGTTTTCTATTGTGCCAGAGAAAACTGATTCATCCCCATTGACTTACATTGGGTGTCAGGACAGATCCGTTTTGCTCCACACCACATTGCGGACAGACAAACGCTGCTTGCAGCGTTATTCTGTCCGTGATGGGAGCGCAACCAAACAGAATGGAGTGTATTTTGGTGCATTCCGTTTCGTTCAGTTTTGTCCCCATTGACAATGAATGGGGACAAAACGGAAGCGTTTTCCTCCGCTATTGAGATCCTATGACGGCTCTCGATAGCGGAATTGAAAACTATGGTGTGAAAGTAGCCTTAGAATATGTAAAAATTCCTATGCTCTGAGCTTCCTCTCATGGTGGCTGCAGGCATCCAGTTTTACCATTTACTATGCGAGAGGCAGAGGATTTAGGCTAGGGCTAAACGACGATATGTGTCACACAACACATAGGGCACAACTACACAGCAACATACGGTACAGACCAAAAGTTGGGACACACCTTCTCATTCAAAGAGTTTTCCTTATTTTCATGACTATGAAAATTGTAGATTCACACTGAAGGCATCAAAACTATGAAGTAACACATGTGGAATTATATACATAACAAAAAAGTGTGAAACCACTGAAAATATGTAATATTCTAGGTTCTTCAAAGTAGCCACCTTTTGCTTTGATTACTGCTTTGCACACTCTTGGCATTCTCTTGATGAGCTTCAAGAGGTAGTCACCTGAAATGGTCTTCCAACAGTCTTGAAGGAGTTCCCAGAGATGCTTAGCACTTGTTGGCCCCTTTGCCTTCACTCTGCGGTCCAGCTCACCCCAAACCATCTCGATTGGGTTCAGGTCCGGTGACTGTGGAAGCCAGGTCATCTGGCGCAGCACCCCATCACTCTCCTTCATGGTCAAATAGCCCTTACACACAGGGGTCAAGTCCTGGGAAAAAAAGTGTGGGAACTCACCCAAGATCCAGTGCCTCCGCGTGAAGTCACGGCACGCGGCGTACGCAAAGGGCAGGGAAGGTCACTCTCTTTCTCCCCCCTCCCTCCCTAGTCACTCTCTTTCTCCCCCCTCCCTTGTCACTCTCTTTCTCCCCCCTCCCTTGTCACCCTCTTTCTCCCCCCTCCCTCCCTTGTCACTCTCTTTCTCCCCCCCTTACTTGTCACTCTTTCTCCCCCCTCCCTCCCTTACTTGTCACTCTCTTTCTCCCCCCTCCCTCGTCACTCTCTCTTTCTCCCCCCTCCCTCCCTTGTCACTCTTTCTCCCCCTCCCTCCCTTGTCACTCTCTTCTCCCCCCTCCCTCACTTGTCACTCTCTTTCTCCCCCCTCCCTCACTTGTCACTCTCTTTCTCCCCCCTCCCTCACTTGTCACTCTCTTTCTCCCCCCTCCCTTCCTTGTCACTCTCTTTCTCCCCCCTCCCTTGTCACTCTCTCTTTCATTCCCTCCCTCCCTTGTCACTCTCTCTTTCTCCCCACCCACCTCGGGTGTATCGTGGCCGAGCTCTGTCCGGTCCGTGATACAGGAGCATTTGCTGTACCCGGCCGGACTGACAGGAAGTGCACACTAAGTGAGCACTTCCTGTCAGTCCGGCCGGGTACAGGAAACAAAAGCTCCTGTACCACGGACCGGACAGAGCTCGGCCACGATACACTTGAGGCGCTTCCCTCCTGTCAGTCCCTCTCTTCATGCAGCGCCAGACCGGGGCGCCGACAGTGTTGAGGGGCACAATGCGCTGCCCTGCTGAAAGGGAACGGCGTTCCTGCCAAGAAAAAAGTGCAGGAACGCCGTTCCCACGCGTTCCTGCAGGACTCGAGCCCTGCTTACACAGCCTGGAGGTGTGTTTGGGGTCATTGTCCTGTTGAAAAATAAATGATGGTCCAACTAAACGCAAACCTGATGGAATAGCATGCTGCTGCAAGATGCTGTGGTAGCCATGCTAGTTCAGTATGCCTTCAATTTTGAATAAATCTCCAACAGTGTCACCAGCAAAGCACCCCCACACCATCACACCTCCTCCTCCATGCTTCACGGTGGGAACCAGGCATGTAGAGTCCATCCGTTCACCTTTTCTGCGTCGCACAAAGACACGGTGGTTGGAACCAAAGATCTCAAATTTGGACTCATCAGACCTAAGCACAGATTTCCACTGGTCTAATGTCCATTCCTTGTGTTCTTTAGCCCAAACAAGTCTCTTCTGCTTGTTGCCTGTACTTAGCAGTGGTTTCCTAGCAGATATTCTACCATGAAGGCCTGATTCACACAGTCTCCTCTTAACAGTTGTTCTAGAGACGTGTCTGCTGCTAGAACTCTGTGTGGCATTGACCTGGTCTCTAATCTGAGCTGCTGTTAACCTGTGATTTCTGAGGCTGGTGACTCGGATGAACTTATCCTCCACAGCAGAGGTGACTCTTGGTCTTCCTTTCCTGAGGCGGTCCACATGTGAGCCAGTTTCTTTGTAGCGCTTGAAGGTTTTTGTGACTGCACTTGGGGACACTTTCAAAGTGTTCGGACTGACTGACCGTAATTTCTTAAAGTAATGAAGGCCACTTTTCTTTACTTAGCTGCTTTTTTTCTTGCCATAATACAAATTCTAACAGTCTATTCAGTAGGACTATCAGCTGTGTATCCACCTGACTTCTCCACAATGCAACTGATGGTCCCAACCCCATTTATAAAGGCAAGAAATCCTACTTATTAAACCTGACAGGGCACACCTGTGAAGTGAAAACCATTTCAGGTGACTACCTCTTGAAGCTCATCAAGAGAATGCCAAGAGTGTGCAAAGCAGTAATCAAAGCAAAAGGTGGCTACTTTGAAGAACCTAGAATATTACATATTTTCAGTTGTTTCACACTTTTTTGTTATGTATATATTTCCACATGTGTTACTTCATAGTTTTGATGCCTTCAGTGTGAATCTACAATTTTCATAGTCATGAAAATAAAGAAAACTCTTTGAATGAGAAGGTGTGTCCAAACTTTTGGTCTGTACTGTATGTTGCGAGACAATGTTTATAATGATAGTCTATGGTGTCACACTGCGACATGAGACACGACAGTCGCAGAATAATTAATTTCAAATGGATTTTTTGCGTCTGTTGTGTCGCAGTGCGACACCATAGACTATCATTATAACAATTGTCGTACAACAATGCCGTAGTGTAGCCCTAGCCTTAAAGTTATATTGGGGAGATTTAGCAATGTATATATGGCAGTAGGTACTCAGAATTAGTGTCATATTTATCAAGCACCAGCTCCACTTTCACAATACAGAGGTTGGGTACAGTAAGTGAGGCAGAGTTCGACTTTTACCTTTTATAAAAACTTTCCTCCATTTAAAAAAAAAAATTTTTTACTATGGAGCCCTGTGAAAGCTGTGTACACCCCTGGTACAAACTTTTAATCTGCCAAACAAAAGTTATTTTTGACATTCAGAAGTCCCTTTAGTGCTGGGCAGATTTTCTTGGATTTATAATGCAAGCATCTCTGGCTTTGCAATCTTTCACACAGCAGATACAGAGTAGCTGGCATACATTTGGATTTGTGCATACATTTATAATATATAATAAATATGTGACATGCTAACAAACACACTACATCATTCTATTCATTTTTTACATATATATTTTTATTTAAAGTAATCTAGCATATAAAAAACACAACACATTCACAAGACAATTCTTTTTTCACTATTATTAGGCTACTTTCACACTTGCGGCAGGACGGATCCGACATGCTGTTCACCATGTCTTCACCATGTCGGATCCGTCCTGCGGCTATTTCGCTGTGCCGCCGGACCGTCCCCATTGACTATAATGGGGATGGGGGCGGAGCTCCGGTGCAGCACGGCGGTGCACGGCGAAAGGCCGCCAGACTAAAATTACTGCATGTCAGGCTTTTTAGTCCGGCGGCTTTCGCCGTGCTGCGCCGGAGCGCAGACCCTGTCCCCATTATAGTCAATGGGGACGGAGCGGCGGTCCGGCGGCACAGTGAAATAGCCGCAGGACGGATCTGACATGGTGAACAGCATGTCGGATCCGTCCTGCCGCAAGTGTGAAAGTAGCCTTACATTGGTTTTTCCAGTTTCCACTAAATAGTGCTCCACTACTGTGCAATAACAAGGTATGCCACTTACAGACACTGTAATTGTGCCTGGCCTTGACTTGCATATGGCTCTGTGGACATATAGCTGCTCAGTGTACTAAAGTTAGTGGTGGTCAGTTGATGTGCTCACATGGCCGCTTTGTACATAACTTCTAAACTTTGCATGTGCATAGGTACGGATAAATCGGTCATATAAGTACATCACGTGCCCATCACTAGTTTTTTAACCACTTAAGGACCACAGGTTTATACCCCCCTAGTGACCAGGCCCTTTTTTACAAATCGGCACTCCACAACTTTAGCAGTTTATTGCTCAGTCATGCAACTTACCACCCAAATGAATTTTACCTCATTTTCTTCTCACTAATAGAGCTTTCATTTGGTGGTATTTCATTGCTGCTGACATTTTTACTTTTTTTGTTATTAATTGAAATTTAACGATTTTTTTGCAAAAAAATGACATTTTTCACTTTCAGTTGTAAAATTTTGCAGAAAAAACGACATCCATATATAAATTTTTCGCTAAATTTATTGTTCTACATGTCTTTGATAAAAAAAAAATGTTTGGGTAAAAAAAAAATGGTTTGGGTAAAAGTTATAGCGTTTACAAACTATGGTACAAAAATGCGAATTTCCGCTTTTTGAAACAGCTCTGACTTTCTGAGCACCTGTCATGTTTCCTGAGGTTCTACAATGCCCAGACAATAGAAAAACCCCACAAATGACCCCATTTCGGAAAGTAGACACCCTAAGGTATTCGCTGATGGGCATAGTGAGCTCATAGAAGTTTTTATTTTTTGTCACAAGTTAGCGGAAAATGATGATTTATTTTTTATTTTATTTTTTTCTTACAAAGTCTCATATTCCACTAACTTGTGACAAAAAATAAAAAATTCTAGGAACTCGCCATGCCCCTCACGGAATACCTTGGGGTGTCTTCTTTCCAAAATGGGGTCACTTGTGGGGTAGTTATACTGCCCTGGCAATTTAGGGGACCATATGCGTGAGAAGTAGTGTGAAATCAAAATCTGTAAAAAATGGCCTGCGAAATCCGAAAGGTGCTCTTTGGAATGTGTGCCCCTTTGCCCACCTAGGCTGCAAAAAAGTGTCACACATCTGGTATCGCCGTACTCGGGAGAAGTTGGGGAATGTGTTTTGGGGTGTAATTTTACATATACCCATGCTGGGATGAGATAAATATCTTGGTCAAATGCCAACTTTGTATAAAAAAATGGGAAATGTTGTCTTTTGCCAAGATATTTCTCTCACCCAGCATGGGTATATGTAAAATGACACCCCAAAACACATTCCCCAACTTCTCCTGAGTACGGCGATACCAGATGTGTGACACTTTTTGGCAGCCTAGGTGGGCAAAGGGGCACATATTCCAAAGTGCACCTTTAGGATTTCACCAGCCATTTTTTACAGATTTTGATTTCAAACTACTTCTCACACATATGGGCCCCTAAATTGCCAGGGCAGTATAACTACCCCACAAGTGACCCCATTTTGGAAAGAAGACACCCCAAGGTATTCCATGAGGGGCATGGCGAGTTCCTAGAATTTTTTATTTTTTGTCGCAAGTTAGTGGAATATGAGACTTTGTAAGGAAAAAAATAAAAATAAAAAAATCATCATTTTCCGCTAACTTGTGACAAAAAATAAAAAATTCTAGGAACTCGCCATGCCCCTCACGGAATACCTTGGGGTGTCTTCTTTCCAAAATGGGGTCACTTGTGGGGTAGTTATACTGCCCTGGCAATTTAGGGGACCATATGCGTGAGAAGTAGTTTGAAATCAAAATCTGTAAAAAATGGCTGGTGAAATCCTAAAGGTGCTCTTTGGAATATGTGCCCCTTTGCCCACCTAGGCTGCAAAAAAGTGTCACACATCTGGTATCGCCGTACTCAGGAGAAGTTGGGGAATGTGTTTTGGGGTGTCATTTTACATATACCCATGCTGGGTGAGAGAAATATCTTGGCAAAAGACAACATTTCCCATTTTTTTATACAAAGTTGGCATTTGACCAAGATATTTATCTCACCCAGCATGGGTATATGTAAAATGACACCCCAAAACACATTCCCCAACTTCTCCTGAGTACGGCGATACCACATGTGTGACACTTTTTTGCAGCCTAGATGCGCAAAGGTGCCCAAATTCCTTTTAGGAGGGCATTTTTAGACATTTCGGATCCCAGACTTCTTCTCACGCTTTAGGGCCCCTAAAAAGCCAGGGCAGTATAAATACCCCACATGTGACCCCATTTTGGAAAGAAGACACCCCAAGGTATTCAATGAGGGGCATGGCGAGTTCATAGAAAAAAACATTTTTGGCATAAGTTAGCAGAAATTGATTTTTTTTTAGTTTTTTTCTCACAAAGTCTCAATTTCCGCTAACTTGGGTCAAAAATTTAAAACTTTCATGGACTCAATATGCCCCTCAGCAAATACCTTGGGGTGTCTTCTTTCCAAAATGGGGTCAGTTGTGGGGTGTTTGTACTGCCCTGGCATTTGAGGGTCTCCGCAATCATTACATGTATGGCCAGCATTAGGAGTTTCTGCTATTCTCCTTATATTGAGCATACAGGTAATGAGATTTTTTTTCCCGTTCAGCCTCTGGGCTGAAAGAAAAAAATGAACGGCACAGATTTCTTCATTCGCATCGATCAATGTGGATGAAAAAATCTCTGCCCAAAAAAAAAAGGAGGGGAAAGGCGTCTGCCAGGACATAGGAGCTCCGCCCAACATCCATACCCACTTAGCTCGTATGCCCTGGCAAACCCGATTTCTCCATTCACATCAATCGATGTGGATGAATAAATCATTGCCGGGATTTTTTATATTTTTTTATATATACAAAGTGTTTGCCAAAGCATAGGAACGCCGCCTCCTCCTCAGCTCGTATGCCTTGGCAAACGTATCTGTTACTGCAGAGGAGAAATCTCGTCTTGCAGCGCCGCATACACTGACTTTTGTGTAATCTGACAGCAGCGCAATGCTTCTGTCAGAATGCACATCAGTGCTGCAGCTGCTTGATCGCTTGGTCCACCTAGAAGGTAAAAAAAAAAAAAAAAAAAAAAAAAAAAAACAGGCCGCAACGCAATAAATTTATTAACATTAACTTTTATAAACTTTTGAAACAGAACAATAACTTTTTTGCTTACCGGTGATTTTTTTTTTTGTTTTTTTTTTTTACCTTTATTGAACAAACCTCTCCTTCCCCATGGGACAATGTGCAAAGCGCAAATCGCCCAGAGATGCGGCGAAGTACATTATGCACTTTGTCCCAGGTGAAAGGAGAGGTTTGTGGCAGCTCTGTGTGAAAGGGCCCTAAGACCCCTGTGTGCCTGTCCTGTGTACGCAATCCCTATGCTAATAGTGTACCTGAGTGTGGAACTTGCGGAAACACTCCCCTATGCATAGGGCAGGCTGGTCAGGACAGTCAGGACAAAAAAAGGTGGTGTCACGCCTTATTCCACCCCTGCTACAGACACGACATCTTTTTCTTGTGGAACGTTGAGTTGGGGTACCAGGATAGACAGACGGGAAGTGTCTGCCATGTAGCCGGCTCACTACATCAGGGCCTTGGGGCACGGACCCTCCTGGATACAGGATTTCCGAAATGATCTCTTCCTGGAATTTTAGGAAGGATCCTGTTCTCCCAGCCTTACTGTAGAGAACAAAACTATTGTACATCGCCAATTGGATCAAATAAACAGACACCTTCTTATACCAGCGTCTGGTTCTGCGGGAAACTAAATAGGGAGCCAACATCTGGTCATTGAAGTCCACCCCTCCCATGTGAAGGTTATAGTCGTGGACAGAGAGGGGTTTCACAATGACTCCAGTTGCCCGTTCAATTTGGACAGTCGTGTCTGCGTGAATGGTGGACAGAAGGTAAACGTCCCTCTTGTCCCTCCACTTCACCGCGAGCAGTTCTTGGTCACACAAGGCAGCCCTCTCCCCCCGTGCAAGTCGGGTACTAACGAGCCGTTGGGGGAAGCCCCGGCGACTAGGTCGCGCGGTGCCACAGCATTGAATTCCGACTAGATGTAAGTGCCGAAAGAGGGCCACGCTTGAGTAAAAATTGTCCACGTATAAGTGGTACCCCTTGTGGAGTAAGGGTGACACCAAGTCCCAGACAATCTTGCCACTGCTCCCCAGGTAGTCAGGACATCCGACCGGCTCCAGTTTTGAGTCTTTTCCCTCATAGACCCTAAAACGATATGTATAGCCTGTGGCCCTTTCACAGAGCTTATACAGTTTGACCCCATACCGGGCGCGCTTGCTGGGGATGTACTGTTTTATGCCAAGGCGCCCGGTAAAATGTACTAGGGACTCGTCTATGCAGATGTTTTGATTAGGGGTATACGCATCTGCAAATCTGGATGACAAATGGTCTATGAGGGGCCGAATTTTATGGAGCCGGTCATAAGCAGGGTGGCCTCTTGGATGACAGGTGCTATTGTCCGTAAAATGCATAAAGCACATGATGGCCTCAAAACGTGCCCTAGACATTGCAGCAGAGAACATGGGCATGAAATGTATTGGGTCTTTAGACCAATATGACCGCAATACATTTTTTTTAGTTAGACCCATGCTGAGGAGAAGGCCCAAAAAAAATTTAAACTCGGAAACGGTGACTGGTTTCCACCGGAAAGGCTGGGCATAGAAGCTTTCCGGATTGGCGGTAATAAACTGTGTGGCGTAGCGGTTGGTTTCTGCCACAACTAGGTCATAGAGATCCGCGGTGAAGAACAGCTCAAAAAACTGAAGGGCCGATCCTAAATGAGCCGTCTCCACGCGAACTCCAGACTGGGCGGTGAAAGGGGGCAATACGGGTGCGGCGGAATCAGGGGATTGCCAATTAGGATTTGCCAGCACCTCTGGGAGACTAAGGGTTCTACGGGCCTGTGAACGCGGTGGCTGCGACAGGGGAGTTATTGCACGTGCCACCGTACCAGCTGGAACTGCCCTTCTGGTGCTCGCCACTTCACCAGGGAATACGGCAGTGCTGGTAGAAGGTCCAGGCTGTGCTGCGCTGCTGGTGTATGCCGCACCATAAACAAGATCAGCGCTAGCACCACTCTGCTGCAAATGAGGATCATCATGCAGGGTAGGCAGAACTCTTACATGGGATCGGGTACGTCTGGCCGTAGCAGGGACCTCTACCTCGTCATCCTCACTAGCCGTTAGAGTGCCACTGCTGTCTACAGGTTCATATTCTGAACCACTGGATTCAGCGGATGAGGCGTCCCCATCGCTTTCATCCATCACGGCCAGAATCCTGTAGGCCTCTTCAGCGGAATACCCCTTGTTTGACATTTTGGGTTCACTAAATTTAGGGGGTATTCCTCTGAGACTACCCAGGGAAAAAGATCAAACCTGCTTAGTAAAAGGGAGTGCTTGCGAAGTAAAGCTGCGATCGCTAATAAAGATCCAAAAAGCTCAAAAGTGATCTTTATAGCGCCGCAGCGATTTTACGGTGTTTTTGCAGTGATCAGAAAAAAAAAATTCTGTCACTGCGGCGGGGCGGACTGAACGCAAGTGTGCGCACAAGATCAGGCCTGATTGGGCGAACACTGCGTTTTTTGTAGAACCTAAGGTGACCCTAATGTACTTATATAGATCTGATTGCGATCAGTATTGATCACTTACAGATACTATATAGTACTAGTGCTGATTAGCGACAGCGATGACGCTAATCAGCGACTAATCGGTGACTGCGGTGCGGTGCGGTGGGCGCTAAACTACCTAGCAAGTAGCTAACTACCTGGCAGGGATGAGGGACCCTTACAGGGGGGGTGATCAATGACAGGGGGGTGGACAAGGGGGTGATCAGGGTGATCAGGGAGTCTAATATGGGTGATCAGGTGCTAAATAAGGGGTTAATAAATGACAGGGTAATATCTAATGTGTAGTGTGGTGTTTGGTGCTACTTACTGAGCTGCCTGTGTCCTCTGGTGGTCGATCCAAGCGAAAGGGACCACCAGAGGACCAGGCAGCAGTTATATCAGACGCTATTTTCAAAATAGCGTCTGACATAACCATTTCATTGGACGATTCAAAAATCTACAGCCTGCCAGCCAATGATCGCGGCCGGCAGGCTGCAGATGAACTTGTGCACTATGCGTTCCTGTGAACGCGCGCTCCTGTGTGCGCGCGTTCACAGGAAATCTCGGCTCACGCGAGATGACGCCAATCGGCGTTAGCGTAGCCTGGGAGCGCCGCAGAGATGACGCCTTTCGGCGTTAGCGTAGCGGTAAGTGGTTAAGATATTCTTTATTTCTTCATTTTCACCCAATATATTTACAGATACAGACTGGAGTCACAAGTGAAAATGTATGATCTATTGACCATAATGATGTCACAGGGGCTTATGGGCAGAGAAGGAGCACCTTCTCTCTGTCAAGCTCCCTTGATCTTGCGGTTGTTGATCACAGTATCTGAGGGGTTAAATGGCCAAGACCAAAGGTTTCTCTGATCCCAACTATAATAGCAGGAGCCCTGCTATCAGTCACTGACAGGCTCCTGCTTGTTGATTGTGTGGCCATACCTCCTGTGCCCACATTAGTATGTACCTGGACATCATGGTGCCTTAGGGTACCTGCACACGGGTGTACGTAAACATGCAGAAGATCCGCACCCATTTCTGTGTGTTTCTGCACCACAAAAAGCACCAAAACCTGCAATATCCAACAGCGTTTTTGGTGCAGAATAGATGCAGTTTTGCCACAGAAAAGGGTGAAATCTGCAGCTAAAACCACAAAGATAATTGACATGCTGCAGATTTTTAGATCCACACAACAATGGAAAATATTGTTACGTGTGCAGGTACCTTTAATGCATGGCAATCCATGACACCATCCTAATCTTTTGCTGGCTTTACTTCTTCAAAATCATCCTTCAAAGTCTCCATGTCCTAGAAAAGTCCTCAAAATGCAAAGAAACGAGAGGCTGGATGTTCCTGATGACATATTGTCATCGACATTAGATTATGTGGAGAAGAAGGAAAAGCAGAAGAAGGGCTCCCACCTGTAGGGCAGGAGAGCGCTGGGGTTGGAGAAGTGGGTATGCCAGAGCTGATTAATATTCTGGGCATTGCAGGCCAGAACAACAATAATATGCATATTGTGCCCCCACCTAACCAGCCAAACCCCACACCAGCAACAGCCCCTGTTTAAAGGTGCATTAAAGGTGCTGCACAGCCATTAACAATGAAATAGGACTATACAGTGCGGTCTTCATTAAATGAGAGGCAGCAGTGGGCCAATTGGTTGCGAGGTTCTTCACCGCAGCATGGCCGCAACCCGTCCGCAGCACGGCTTCTCCATGTGGCCCTACCCTGAGGCAGAGTGGCCTGGGTATACCTGATTTATAGCGTTTTGTGACAAATTAATTCGGAACAAATCTAATTTCTTGGCAAACTGCGATGAAGTTGCCAAATCAATTTCTTCAAAACTTTGCTCATCTCTACATGTGACCCTGCTCCACAGCACCATATGCAAATCCGGAAAACTGGGCGCAACTGGAGCAAATATGGCAGCTGAGAATCATTATTGTTAACTGGAAGACAAACTAAATGTACTTTGTAACTGAATATTTGAGCAGTATAGCATGTAAAATGAAGAATAATGGTAAAATACTGCAGATGTAAATAAGCCACAACCCAGTTTTAACAATACCAGGAAACGCCAGGAACTCAGAGACTCATGAAGTCAGGGCATTTGACAGGCACACAATTGGCAGTTTCATGGAAATGGTTTTCAGAGCTTTGAAGTATAAGGAATCTTGCAGAACATAAAGATTATTTGTGACAATAACGACTATTATATGACTAACAGCATTTACCATCCTGCGGAAGCAAACAGTGGCCCTCGTTTATTATTACTGATATCTGTAGAATCTCATTACACACATACTTATGAAGAAAGTAAGCCAAAAGGAATAACCCACTGCACCCTGCCCGGGGCCAGGCTTCATGGGAAAAAGACATGGCTTCAGATGCACAAAGTAAGCCAACTAATAGGTGGCATAAAACTGGACTAGACAGTCTAAAGGTGCGCCAGATTTCTCATACAGCGTCAGCAACTGTGATGAATGTGGCGGATCTTTAGATTTCTTGTCTGAGTTTACAATTTCTACACCTTAGGGCTCTTTCACACTTTTGTTCTTTTCTTCCGGCATAGAGTTCCGTCGTCGGGGCTCTATGCCGGAAGAATCCTGATCAGTTTTATCCTAATGCATTCTGAATGGAGAGAAATCCGTTCAGGATGCATCAGGATGTCTTCAGTTCCAGAACGGAACGTTTTTTGGCCGGAGAAAATACCGCAGCATGCTACGCTTTTTGCTCCGGCCAAAAATCCTGAACATTTGCCGCAAGGTCGGATCCGGAATTAATGCCCATTGAAAGGCATTGATCCGGATCCGGCCTTAAGCTAAACGTCGTTTCGGCGCATAGCTGGATCCGACGTTTAGCTTTTTTTAGAGTGGTTACCATGGCTGCCGGGACGCTAAAGTCCCGGCAGCCATGGTAAAGTGTAGTGGGGAGCGGGGGAGCAGTATACTTACCGTCCGTGCGGCTCCCGGGGCGCTCCATAGTGACGTCAGGGCGCCCCACGCGCATGGATGACGTGATCGCATGGCACGTCATCCATGCGCATGGGGCGCTCTGACGTCATTCTGGAGCGCCCCGGGAGCCGCATGGATGGTAAGTGTACTGCTCCCCCGCTCCCCACTACTACTATGGCAACCAGGACTTTAATAGCATCCTGGCTGCCATAGTAACACTGAATGCATTTTGAAGACAGATCCGTCTTCAAATGCTTTCAGTTCACTTGCGTTTTTCCGGATCCGGCGTGTAATTCCGGCAAATGGAGTACACAACGGATCCGGACAACGCAAGTGTGAAAGAGCCCTAAGGCAGGATTAGTAAATCTGCCCCAATGTTCATAAATTCCATGCTGCTTCATGAATAAGTCGACAATGTTCATAAGTAGAGACCACTTCAAACGATAGAGTTTTCCGTCTGGATACGTTCAGTTCTGCAAACAGATAGCATCTGGACTGAACCCTGACCCATTCTTTTCAATGGGCATATGCACATGAGCATCGTTTTTGAATGACCATTCGTCTGTTCAGGAAAAATCTCAGCATGTTCCGTCTTTATCCGTTTTTCATGCAGGACTGGTACATTTAAGTCAATGGGTCAGTGACAAAAAATTGACAGCACGCGCATGACATTCGCACACAGTTTTTCACTGATGGTTGCTAGGAGATGCTGTGTGTTATTCTTCAGTTTTTCTTCATGTGCGTGAAAAACGGATGTAAAACAGATGCAATCCTGATGGAAACACTGAATGCAATCACAGACAATACTGATTCCACTTGTGTGCAAAATATAAAAAAATGTATTGAACAGACCCTGACACATTCTGTATCACTCATGTGAAAGAGGCCTTGAGGTGGTCACACACCTTCAAAAGTGGGTTCTTTTATATGTATTTTCCCTTTAAAACTAGAAGTACAATTCTGGACCCAAAAAGATACAAAAATCCGAACCCTTTCATTAGTGTTTAATATATATTATATATATTTACTGGCTGCTTTTAAAGGGTTTCTACCACCTCATTTGGACCTAATTAGCTGTCAGACACTAGCGATCTGCTAGTGTCTGCTCTACCTAACCATGCTATTGTAATACTTTTCTCTGCAGCAGTTACCCTAAAAAACAAACTTGTATTGCTATGCAAATGAGCCTCTAGGTGCTATGGGGGCGTCTTTTCAGTGCGGTCTACTCACCATGTCTGCCGCCCAGCTCGTCCCTCCAGCCCGCCCATCTCCTCTAGATTGACAGCCTCCATCGCGGCCGAATTCTCGCACCTGCGCAGTGTGCGTCTGTATTCGGCGCAGGCGCAGTGACTGTCAGACCGCTCCCTGCGCCGGCATCTCCACTGCGCCTGCGCATCTCCACTGCTTGAGGCCAGGCGTCGTCTGTTCCTGGGAGCACTCAGATGTCATCGGCGCAGGTGCAGTGGAGATGCCGGCGCAGGGAGCGGCCCGACAGTCACTGCGCCTGCGCCAAATACAGACGCACACGGCACAGGCGCAAGAATTCGGCCACGATGGATGCGATGGAGGCTGTCAATCTAGAGGAGATGGGTAGGCTGGAGGGATGAGCTGGGCGGGTAACCGCTGCAGAGAAAGGGATTACAATAGCATGGTTAGGTACAGCAGATCGCTAGTGTCTGACAGCTAATTAGGTCCAAATATGGTGGTAGAAACCATTTAAGCTCGGATCAATAATCGCTGCCTGCAGCTCAGCTACAATGTCTAATGGAGAATATTCTATTTACTGAAGTCCTTCTATCATATCTGAGAAAGTGGGAGCATATTCACACTAAGGACAGGATATAAAAATAGGATACCTTTTCCATTTTAAAAAATTGATGCATCCAGGTTTTTTTAAGCTGTAGAAGCTTATGGATTACTGGAGTTGTAATCATTTTACAGCTCATAATTCAGTATTCTGAACCATTTATATATTATGTGTAGATTTTATAATTTATTATGGTTTTCCGACGTGTCTGTAAAAATGTTGGCTGTCTGTAATTTTTTGGATACATTGTCCAGAAATATTAAAAATGAGGTTGGCAAACCTGAGTCACACTTCAGTTCTAGTGCATTCCTTGTCGTCCAAATGACAGAACCCATGATATACAGCAGTGCGGCATCTTCCGTCATGAATAGCAGCTACGGGGCATACATGAACAAAGCCTTAGCTACCTCTTAGCGCCCCCTCTACCCTCCTAGTAGTGACGACACTGGGCCAGCGGTAAACAGTGAGAAGGCCGCGGTGCTCCTGGAGTGCCGCTGCCTTCTCAAAACAGCTGATCGGCGGGGGTCCCTGGTGTCGGACCCCCGCCGATCAGATGCTGATGATCTATCCAGAGGACAGATCATCAGTTTAAACAAACTGCAGAACCCCTTTAAGGTATTAAAATATTGTATGAAAATGAATATGATACAATACAGAAAAATATCAATGCTAACTCTTTAAAAAGCAACCAATGAGAGTTTGAATTCTGCACTGGGATGAATTTTGACAGATTAAGGCTACTTTCACACTTGCGTTCAGAGCGGATCCGTCTGGTGTCTGCACAGACGGATCCGCTCCTATAATGCAGACGTTGGGATCCGTTCAGAACAGATCCGTCTGCATTATAGTTCAGAAAAATTCTAAGTGTGAAAGTTGCTCAGACGGATCCGTCCAGACTTTACATTGAAAGTCAACGGGGGACGGATCCGTTTGAAAATTGCACCATATTGTGTCAACTTCAAACGGATCCGTCCCCATTGACTTACATTTTAAGTCTGGACGGATCCGTTTGCCTCCGCACAGCCAGGCGGACGTCTGCTGAGCGGAGGACAAACGCTGCCAGACTGATGCATTCTGAGCGGATCCGCATCCACTCAGAATGCATTAGGGCTGGACGGATGCGTTCGGGGCCGCTTGTGAGAACCTTCAAACGGAACTCGCAAGCGGAGCCCCGAACGCTTGAAAGTAGCCTAAAGTGAATTCAGGGTCTGGATTAAAAGCTGACGGATAGCGCTATGAAGTTTGGCATATAAAGAGCCTAGAGTAGTACGGGACATTTATTGTTAGGGACGCCTTCTCCATTCTACCTTCATGTGCATATTCCATTACCTGCAGACGGCGACACAGATGAACCACTCTTTTCTTTTTCCATTGTGCTCCCACTTGTCGGCGTGGTCAGTAATGAAAGAGGAGTTTGGTCAGGATTTAATACACAGGAATGCTCTAAATACCTCGTACCCTACTGTGCAGAGATACAGTTTCAACCTGCACTTCCTCCCTGATGGTATGCATCACTGAACACGCACACTTTCTTTGAATTTCCCAAAATGAGCACTTCTTCTATCACTTTGTACATTGTAGATAATGGAAGTTGAGAAAACGTTCCTGGAAGATTTCATTACTAAGTGAGGACTGAGAACATTGGATCGCTGCCCGGATTTATAAAAACCGTATCCATTGTCATCTCTGAAAAATAAAGTGATATTCCGGATTCAGCATGTTATTACACCACGGCCTTCAGAGAACATTAAAAATAGAAACTATTTTAGGGTACGTCCACATGGGATGTAATCATGTGAATTCTCTGCAGAATCTGCATGACTTACATGTGGATTTGTCACAGATTTTGCGGCGAATTGTCACAGATTTCACCACGTGCTTCGCAAAGGGTGAAATCTGTGGTGAAAATCCACAGCATAGTTTGACTGGGGATTTAAAATCCGCACTGCCAGTAGAGGGCTTATTCAGACGACCATATCTGTTTTGCGATCCGCAAAACACTGATAACAGGCGTGTGCGTTCAACATTTTGCGGATTGGTACATCCTGTCCTAGGATAGAAATGCTTATTCTTGTCCGCAATTTCGGATAAGAATAGGACATGTTCTATCTTTTTTGCAGGGCCATGGCACATAAGTATGGATGCGGACAGCACTCGGTGTGCTGTCTGCATTTTTTTGCGGCCCTATTGAAATGACCGGTTCCGATCCGCAAAATTGTGGAATGGATGAAGACATAAGTATACGGTAATCTGAATGCAGACTTTTTTTGCGTGGTCTGTCTTCACGGTGAGCATGTCACTAACTGGATGTTACCATTTACCTTATTATGGGTGGCTGCACAGGGATCCGATTTGTGTGCAGAAAATCCGCAAGAAATCTGCCCTTATTAATGCGTTTTTGGTGCAGATTTTTCACAGATCTCACCCTTCCATTGAAAAGGGGGACATCTGCACAAAAAATGCAACAATTGACATCCAGTAGATTTCAAAATCCGCCCAGCAGTACAATTCCCACGCCTAAGAAAAAAAGCAAAGTGTACCTGAGGTTTGTCTACTCTCGTACACTTTGCTGGAACTGTATTAGGGCTTGTTCACACGAACGTTTTTTGCGTTCCGTATACGGGCTGTTTATTGCATTCCGTATACTGTGCGTATACGGAACCATTCATTTCTATGGGTCCGTAAAAAAAGCGGAATGTACTCAGTGAGCACTCAGTTTCCGTATGTCCGCATTTCCGTTCCGCTACATTTTGTGTCTTGTCCTATTATTGTCCGTAAATCACGTTCCGTGGCTCTATTCAAGTCAATTGGTCCGCAAAAAAAAACAGAACACATACGGAAATGCATGTTCCGTTTCTGAGGAACCATCTATTGGAAAGGTTATGCCCAGCCCAATTTTTTCTATGTAATTACTGTATGCTGTATATTCTATACGGAAAAACAGAACTGAAAAAACAGAACAGAAACGGAAACACATCGGAAACAAAAAACAGAACAACGGATCCGTGAAAAACGTTCCGTGAAACACTGAAAAAGCCATACGGTCGTGTGAACAAGCGTTTTTTCTGCATTAAATCTGCGTGGAAAGAAAAGTGAGTAATCTGCACCATTTGCAGCCACACTAAGGGGACGTGTCCCTATACAGCCGGATGTTGTCCAATTAGTGCGCGAGTTAGGGATACACCCTATTGACAAGCGGAATGATAACACCTTATTTCTTCATACGTTCCATGGAAAAATGACAGGAATGGTACAATACAGAGTTTCAAGAATTATTATTTTATGTATGAAGCAAGTATTTATAACTACAGAAATACCAGGAGTGCTCCCCTTTATTTTACTATACAGAATATTAAAGTGGACGCCACAGCCGTCGGGTATCCGCTGTTTTAAACAGAAGGCACCCAGGGCTTATGTATGCGATCATCGATAATGGCGATTGCATACATTAAACCCCTCCGATGCCTTGGTTCAGGGCCGTCTTTAATATTGATTGGACCCTGGGCAAGAATTTACTTGGGCCCCCTGGATCCCCCCCCCCCCCACCTGCACTTTGCTGTACTTGCTATACAGCATCACTTACCTGTCACATCCAGGGCCTCCAGATGACGTCTCCTCTCTGTCATCATCTTCTCCACTCGGTCTGGACAACTTCTCTCAGCCGCCTCGTCTCTGCAGAGTGTGACACACAGACATCTTAGCTCACATTCTATCATTATCCCCCAACTGGAGTCCCCACAGTGTTATCCTGCTGCTTGCTGTGCCCCCCCCCCCCCCCCCCGGGGTGTAGCTATAGGGGGTGCAGAGGTAGCAGCCCCTAGTAGTAATAGGACCTGCCTATAATGTCCCCTGGATTTGCAGTGCCCCCTGCAGTTATAATCCTCCCTCCACCATACAGTCCCATGTAAATAACATCACCTCCTCCCCAGCCGCCTCCAACGCACAATCCCATGTAAACATCACGCCCTACGGCTACTTTCACACTTGCGTTCCTGCAGATCTGTCCTGCACTTGTACAGGACGGATCCGCACCGATAATACAAACGAATGCATCCGTTCAGGACCGATTTGTATTAGATTTGAATTTCTAAGTCCCAATACGGATCTGTCCTGACTTACATTAAAAGTCAATGGGGGACGGATCTGTTTACAATTGCACCATTTTATGTCAATGCAATGGGATCCGTCCCCATTGACTTACATTGTAAGTCAGGACGGATCCGTTTGGCTGCGCAAGGCCATGCGGACACAAAAACGCTGCTTGCAGCATTTTGGGGTCCGCCTCCATAATGGAACAGGGGGCCGTACGGAGCCGAACAAATGCATTATGAATGGATCCGCATCCATTCAGAATGCATTGGGGTTAAACTGATGCATTTGGGGCTGCTTGTGAGAGCCTTGAAACGGATCTCACAAGCGGATTACCAAACGCAAGTGTGACCGTAGCCTAAACATTAATTCCCATGTACATAAACATCATTCCCCCCCCACAATCCACTTTCAACATACAGTCCCATGTAAATAACATCACTCCCTCACCCAGCCACCTCAAGCATACAGTCCTATGTCAATAACATCCCTCCCTTCAGCCCTAACATACATCCCAGTTAAATAACTACAACTCCCAGCATCTGCCTCTCCCTTCACTTACCTTTTCTCATGTACAGACATCACCATTAGGCTCCTTCTCCTCTTCACTCCGTCCAATCCTGCACTGGTCACATGATGGTGACATCATCCAGGTCATCCTATCACAGCCTGTTTTGCTGATCACATGACCTGTGATGTCACCGCAGGTCCTTCAGCTCTTCCCAGTGTAAGATTCAATTGTATTGCCGTTCTGTGTACGGCAATGCAGTTGTATCTAGCAGGCAGGCAGGACATTCGGGGCCTGGGACAAAACATCCCAGGCCCCGAATGTTTTAACCTAGCAACGCCCCTGGACTAGTGAATAGGAGTCAGGAAACAGAGCTCCCTTGGGCCCCCAGGAGCAACTGGGCCCGGGGCAGCTGCCCCTTTTGCCCTGTGGCAAAGACGGCCCTGCCTTGGTTAAATGTGACTGAGGCATCTGGGAGGATAAAAACCGAAAGCGCGCACTCCCGGCCGTGCACCGACTCCCCTAGCGATGATGGGGGAGCCGGATGTAGTGTGTGGCAGCTTCGGTCCTCCTGAGTGACATGAGGAGGAGTATAATAGTGTAATTCTCATAGCGCCCAGTGTAAATGCATTGAAGTCTTTGACAGATGCAATCTAATGATTGTTTGTTATAGTTCCCTAGGGAACTATTAAAGAGGGTAAGAAAAATTATAATAATAATGTAAAATATAAAAAAAATTACAAAAATTGAAATCACCCCCTTTCCCGAAAATTTATAATATATAAACAATTTAAAAAAATAAATGTCATGCGAAAACGCATTTACTATTAAAATATTTATCCCATACGGCAAACGGCAAAGCAAGTCAAAATGGCCAATTCACAATTTTTGGATTGCTTCACCTCCCATAAAAAAATTAATAAAAAGTGATAAAAAAGTCATACCCACCTAAATTGTATCAATGAAAAGTACAGATCATCCTTCAAAAAATGAACCCTCACACAGCTCTGTACACATAAAAGTAAAAAAAAAGTTGTGGGGATCAGAAAATGGCGATGCAAAGAAAAAAATTATTTTTCCAAAGTTGCTATTCTTTCAGTATTCAGTATCATACTGACCCAGAGAATGAAAATAACAGTTTTAGCGCATATAAAAAACTGTAAAACCCCAAAAACCTGTGGCAAAATTGTGTTTTTTTATAATTCCACCACACTTGGAATTTTTTTTCCTGCTTCCCACTACATTGTATGCCACTAGAAAGTACAATTTGTTCCGCAAAAAATAAGTCCTCATAAAGCTATGTGACTGGAAAAATAAAAAATAAAGTTATGGCTTTGGGTAGGCTGGAAATAAAAAACAAAAATGAAGTTAAAAGTTAAGAGAAAACTGGTTGTGGACGCCTTTGTGGGAATTTTTTTGTTATTGCATTCTACTTATTTAGGGAGGGAAAAAAACAAACATTCTTTTCAATTAGTCTTTATTGCTCCTCCCTTTTCAGTGAATCCGTCGAAGAGCTGCTCTGATGGCTTGAGCTGTGGCCCTGAACTTCTGACAGCTCATATACACTCATTATAGCTAAATTGTCATCAAACTAATAAGAATTTAGCTTTAATAAATTTTTACAAGCTAATAAGGAAGTACAGATCAGGGTTACAGATTGAGCTGTCACATCAGCTCTTTGACGGATTCATTGAGAAGCGGGAAGGTAACCGTGCCCACTTCCCTACCCCTTCGCTGTGACTAACCGCGCTTATTCCCCCACAGCCGGCTGGCTTTGCCGAACAGTTGGCTGTCAGTCACAGTAGAAGGGGCAGGGAAGGGGGCACAGTTACCTTGAATTGAAGCAAGGAGGCCGCTGCCCCCCTTGACTTCAAGCCTGACTGGAAAATAGCGCGGACGGAGGATAAAAGAACGTTTTTCATACTTCTGCCTCATCAGACTGCAGTAAGAAAATTATCATTAGAAACTCACTGCCGGCTACTTGAAGGTACTGCTGGCGGTTTGGGATGGCTTTTGTCGCTGACAGGTTAAAGGGGTTTTCTAGGAGTTGATAACGATGACCTATCCTCGGGATAGGTCCGAGTATTAAACCAAATAGTGTGATCCACCACTTTGGATAAGTAAGCAGATAAAACGGAAGGCAATCAATGACGACTCACGATTCAAGTTATCCGGGACTGCAACATCTTGGAAATATTCAGCTTGGTCTTGCAGACACATTTCATGCTCACTTTGTGTGGTATCTGAAAAATATTGGGGTGTTCCTGAAGCAATACTGCTGTGCGAGTCATCCACACTCCTAGAATAGAAAATATATATAACTATGCAGCTCAGAAAAGGCTAAATCAAGACCATTTATCCAAATCCTACAATATGACCCACAATGCTCATTCCCTAGCAGTGACTGCAATAATTGACTGTCCTTGTACATGGTTATGGTTAGGGGAGGTAATACATGGAGATTAGCTTACTAGTGGCTCCCTGCTCTGACTAACCGAGGGTCGTCTCAAGCAGGGGACACCCATCTATCACATCCATATGACCTAATAGGAAATATGGAAGGGAATTTGTTGGGACCAGACAATCCCTTCAAGGAAAAGACCTTGATTTCAAAAACTCATATGAAAAATAATCATGACTGTAATGTCTTCATCAAACTCATGCGGTTTGCATTGAAAACAGGATTTTTTATACTCACCTGTAAAATCATTTTATCCTTTTCTCGCTGTATTTATTGGGGGACACAGAAGACTATGGGTATAGCTGCTGCCACTAGGAGGCGATGCTAAGTGAGAAAAGGTGTTAGATCTTGCTACCGACTATACCCCTCCTGCAGACACTGAGCTAATCACTCTTGTAGAGAGTAGACGAAAATAGTTCCAGCACTTGAAATTAAACTGAGTTGCACTTTATTTCTTCTTGTAGCATATAACTCACATGGACACAATCCTTCACCTCAGCATGGTTGACGCGTTTCGAACACAGGTGTGTTCTTAGTCGTAACCTAATGAGACTATCCTTCCTGGCCTTTAAATACACTTCCCACCCCCAATCAAGTCAGGGGTGGGGATATACAAACCTCTTGCTAAGGAATGCTCATTAACTTGCCACACATAAAAAACTGAATCCACATATAAAATTACATCAAATGCAATCAATATATAATCCCAATTCCCAACCAAAAATTTGGTGCATGAAAACCATGAAAAAACGCACAATGTGAACGAACTAAAAAGGAAAAATTTTACAATTAATTTTCTTAGTTTACATTGTCAAAATGTAAATAATAAAACATATTTGACAACATATAATGGAATTTGCTTTGTGTTTGCACAAGGGAACACGAGAAAAGTAAAAATTATAATTTTTTTATTCTTCTACATATATACTGATTATATTATTAATTAATTGTAATATGACTTAATAATACATAAGCTCTTTTCTCCTGTTTAATCCCATTGGAGATCTGTTTTTCAGCCTAAGAATCCAGAATGCCTCTCTCTGCAGTATCTTTTTTTGGTATCTCCACCTCTAGGGGGAGCCACCACTTTTTCTATTGCAAATGTTTGGAAGCTTTTCAATCTGCGGTCATGTGAGAATATAAAGTGTTTGGCTGCTTTTGATGTATCCAGGCAGGAAGGATTAGTTATGTTATTAATATGTTTTTAATATTCTAGTTTTAAATTTCCTAGAAGAACTGCCTACATACATTAAATCGCAGTCAGCACACCGTATAATATAAACTATACCCACTGTATTACAGTAATTAATGTAACTTTTAATTGGAAACTCCAATCTATGTTTTGAATCATGAAAGCTTTTGACAGTCACACTATAGTTACATGTTTTACATGGGTGACTTCCACATTTTGAAAAACCCATGTATTTCAACCAAATGTTGGTTGTGGTTTTGGTCACATTAGAAAAAAATTAAGGGGAAAGAGTGTTTGTTCGTGACCGTCTCAATACTACTCTACAACTACTTTTTAATACTTCATATAAAATGTCATCCTCATATAAGATCGGAAGACATTTGGGTATAACATCCTTTATCTGGGAGAATTGTCAACTATAAGTCAATACTAATGTGGGTGAAATAACATTTTTACCTTCCTTTCTGTATTTATTTTATATTTTTTATTTTGTCTATATTGGATCTTTTTTTCTGTCCTAAAAAGCAGCTCACTTCTTCGTTTGTTTGTGCGATACTGAGGGCTCTAGTGAGCATCCATTGAGGATATCCTCTATCCTGTAAACGGGAAATGATTTCACCACATTACCTATTGAAAGAAACATCTGTACTGCAATTCCTGAGTGTTCTAATCATTTCTCCTACAGGACTGGCCTTAATAGTATGCATAGTTAGTATCATATTATCAGGGATGCCAGTCAATTTAAGATCAAGGAAGTTAATAGGATGTGAATCAAAAGAGCAAGTAAACCTCAAATGATATGGGTTATCATTCAAAAACGTAATGAAGGCCGGTATGGCAGACACATCGCCCTCCCATATCAGGAGGAAATCATCGATGTATCTGCCATACCAGCCTATCATCTGAACAAAGGGATTTGCATCATTGTATATGTATCTCTCCCCCCAGTATGACATTACAAGGTTAGAAAGCAACCGAGAAAGTCTAGCACCTGTCAAAACTCCTTTTTTCTGGACATAATACTTATTTTCAAAAAAATAATAATTGTGAGTTGATAAAAATCTAGATATGTCCAAAATATAATCAATAAGACCTGTGGAGTATTTACTATATCTATGCAGATGATACTCTAACGCTGAAATAGCCACATTATGTGGAATTGACAGGTACAATGAAACAACGTCGCTGGCTATCCACATAGAATCGGTACTCCATTTAACATCATAAAAGCATCTCAAAATGTATGAAGTATCTTTTATGTAACCAGGGACTCTTTTTACCAATGGTTGCAAAAGGGAATCCAGCCACTCTCCTAACCTTTCAGTTAATGAACCTATACCTGACACTATAGGTCGTAGGGGAGGCAGATTAATGCTTTTGTGTACTTTAGGTAAAGCATGGATGATGGGTGTAACTGGAGATTCCACATTCAAAATACTGTTTGTGTGTTATAAATCCTAAATATCTGCCTTTGCAGAGAATTTGAATATATTCATGTTGGTATTGATTCAAAGGATTACTATCCAATTTTTGATATGTGGAAATATCCGATAATATACCCATCATCTGTTGATAATAAATTAGTTTATCAAGTACTACTACCGAACCTCCCTTGTCTGCCATTTTAATTACCACGTCATTAAGACCAGCTAGTTCTTTTAAAGCTAATTTTTGTTTGTGTGATAAATTGTCATGCGTATCTATATGACATTGTGTATCATATACGGCAGCAAGTTCCTTTTCTATAGTTTCTTGAAAGACATCCATACTGTGGGTACGAGATTTTAGAGGATAAAACTGAAGGTTCAACCCCTTAAAATGATCCCTTGTCATATTATCCTCAGCTGAATCCTCATTTTCATGCTGTAGACTCGTAAGACACACTCACTGCGTGTCCGCGAGTGTCCAGCAGAGTCGCCAACATCATAGAAATGTCTATTTACAGTTAGATTCCTGACAAATTTATTTATATCCAAAATGGTAGAAAACATCAAAATTCCCCGTAGGTGCAAAATTAAGTCCCACAGCTAACACTTCCCTTTGTTCTTTTGTTAGGGTATGATTAGATGGGTTCATCATTTAAAAAAAATGATTCTACAGAGAAGAACCATTCAGTTTTTTTAGGCTGAACACCAGATCTCCAATGGGATTAAACATGAGATAAGAGCTTATGTATTATTATTAAGTCATATTAATAATATCAGTATATATGTAGAAGAATAAAACAATTAACATTTTTATTTTTACCTTTCTCATGTTCCCTTGTGCAAACACAAAGCAAATTCCATTATATGTTGTCAAATATTTTTTATTATTTTAATTTTGACAATGTAAACTAAGGAAATTAATCGTACAATTTATCCCTTTAAGTTCGTTCACATTGTGCGTTTTTTGATGTCGTGGAACTAATTTTTGGTTGGGATTATATATTGGTTGCTACCTCACAGTATGAAATGCCACATTTGATGTAATTTTATATGTGGATTCTATTAGTTATGTGTGGCAAGTTAATGAGCATTCCTTAGCAAGAGGTTTGTATGTCCCCACCCCTGACTTGATTGGGGGTGGGAAGTGTATTTAAAAGGCCAGGAAGGATAGTCTTCATTCTCTGGGTCAGTATGATTACAGTGACAGGATGTACAGCGCCAGTGCGTGTTCGTGGAAGGGGGGTTGCATGAAAAACATCCAGTGGACTTGTTGCAGGGAAGTGCGGCAGTAACCACATGAAGGTGAGCGCACATGCACCACCTTAGAGGGGGTAATTCTGCAACAGACACCACACTCAGTGCCAGAGTACTTTTTATTTATTTATTTTAACCCTTTCTACCCCGGGTTAGTTTTCACCTTCCTGCCCAGGCCATTTTTTGCAATACTGACATGTGTCACTTTATGTGGTAATAACTTTGGATTTTGAGCCATTTTGAGAATGTTTTCTTGTGACACATTGTAGTTCATGAGTCAATATATTTCACCTTTATTTATGAAAAAATCGCAAATTTACCAAAAATTTTGACAAATTCGCAATGTTCAAAATTGATACCTCATAAAATATTTATTACTTAACATTCCCCATATGTCTACTTTATGTTCGCATCATTTTGTAAACGTCATTTTATTTTTTTAGGACGTTAGAAGGCTTATACTTTTAGAAGCAATTCTTAAAATTTAAGAAAATTTCCAAAACCCACTTTTTAAGGACCAGTTCAGGTCTGAAGTCACTTTGTGGGGCTTACATAGTGAACCCCCCCATAAATGTTCCCATTGTAGAAACTACACCCCTCATACTACTCAAAACTGATTTTTACAAACTCATTCCACAAGAATTAAAGGAAAATAGAGATAACATTTCAAAATTTCACTTTTTTGGAAGATTTTTCATTTTAATCAATTTTTTTCTTTAACGCATCGAGGGTTAACAGCCAAACAAAACTCAATATTTATTACTCTGATTCCGCGGTTTACAGAAACACCCCACATGTGGTCGTAAACTGATGTAAGGGCGCACTGCAGGGCGCAGAAGAAAAAGAACGCCATATGGTTTTTGCAAGGCAGATTTTGCTGGATTGGTTTTTAGATGCCATGTCCCATTTTAAGCCCCCCTGATGCACCCTTACAGTAGAAACTCCCAAAAAGTGACCCCATTTTGGAAACTAGGGGATAAGGTGCCAGCTTTATTGGTAATATTTTGGGGTACATATGATTTTTAATTACTTTATATTAAGTTTTTTGTGAGACAAGGTAACCCAAAAATGGCGGTTTTGGCACAGTTTTTTATTTTTTACAACATTCATCTGACAGGGTAGATCATGTGCTATTTTTATAGAGCAGGTTGTTACGGACGCAATTATATGACATATGTCTACTTTGTTCGCTTCAGTTTTACAAAGCAAAACTGGAAAACAAAGTATGTGTTTGTGTCCCCATTTTCTGATATTTAGTTTTTATTTTTCTGCCGATCGTCTTGTGCAGGGGCTCGTTTTTTGCAGGAAGAGTTGACGTTTTTATTGGTACCATTTTTGGGTACATATGATTTTTTGATCGTTCATTATTACACTTTATGGGGCAAGGTGACCCAAAAATTGGTAATTTTGGCAGTTTTTATTTTTTTATTTTTCCAGCATTCACCCGGGTTAGGTCATGTGATTTTTATAGAGCAGATCGTTAGGGACGTGGCAATACCTAATATGTATACTTTTTCTTATTTATTTAAGTTTTACACAATAATAGCATTTTTGAAACAAAAAAATGATGTTTTAGTGTATCCATAGTCTGAGAGCCATAGCTTTTTTACTTTTTGACCGATTGTCTTAGGTATGGTCTCCTTTTTTGCGGGATAAGGCGACAGTTTAATTGGAACTATTTTGGGGGGCACACGCATTTTTGATCGCTTGGTGTTGCAATTTTTGTGATTTAAGTTGACAAAAAAATTGCTTTTTTGGCACTGTTTTTATTTTTTACAATGTTCACCTGAGGGGTTAGGTCATGTGGTATTTTTATAGAGCAGGTTGTTACGGACGCGGAAATACCTAATATGTATACTTTTTTTTTATTTCACTTTAACACAATAATAACATATTTGAAACAAAAAAATGATGTTTGAGTGTCTCATGTTCTGAGAGCTATATTTTTTTTTTTTTAGCGATTTTCTTATGTAGGGGCTCCTTTTTAGTTGGATGAGGTGACGGTTTTATTGGTATCATTTTGTGGGACATATGCCTTTTTGATCACTTGGTGTTGCACTTTTTGTGATGTAAGTTGATGTTTTTGACACAGCTTTTATTTTTTTATGGTGTTTGTCGGACGGGGTGGATGATGTAATATAATTTATAGAGCCGGTCGTTACGGATGCGGCGATACCCAATATGTGTGTTTTTTCATTTTTTTCCAATTTTTTATTACAAAATCGGGGAAAAGTGGCGTTTTTTTCTTTTTTGACAATTTTTTTTTATAAAGAACACTTTAAAAAAAAAATGTTTTTACTTTATTTCTGACTAACTTTTGGGGGTCTGATCCCCTCTGCAATGCATTACAATACATCTGTATTGCAATGCATTGCCTGTTAGTGTATTACACAGAGTAATACACTAACAGGTTGCCTAGGAGACCGAGCCTGGGGCTGGATCTCCTGACCACTCGTAGAAGGCAGGTTTCGATACCGTGCAAGGCATTGGGCTGCCTTCTCATCCATCGGGTCCGCGCCACAGCAGAGCGGTGACCCGATGGGCTCCCTAACCTGCAGAAAACCCCTTCTACGTCAGCGCTGACCGCAGCATAGAAGGGGTTAATGCGCCGGCATCTGTGTTTTCACCGATGACGGCGAATACAGCAGGGGTCCAGCTAACGGGAACAGCCGGTCCTCTGCAGCTGACCGGGCGCAGCTCTTGCACCTGCCCGATCAGCGGGCCGTAATATTACAGCGCTGGGAGGCAAGTTACGTCCCGCTGCGCCGCACTATTATGGCGCTGGTCGGGAAGGGGTTAATATAAACATTTAGTCGTGTATTCAAAAACAGACCCCCTAGCCCCAACTGGAGGCAAAAAGGGGTTAATTTTAAACTACACAGCCACGTAATGGGAAAGCCAGCCTCAGTAAGGTGGCCGGAAAGTAAGGCCGGGCCGGGGGCGGAACTCAGCAGGCTCCTGGAGAAGGGGGATGTCTGGGCGCGAAGATTTCGCGCCTGGGGGACAGTCCCCGCCCACCAAACTCGAGGATGAAAGTTTAAAAGCCGGGGACTCGCGTAGCCTGAACAGAAGGGATTCCCAACCCCAGACCGAGGAGACCTGGGACGGGGGTACTCGACGCCCGGTAGCTGGATGCAGCGGTCCCCCCAGGAGGGGATGTGAACGCTGGGAAATGGTACTGGTAGGCCCCAGAGGAAGAGGGTTGAGAGGGGGGGCACAAGGAAAGAACCCGGGCCGGGAGGGAATACAGTGGGAAAACAGCACTTGGCCGAGGAATGGAGGGATGGAGAGGGGAGGTGGGGGTGAGAGATTCGGGGAGGATGTGGATGGAGGGGGTTATACTCACCCTGTGTTCACAATAAAAAGTCATGCACACTACTCCTATGCTTTATATTATCATGCACCCCTCATCCTCTTCTGTTCACCCCCCCCCCCCTCTCGGGGTACCAACAGGGTCACCTCTTCAGCCACTAGCACCGAGGTGGTAGTGAGGCTAGAGTGGAGGGGGGACTGCAGAAATGCAGGTGACCCCATGGCTGGCGGGATGCAGGGGAGCTGAGCCGCCCTGGTCCACTTTTGCCTTCTTGGGGGAGGTCGGGCGATGAGGGGAACAGACACCGGCCTTCCTCCCTGGGTAAACAGAGAGGCAGTGCATCTCTGTTTCCTGTACCTAAAGGGGAAAAAAGGAAAAATAACAAAAGAAGATGCCCTGCAAAGCAGGGAGGTCTGCCTACTACAGACACTAAGCTAAAACTGATTAGCTTAATGTATGCAGGAGGGATATAGCTGAGAGGAGGATCTAACACTTTTTTTTGCCTAGCGTCGCCTCCTAGTGGCAGCAGCAGCTATACCTATGGTCTCCTGTGTCCCCCAATGATACGAGCGAGAAATACTAGTAATAGGCCTGGAAGCCTTGTAGTATGGGGTGACTTCCCCTACACAGATTGAGCTCAGACCGATGCCAAAGAGAGAAAATGGAAGCAGGCGCGTGATTGAGTGTTGTCCCAGAACTAGGAAGAAAAGATCTAGGATACTACCTAGTAAGGGAAAAAACAACAACCGCACGAGTACTGCATAAGACAAAGCCTAACAGCTGTATCAAAGTTCCGGCAGTCGACCTGTATCTAGGACAGAACTCGACTCAAGCTTGCTTGGCTTCACGAATTAGTCCAGGAAAACACTCACCACTTACAGCAACCAGGGTTGCCAACTAGAATTTTAGTTTTTTCTGGACAATTTTACCCAAAATCACGGACAGCCAACATTTTTCACGGACAAATTGGAAAACCATAATGAATGATAACGATTCTAAGTAATACGTGTCTATAGCTCAATACACTGATAAGATCTCATACCAGCATTTACTGGGAGCTATAAAATGATGAAAATTACCACCAAATTAATCTAGTCAAGAACCAACAAAAAAAATCATGGACACGTCTATTTTTTCACGGATACGGGAAAAAAGTCGCCTATTTTTATAGACTGTCCAGAAATTTCTGGACGGTTGGCAACCCTGACCGCAACAGACATGGGAGGTATAGCGAGTAGTCTGGAGCAGGAAACCACCGTATGTAATAGGCTAAAAAAGGTGGCTGGGTAGTCGCAAAGACGGCAGTAGAAAACAGAGTCTGTGTACCGCAAAACGACAAGGTACTGAAACATTACAAGGTAAGAGAAAATGATGACCAGGGTGAGCAGCAGACTCCACCAGCATAATGGACTGCTGTGGCCACATGGGGCAAGTGGAAAGCCATGAGTGGTGTGGCACTCATGAAGAGTAGAACTGGGCAACTCTGGAAACACAGTTGTCCAGTGACTCATCACTGGCAACAACAAGCAATAGTACCATTACTCCTCTGGTGAAGTGTAATCACTTCCCCAAGTGAAAGGAGAAAAGTCCCCGCCTGAAAACTACAGGATTACGCTGACTTGACAGATAAAGCATACTTGTATAGTGCAAAGACTCCAACTGTGGTAGGGAGTAAGGAGACCGCCTAGTGCATGTAGGTTTGTCTGCAAACAAATGTAGTGATAATGCAATGACTCTGCAGATGTTAAGAGAGAAAACCAGAATTGAGTATGTCTGACAGATTGCGGCTCTGGCGATAAGGCATATGTTCTACTTTTGAAATGAGAAAATGCTGAAGTCTGGGGAACTGCTGCACCACATATGCTTGTTACAGATCTGTAGTAGAAAGAAATGCGTAAACTTGTTCAGTCCAGCAGGAAGCAATAACTCAGGATCCCCATCTGATGAAGGGGGTACTAGCTGACTAATGCACTCACTCCATCTCTGGTAGAGGGTAAACCGGTTGTCTGGTGCAACTTCAGTGCAATGACTCCACACTGAATGAGGGAAGGTTGACACCTGATGTAGGGCAGTACTGGGAAGGCTTGTATATAAGACCATATTGAACGCGCACTTACTCCACCTGTGGTAGTGAGTAAAGAGGTTGACTGGTGAAACTTCAGCACAATTACCCCGCACTGAATGAGGAAAATTAGAGTTTTGTGGACTCCCCTCCAAAATCTCTTTCTCGCCGAGTTCATTGGGGGAAACAGGATTGTGGGCATAGCTGCTGCTGTCGCTAGGAGGTGACACTAGGCTAAAAAGTGTTAGCTCCTCCCGCGGCTATATCCCCTCCAGCCTGGAGAGAACATATCAGTTTCTGTACAAGCAGTAGGAGGAAAATAAATCAGAAATTAAATAACATAACAATAACCAGTGGATCCAAACCCAAAACTGAGGACCCTACCAGTTAATCAACTGCCGTCACCTGCGGCAAAATTAGAAACAAAAACAACGGGTGGGAGCTGTCCCCCCAAAAGAACTCAGCGAGAAAGAGATTTTACAAGTGAGTCCACAAAAATCTTGTTTTCTCGCTCGTATCATTGGGGGACACAGGACCGTGGGATGTCCCAAAGCAGTCCATGGGGAAGGAGAAACCACAATCTCATGAAAGTCACAACTACAGGAGTCTAAGACACCGCAGCCCGCAAGACCTTGCGGCCCAGAGCGGCATCTGTCGATGCAAAAGCATGCACCTGGTAGAACTTGGTGAACATGTGCAAGGAAGACCAGGTTGCTGCTTTACACAACTGTAAAGCGGAAGCCTGGTGGAAACGGGCCCAAGAACCACCCACTGCCCTGGTCAAATAAGCCGTGATACAAAGGGGCGGATCCTTGCCCCGGGAGCGGTACGCCTCGGCAATGGCCATGCGGATCCACCTGGCAATCGTTCCTTTTGAGGCTGCCAAACCCTTGCGAAGACCCTCAGGAATAATAAACAGTGAGTCGGTACGCCGGAACGACTCTGAAGCGGATAAATCTGCAGGGCACGAACCATGTCCAGCTGGTGGAGGGCTCGTTCCCTAGGATGTGAATGCGAGGGACAAAATGAGGGGAGAACGATGTCCTTGTTGACAAGACGGAGACTACCTTCGGAAGAAAGAAAGGCACAGGGCGAAGCACCGCCTTATCTTGGTGCAGAATAAAAAAGGGCTCCCTACAGGAAAGCACCGCCAATTCTCACATGCGCCTGATGGAGGTGACCGCCACCAGAAAGGCCACTTTCTAGGAAAGAAGGCGGAGATAAACAGTGTCAAAAGGCTTGAAGGGAGGTGATTGGAGAGAACCAAGCACAAGGTTCAAATCCCAAGAGGGTAAAGGGGGGCGATAAGGAGGGACAGTGTAAGCTACCCCTTGGAGGAAGGTCTTAACCAGGGCCTTTTGCGCCAGAGGTTGCTGTAAAAAGATTGCAAGCGCTGACATCTGCCCCTTTAGGGAACTAAGACCAAGACCCAAATCCAGCTCCATCTGCAAAAAGGAGAGGATTGTGGGATGGGAGAAACAGAGTGGAGGGAGGCGACGGTCCGCAAAGAAGCGCTGGAAAGACTTCCAAGTCCTATGATATATCTTGGACGACGTCGGCTTCCTGGCCTTAATCATTGTGCGAATGACTCAATCTGAGTTTCAATAGCCACCCTATCAAACGTAGCGATTCTAAATGCTGGTAGAAGACTGGTCCCTGAGAGAGAAGGTCGTCCCTGAGCGGAAGCGGCCACGGAGAATCTACTAGGAGAAGTATGAGATTGGTGTACCAGGCTCGGCGCAGCCAATCCAGGGCGATGAGAATCGTCTGAATGCCCTCCCTCTTGATCCTGTGAAGGACCCGGGGTAGGAGAGGGAGAGGGGGGGGGGGGAAGACCAGTGCATCTACTGCGCATGCCCGGGAATCTCTTGTCCACGAGATGAAGGTGGGAAGCTTGTGGTTGATTCTGGATGCCATCAGATCCACGTCCGGACGGCTCCAAAGGAGACAGATGGAGTCAAACACCTCTGAGTGCAGAGACCACTCGCCCGGGTCCACGGTCTTCCGGCTGAGGAAGTCCACCGTCCAGTTCTCCACTCCTGGAATGTAGACTGCCGATAGCACTGGTAGATGTTCCTCCGCCCACTTTAGAATTTTCTCCGACTCCGCCATCACCGCCCGACTGCGGAATCCCCTATGGTGGCTGATGTACGCCACTGCATTGGCATTGTCCGACTGGATACGGACTGGCAGTCCCCTCAGGAGAGGAGTCCAATGAAGCACGGACAAATAAATGGCCCGAAGTTCCAGGATGTTGATAGGGCAGTCTGGATTCCAACAGAGACCATTTCCCTTGGACTGTCCGAGGTGGGAAGATTCCGCCCCATCCGAGGAGGCTGGCATCAGGGGCGATGACCGACAATGGATCGGGGATTTGCCGGAGACCAAGGTTGGAGTGGAGTGCAACCACCTGAGGTCCAACCGCACCCGTGGAGGAAGGGCGATGGTATGGTCCAAGAAACTTGGTGTCTTGTCCCAGGACGACAAGATCGCCTGCTGGAGAGGACGAGTGTGAAATTGCGCAAACGGAAGTGCCTCGAAGTAAGAGACCATCGTTCCCAACACCCGCATGCAAAACCGGATCGACGGATGTCTGTGCCGGAGAAGAAGACAAACCGACAGCTGAAGGGATAACAGTTTGTCCAAGGGGAGGCAGAGGCCGTGCCGAGGATCATGCCGAGGAAAGTAATCCGTCTGCTGGGATGCAGTGCTGACTTCTGGAAGTTTACCAGCCAGCCGAAACGTGCCAGGGTGATGAGTACATTCGTTCTGACCGAAGGTCGCAGGATGTCATCCAGATAAGGGATCAGGGTGATGCCCCTGGAACGAAGAAGGGCGAGGAGAGGAGCAAGCACCTTCTTAAACACTCGCAGTGCTGTTGCTAGGCCAAAGGGTAGAGCCACAAACTGATAGTGGAGAGACTCCACCACAAAGCGAAGAAAACGCTGGTGCGCAGGAGCAATGGGAATGTGAAGGTACGCGTCCTGAATGTCCACCGAGGAAAGGAACTTGCCCCGTTCCAGAGAGGCAACCACGGAGCAAAGAGACTCAATCCTGAAGTGCTGGACCCTGACACACCGGTTCAGTAACTTGAGGTCTAGCACCGTGTAAACGGATCGTCCTTTCTTGGGGATAACAAACAGATTTGAATAAAAACCTGTGAACTGCTCCGCAAGCAGAACCAGGGAGATCACTTCCCGGACGAGAAGGGACTGTAATGCCTGAAAAAAAAGGCAACGGCTCAAACTCTGTCTCTGGGCGGCTGGGAAAGGAAGAATCGGTCCGGCAGGTGGAGGCTAACTCGAGCTTGTAACCCAAGGTTATCTCAAGTACCCATTCGTTGGAAATGTGGGACCGCCAAACTTCCTGAAAAAGGAGGAGCCATGCTGAAGATTGTCTATTGGCCTGGGCGCGGGCAGGTCGTGCCTGCGAGCGCAAGGCTGGTTGAGGTTTGAAGGACGGTTTTCTCTTCTGCTCTTGATTAAGACGGGCGTGTGCCGGAGAAGCGCCGAAAGAAGCGCAAACGGGAGTTCGAGGGCCTGGAGCGAACCAGACCCCTGGCCTTGCCCTTTAGGAGGTGGGTACTTTTATCATCCGTGGCCTCAGATGATCTCGTCCAAAAGAGTAACGAACAGACGAGAACCCGGAAAGGGAAGCTCCGTAAGAGAACGCTTTGACGAGGAGTCTGCAGCCCAGACTTTAAGCCACAACTCGCACCGTAAGGCGAAGGTGAGAGTGGATGAGCGGGCAACAAGAGTACTTCCCTGCAGGGCCAAAGACTGGAGGTCCGCCGGGGAAGGTCAGCCATAATGTCCTGGTGCAGGCGAAGGGCCCATTCAGAGACCGCCTTAGCCACCCACGCTGAGGCAAAAATGGGATGATTAGCGGAACCAGCTGCCGCAAAGGCGGACTTAGTAAAAGACTCCAGGCGGCGATCCACAGGGTCCTTAGCGAAACGCTTTACGGGCGGGTCCACTTTGGGCGGGGACGACAATTTTGCGACCAGGTCTGGTGGAAAGGGGTATAACAGATTGAGGTGCTTAGAAGCGCCAAAACGACGATCTGGATGGTCCCATGCCTTGGCAATGACGCCCGAAAAATCGTCATGCAAGGGAAAGGCCTTAGGGGCTTGTCTCGAGCGGAGAAACTAAACTCCCTGGTGGCTAGATGAAGGAGTCGTCCTGAACTTGAAAGGCGTAGCGGACAGCCACGACCAGGCTATCTACCATGGAAGAAATCTTAGAAGATTGTTCCTGATCCAGATCCGAGTCTGAATCAAGTACCTCCCCTTAGTACAGTGTCTAGCCTGGGAGGGAGGACATGTCTGTGCGTGGCCTCAGGGGAGGTGGAGACACTGAGGCGTCAATAGAGGAAAATTGTCCTGTTCTGGGCCGCTTGTGAAGTCTGCCCCTAGGTTGGTCTTCCGAGGAAGGTGTGGGATGCGCAGGCGAGGACTGGTCAACCAATCGACCCATGAGAGAAAGGGTGGATTGGGAAACTTTTGATAGGATCTCTACTGCCCAGGACAGGGCGTGGGCCCAATCCGGTTCCACACGGTTAGGGAGGCAGTGCGGCTGCTCAGGAGGGATGACTAGGGCCGGTCTGGGCGCACAGCATGCGGTACACAGGGAGTCCGACTAGCCGCGAGGAAACTTGAACTCGCATTTAGCGCAAGGGTAGTGGGTGGGGGCTGGTGGCGGGCGGGCGTCAGACGTGGGTTTGGACATGGCTCTAAGAGCTGGTCCCAGGGCTGGAGGGATATAGGGTTGTCCTATCAGAAAAGCTGCAGGTGGAACCAGCTCCTGATATCCCCCAATGAATCTTCCTGCTGACCGAGGTGTGAAGAGGGAGAGGAATGCAGACTTCTCCCAGGGCCAGCGTAGGAAAAAGAGGCAACCCTGCCCTCTTAGGAGTGGCCGAGGGCCCCGCCCTGCAAGGGTAGGGGGCAGGAGGAGGGTCCAGAGAAAATTAGGCCTAGTAGGCCCCGAGACCGGGAGCTAAATTAGTTGCGGTGGCCGGCACTTCCGGTTGACGAAAACCAAAAGTGGAGCAGGAGGAGCGGAGGCTGCCCGGTAGAAAGGGCGCAAACTAGAGACATCACGAGAGGAGGAGGAAACAAGCCTGAGGCACACGGGGGCCAAGACGGCCGCAAACCGGGCTAGGCCGCAAAAGAAGCCGGGGGGCTAAATTAGTTGCTGCGGCTGGCCGTAAAGCACTTCCGGCCGAAAATTAAGGGCGGAACTGAAGGAGCGAGAACTGCCCGGGAGAGAGGGCGCACACCGTAGACCAGCCAGAGGAGTAGAAAAAAGGGGCCGAGGCGCGCGGGGACTGGGAAGGTCTCCAACCAAATAGGGACTGGGGCCTAAATTAGAGGGGCGGGCACCAGAACGACACTTCCGGGGTGGCCGCCAGAAGGAGATGCCACCCCAAGACCCCCTGATCCAGGGCCAAATCCCCAAGGGAGGAGAACATTTGGGCCCCAGGGAGGAAAAAGGGGAAGGAGGGGAGCGGGCAGTGGGGAATAGGGGAGGAATACCAATCCGGCCTACTCACACCATCTTCCTCCTTTTTTATTCACCCTCCCTCGATGGGTCCAGCAGGGTCACCTCTTCAGCTGCTGGCACCGAAGTGGCAGGAAGCTGGCAAGGAGGAAGGGCAGGATCCAGATGACCCCTTGGCTGGCAGGAAGCAGGGAGGCGAGGCTGCCCTGGTCCTATTTTTCTTCTTGGGGGAGCTGGACTGGGAGGGAAGCGGACCCAGGCCATGGTCCCCGGAAGAACAGGGAGGCCAGGCGGCCCTGTTCCCCCAGCCTGAAAAGGAAACAAAATAAAAAAAACTGCAGAATTGACCCTGCAGCGGAGGGAGGTCTGCCTCCTACGACACAAAGCTAAAAACCGATATGCTCTCTCCAGGCTGGAGGGGATATAGCCGGCGGCAGGAGCTAACATTTTTTAGCCTAGTGTCACCTCCCAGCGGCAGCAACAGCTATACCCACGGTCCTGTGTCCCCCAATGATATGAGTGAGAAAGGGAGATATCTGGTGCATGTCATGGTGAACACACAATTACTCCACCTGTAGTAGTGGGTAACGTGGCTGCTTGGAGTGTCAACAAGAAGCTATAAAGTATAAGAACATAGAAAAAACAAATGTGCCCTTTAAAAAATTGATTCACATTTGTACTTAAAGGGGCATTTTCATCTTAGACATATATGACATATCCACAGGATAGCCAATAAATATATGGTAGATGCAGATCCCACCTCTGAGAACCTCCAGAACTGGGACCGCAACCTTTCCTTTACTACCTGGTGCTCTGTGTCACTGTGAATGGACAGGTTCTTACACATATGCAGCTTTCTTCATTCCCTTCTATAGGAGTATCCTGTAGATATACTATAAGTGTCTAACAATCAGAATAAGACCTTAAGGTGAAAACAGTTTTACGAGCGTATACCTCAGTAGAAGGCATGAGAGCAATTCATACATAAAATCTATTGACCAACCAAAGATGCACATCTCACTTCTCACCTTTCAGAAACCATGATCAGCCTGCGCGTCATGTACCTTTGGTATTCCAAGTTTACTGTAAGAAAATACACCAGTAAGAGTGATATAACTATATGGTTTGACAGGCACTTCTTGTGTGAGAACAAAGCTAATAAAAGGGTCTCCCATGAAGCCCACTTAACAGTCTGCCTGCGCTCTCATTTGCTCCAGTCTTTGCTCAATCTTTGGAGCGAGCAAATTAATTTACCAACTTTTACACTCGCTGCAAAGTCATTCTGTCACCAATTTTATGCTGCCCTAAAGACAGCACAAGATGGTGACAGAGACCCTGATTAAAACTTGGGGTTACTTACTTACCTCACTATTGGGCAGCTCCAGCACAAAGTGTTAGTTCGCTCAGTACTGTGCGGGAGCTCGGATGTTCCCCATATTCAAGAGCTCCTGGCTGCCCCTTCTGCTGATGATTGACAACCATGCTATGATGAAATGTGTATAGATAAAAGGCTGCCAATTGGAGCAGGAAGGGGGATGACGACTCATGAATATAAAGACTCCGAAGTTTGGGTACTACATGGCTCAGCCTGAACCAGGTACTGTTCATTAGTGAGAGAACAAGGCTGGGTCTATCTCTGAGTCATGAGAATTATGCTGACCTCAGATAGGACTGTATAAAACTGTTGTTCCCTTTAACTCCTTAAGGACACAGCCTTATACCAGGCCATTTTTTGCTAATCTGACCAGTGTCGCGTTAAGTGGTGATAACTTTAAAAAGCTTTTACTTATCCAGGCCATTCTGAGATTGTTTTTTTTATCACACATTGTACTTCATGACAATGGTAAAATGAAGTAAAAAAAATAAAAATCATTTTTATTTACCAAAAAATAACAAATTTACCCAAATTTTGGAAAAAAATGCAAATTTCCAAGTTCAATTTCTCTACTTCTATAATACATAGTAATACCTTCAAAAATAGTTATTACTTTATATTCCCCATATGTCTACTTCATGTTTGGATCATTTTGGGAATGACATTTTAGTTTTTGGGGACTTTACAAGGCTTAGAAGTTTAGAAGCAAATCTTGAAATTTTTCCGAAATTTTCAAAAACCCAATTTTTAGGGACCAGTTCAGGTCTAAAGTCACTTTGTGAGGCTTACATAATAAAAACCATCCAAAAATGATCCCATTCTAGAAACTACACCCCTCAAGGTATTCTAAACTGATTTTACAAACGTCGTTAACCCTTTAGGTGTTGCACAAGAGTTATTGGCAAATGGAAATGTCTAAAGTAATAACTGGAATGGGGCAACTACAGTACCCTGAAAGATTTTCAAAATTAGGGTTATTCACTATAGAATAAAGACGACTGAGGGGACGTGGATCTGGCGGCGAGGGACTGGAACAAGGGGATACTAGTATAAAAGTTATCCACGTACAGGTGGTAACCTTTATCTAGCAGTGGGTGCATAAGGTCCCACACAAGTGTCCCGCTAACACCCAGAGTGGGGGGACATTCTGGGGGTTGAATACGGGAATCTCGCCCCTCGTACACACTAAACTTGTAAGTGTACCCTGAGGTACTCTCACAAAGTTTGTACAGCTTCACGCCATACCTCGCCCGCTTTAAGGGAACATACTGGCGGAAAATGAGTCTCCCCTTGAACGCAATGAGAGACTCATCAACCGCGACCTCCCTTCCAGGTACATAGGCCTGTACAAATTTGGCCCCAAAGTGATCGATGACCGGGGGAAATGCTGCATGGGGGGGACATGCAGCATGATGCAGGCATTTCCGGATGGCCTCAAACTGGGTACGTGTCATGGTCGTACTGTAAAGTGGGGTCTGGTAGAGGACGTCCCCACTCCAGTAATGCCTGACCCTAGGTTTCTTGACTAGGCCCATGTGCAGAATGAGGCCCCAAAACGTCCTCATCTCGGCTGCACTGACCGGGGTCCAGCCACCAGGCCTAGCCAAAAAGGAGCCCGGGTGTTGATCAACAAACTGTTGGGCTCACAGGTTTGTTTGCTCCACCATTAGATTTACAAAGTGGTCACTGAAAAAAAGACTAAAGTAGTCGTATTCAGTGAAGCCCACTGTGGAAATATGGATTCCTGGTTGGCCTACAAAATCAGGAATCACGGGCTCTAAACGCTTTGGGGTACACCAGACAAGTTTACCGGCAGGGGGCTCCGGTGGATTTAACTGGTGGGCTGGAAAACTAGTAAGAGCCCCAGAGCTGCTCGTACTAGGGTGGGCCACAGGGTCCCTAGCATGGCAGTCCCCTTGTTCCGCCTTGGGGGCTCATCATCATCGCTAGATGATGAGGAGGACGCGGATGACAAAAGGAAAGTGGGGTCATCCTCGTCCTCACTAGGACTCTCTGAGTCAGAGGCAAGCTGGGCGTATGCCTCCTCAGCCGAGAACATCCGGCGGGCCATAGGGGAGTGTGTGTCTGCGTGTGTGTGTGCGTGTAAATCTTTATTCAGTGTGTGTGGGGGCACGGGTGTTCGCGAACTCGCCCTAAACCTAACAGACAAAAATAAATAAATGACTAACTAAAAAAAGGGCAAAAAATGTGAAAAAAAAAAATGTGAAAAAAACCCCCCGAAAATCGCTGATCAACCTGTCCAAAGTTGATCAGCGATGGGGTGTGAGATGCGCTAACAGTGGCCGGACGCTAAGAGTGCTGGCTACAATCAGCGTACGCACACAAAAAAAACCTGCCGGCGCCCCAAAAATGTCCCGGTACTTAAGGAAACAGGGTTTACCTGTACGTCCTGTGTAGTTCCAATCACTGCCGCACGGCCGGCAGTGATCAGAACGGGGTGCCTGTTGAAATCATTCAGCAGGCACCCTGTGACAATGCCTAGGGGGGTCCTGTGACCCCCCCCCCCCCCCATTGCCGATCGCTACAAACTATGGAGACACTACAACAAAATTATATTATTGTGTAAAACCTTAATAAATAAAAAAGGTATACATATTAGGTATTGCCATGTCCGTAAGAACCTGCTCTATAAAAATATCACATGATCTAACCCCTCAGGTGAACAACGTAAAAATAAAAAATAAAAATGGTGTCAAAAAAAACATAATTTTGTCACCTTACAGCACAAAAAGTGTAGTAGCAAGCGATCAAAAAGGTATACGCACCCCAAAAATCATAACATTAAAACAGTCATCTCATCAAAAAATGAGACCCTAACTAAGACAATTGCCCAAAAAATATAAAAAAAATGTCTCTCAGACTATGGAGACACTAAAATGATTTTTTTTGTTTCAAAAATGATATTATTGTGTAAAATTTAAATTAAAATTTAAAAAGTAAACATATTAGGTATCCCTGCGTCCGTATCAACCTGCACTATAAAAATAGCACATGATCTAATCTGTCAGATGAACGTTGTAAATAATAAAAAATAAAAACTGTGCCAAAACAGGTATTTTTTGGCAAATTTTCCATTTTAATCCATTTTTCTCCGTAACAAAGCAAGGGTTAACAGCCAAACAAAACTTAATATTTATTGCCCTGATTCTTTAGTTTACAGAAACACCCCATATATGGTCGTAAACTGCTGTATGGTCAAACGGCAGGGCGCAGAAGGAAAGGAATGCCATGTGGATTTTGGAAGGCAGTTTTTGCTGGACTTGTTTTTTGACACCATGTCCCATTTGAAGCCCCCCCCTGATACACCCCTAGAGTAGAAACTCCAAAAAGTGACCCCATTTAAGAAACTACACCCCTCAAGGTATTCAAAACTGATTTTACTAACTTTGTTAACCCTTTAAGTGTTCCACAAGAGTCAATGGCAAATGGAGATGAAATTTCTGAATTTCTATTTTTTGTTACTTTGCTTCACAAAAAGTGTAATATAGAGCAACCAAAAATCATATGTACCCTAAAATAGTACCAAAAAAACTGCCACCTTATCCCATAGTTTCCAAAATGGGGTCACTTTTTTGAAGTTTCTACTCTAGGGGTGCATCAGGGGGCTTCAAATGGGACATGGTGTAAATAAACCAGTCCAGTGAAATCTGCCTTCCAAAAAACACACGGCCCTCGTTTCCCTCTACGCCCTGACGTGGGGCGTACAGTGGTAAACCGCAGAGTCAGGGCAATAAATATACAGTTTTGTTTGGCTGTTAACCCTTGCTTTGTTAGTGGAAAAAATTTATTAAAATGGAAAATTTGGCAAAAAATTCTGAAATTTCATCTCCATTTGCCATCAACTCTTGGGGAACACCTAAAGGGTTAATGATGTTTGTAAAATCAGTTTTGAATACCTTGAGGGGTGTAGTTTCTAGAATGGGGTCACGTTTGGGTGGTTTCTATTATGTAAGCCTCACCAAGTGACTTCAGACCTGGTCCCTAAAAAGTGGGTTTTTGAAAATTTTCAAGATTTGCATCTAAACTTCTAAGCCTTCTAACGTCCCCAAAAAATAAAATGGCATTCCCAAAATGATCCAAACATGAAGTAAACATATGGGGAATGTAAACTAATAACTATTTTTGGAGGTATTACTATGTATAATAGAAGTAGAGAAATTGAAACTTTTGTAAATTTGGTATTTTTTTATAAATAAAAATGATTTTTTTTGACTCCATCTTACTAGTGTTATGAAGTACAATATGTGACGAAATCTCAGAATGGCCTGGATAAGTAAAAGCGTTTTAAAGTTATCACCACATAAAGTGACACTGGTCAGATTAGCAAAAAATGGCCTGGTCCTTAAGGTGAAATAAGGCTGTGTCCTAAGGGGGTACGCCCTGTGTCCATAACAGGTTAAGTGAATATTAGAGAACTGGCAAATTGACTCACACATTGTATGGACTTATCCGCAAAGAAGGCTACACAATTCTCTTATCTTTAGGCCTAATGCACACGACCGTTTTTGCGGCTCGGGTGCGGACCCATTCACTTCAATGGGGCCGCAAAAGATGCGGACAGCACTCCATGTGCTGTCCGCATCCGTTGCTCCGCTCCATGGCCCTGCAAAAAAAAAAAAATTGCGTGTCCTATTCTTGTCTGTTTTGCGGACAAGGATAGGCATTTCTACAATGGGTCGCCTGTTTCGTTCCGCAAATTGCGGAAGGCTCACGGGCGGCTTCCGTTTTTTGCGGATCTCCGGTTTGCGGCACCGCAAAAAACAGAACGGTGGTGTGCATGAGGCCTTAACTGAGATGAGACAAAAGTCTAAATGCAGTTCTGTTCAATCCCCGATATTCTGCCCGTCTAAAGGTGCCACAGATCAACCAATGAACGAGTGAAACACCTCAATCATAGTTCCTGGGAAGCAGATCGTCCTGTCTAAACAGCGCTTTGCTGCCTAGGAACAATGATTCTGTATGGGGACGAGCGATAGCAGCCATTGCTCATCCTCATACTATGGAGGTGATCGCTGCATGTAAATCCAGAACTTCACCTTCACTTAATGAGCAGCTAATTGTTGAGAAGGAACGCTTCCTGATAATCGGCTGCTTCTCAGATAGTGTAAATGCCGCTTTACTCTTGTACAAACTACTTAGTTAAACAGCTACAGGAAATATTGTGTAATTAGTAAAGAGCGCTGGAATTTTGGGCCATTTTCCTGTTGAAAAAGTTTGGTAGACATGTTTCATAGAGGATTGTACATATTAGGCGTACTCCATTCACCTTCAGTTCTCTCCTCATAATACTTCCCAAAAGCTTCATCCTTAGGGATATTGGGATACAGATATTTCAGTGGGTTCTCCGGGATGTTTTCCTCGGTCAGAAGTTGGTAGTTCCGGATGATCTCTGTGAGGGGGATGTGGCCTAACTCCTTTTTGGTGAAGGGCTTAACAGACTGGATTGAATAGGTTCCTGTGAGGAGACATGTCAATCACTTTACGAAACCGCTGTTATATATAATGCAACATATTTTCTTATCTCATGTCAGACTGCTCCATTTTCACCTTGACATCATGTATACTGTAATTGCATGTCTAGCCATGTTCACCATAAGATAATGAAAAGGATAACTAATGTCACAAACAAGACTAACCCGTGCTCACAGCAGGATTACGGTATATTGGTATAGCCTACCATCAGGCTGGTGGTCCACCCAGGAACATGTAATCCCTCCATCACGCATGCTTTCACTAAAGCGAAGGAGAAAGGTACCCTGTTGCTTGGTCTTCAGAATATCTTCCTCTGTAGTCCGACTCACAAACCCCATCACATGGCTGTCACAATGAGAAAAAATAAAAATGTAGAGGGAGAAGGAGTGAGTTATTGAGACCACCAAGATGCAAAGTGTATACAGTCTACATAAACAGGACTCAACATCAAAACTGAAAACTACACAGCAAGATACCACACAATGTGTGCGCTGACAGATTTCTATCACAGCCAGCATGAACTTTATCAGCACTGTGTGCTAGAGTAGCTCTTCTGCCAGATCAGACTAGACAAACAACCTCCCACATCTGAGCCTTACGTGCCTATGGCCTTGTCACCGATTCCCAGGCTATCCTTCCTTGGACTACTTTTGGAACGTACTAACCACTTCATACTGGGAACATCCCACAAGACCTGGGGCTGAATTTATCATTAAAGGGGTATTCCCATTGCTAGTACAGTATATGCCTCCATTGTCTGTTAGGTGCGGGTCCCACCTCTGAGACCCCCACCTATGCTGAGGATGGAACAGGGAAAGCGATAGCTGCAGGACCCTGGGTTTCCCAGGGTCCAGCCACCGCCAAACGCTCTCCCCATACTAGTGAATGGGAGCACATCACACTTGTGTGGCCACCGCTCTCATTCATTTTTATGGGGCTGACGGAAAAAGCAGAGGCCCAATAGAAATGAATGGCTCCATTCTCGGTGTAGGTGCGGGTCCCCCAATGAAAGCAACGCGTCACAGAAAACCAATAGCTACTTGATTTTTGGTGATGGTGGTCAGTACTGGTTACTTAATTATCTCACGTAAGCAAAGTGAACATTTTATATATCTCATCCTAAGACTTACCCATCATTCCAGGTGTCTAATAGGCGTGCTACCACAAGACCTAAAACTGCATCAAACCACTCCCAAAAGGTGAAGGATGCACCATGCATATTTTCCTGTAAAATTGATAAGTAAAAGTAGTAGATTTGTAAACTGCTTTACACCCAATACATTTTGCTTACTGTATGAGGTTTATACCATTCAGCTCAGATTCCACCAGCCCTCCCAATTCTCCTCTATTTATTCCTGTCTGTTGCATCATTGCCATGCTAGAATAGTGCTCCATACAGCTCTGAATGATATGACCAGATTTTTCTAACACCTCTTCACACCATACTGTCCTGACTATTATGTTGCATTAACCATTCCTGATAAAAGATTAGTGATGCCCCTTATACTATGTTCACATCACATCTGTGATGCTTTAACCCTTTCGGGACACCGCATATTTTTAATTTTAGTTTTTCCCTCCCCGCCTTCCAAGAGTCATCATTTTTTTTAGTTTTCTGTTCACGTAGCCGTATAGGGGTTTGTTTCTTGGGGGACAAGTTGTGCTTTTTAATTGCAGTATTTATTTTTGCCATAGGTTGTATTTGGATGGATATTATTATGTGGTACAATTATGGCAAAATTCCATTTATATCGTTTTTAATATGCTTTACCTATATGCTTTGCACCGCCATATTATGACAGCCATAACTTATATTTCTGTCTTCAGAGCAGCATTTTGTAGGATGTACTGTATTTTTTGGTTCAATTTTGGGGGGTCCATACGACTTTTTGATCACCTTTTATTCAAAGTTTTGGAAAGGACAAGGTGACCAAAAATGGTGGACAAGCAAATTTTCTTTTTATTTTCTGTTACGGTATACACTGCACAGGAAAAATATTTTTATGGTTAAATAGTTCAGACAATTTTGGACACGGCTATACCTGTACGCGATTTGAATTTTTGGACTTGATCTTTTAGTTGCCTTATGGAGTTGGACAAGCCAGTCTTCTGATCGCTTTCCCATAGACCACAATAGAATAGTATTGCAGTCTATGGGATTTTCAGAGCCTGCCTGTGAAGCTGTGCCCCATGCACAACTTTTCAGGTAGTTAGACATGACAGCCCTGGGAACTTTCTTATGACCCCAAACTATCATCGCATCCAATCGGAACCCTGAGATTTATGAGGGGTTAAATGACTGGTATTAGAGTCATCGCCGATCCCAGTCATTGCAGCTGGGCGTTGGCTGTTATATACAGCAAACTCTGGATTCGTATAGAGTGGGCTCAGTGTGTACAGCACTCCATGACGTAACTGTATGTTGTGGTGTGCAAAAGCGGGATAAGGGCTAAAATTAGATCAAGATTATGATGCTTTCCGCAATACAGTCAGGTGTTGCATATATCTGCAGCTCTCACTCCCGATCTGGTTTCTAAACATGCTCGCTCCAGTTATATCACAGCTAGCACTGTGATCCCGGTCTTGTTTTAAAGTTTATATTCTTGTAGCTCTAGCTGCTATACAGCCTGAGCTAGACCAGATTGAAGCACACCCCACCTCCCCTTTCGGTGACTTTGATCTCAGCCAGCATGGTGGAAGAGTGGAAGAGCAGTGGGGAACATGCTGCAGGGAGAGAAAGAGAGGCATTGATCCTCCTCTCCCTTTGTAGCTGTGCATGATACCAGGGGAGGGGGCTAACATGGACTTGTGTTATCACCTTCCCTTCATATCACAAAGCATACCTGCTCTCTTTTTTTAAATCAGATATCTCTTTATTATCAGTTTTCAGACTTTTTATCATCATTATGACATACTTTGTTGACAAAAAGCACATCCATTATCATGCATATACTATAGACACATTGCAAAGCATATGGCTACACAGTAAAGACATACAACTAAGCATAAAGTCGTACAGTACAGATATTGTTATGGTAATCAATAAAACCACCCACTAACAAGTAACCCCTTTAACCCCTCCCCCAACCCCAGACCCTACAAAAGCAGGACACATCGACATCAACCTCCCTTCATCTCCACCCCTGGGGTGTCGGCACTGCAATAACCATTAGCAAACTATCACCCGTCTCCATTTTCCAGTCATCTATAAACCCATAGAGTATGTCTACCAATCATCCACATCCGCATTCAACCATATCTCAATTTCAAGTCGACCAACAACCAGTTTTGGCATATACACATCACACATACCAATCATTGAGGACTATCCCCCCCCCCCCTTTCTCATCTATACTCCGAAATCATAGAGAACTTCTTGTAAGCGCCAACCAAGAACTACAGCATCCAGAGTTATCGATCCAACTTCCCCATATTGCCTCAAATTTGGACAGATTCTTCCTTTTTTGATAAATCCCCCTTTCTAGGCGAATCACCACGTTTAGTCTAGCGACGTATTCTGAGATATCTGGAGGCACTGGTTGGATCCATTTTGCCGCCAACGGTTTCCTTGCTTGTTATAGCATTCTCCATATTCCAGTGGCTATAACAGATTGCAAGTTATCCTCTGGCATAATACCCAATAGGCACAGCTTAGGGTCTAGGGTAAGACTAGCACTATATACCTTGTTTACAAGGTGTAGTACAGCCCTCCAGTACGAGGTCAGTGAAGGGCAAGCCCACATCATATGTAGTAGATCCGCCTCAGCACTTCCACATTTTGGACAAGTCGGACTATCTCTACAGCCTATTTTATGTAAAAACACTGGGGTCTTGTACACCCTATGTATTAAGTACAGATGGGATAGACGCGCCGCTTCACTAAGAGATAAATCGGGGGTGAGGTCTAACACTTCCGCTCATTGCTCATTCGTGAGTACACCCACATCCCTCTCCCAATGTGGTCTACTTTTAAGGGGATATCCTTTAAGAAGGTCCTCTAATAAGGCTTGATATACCGTGGAGATCGCTCCCTTTACTGATCGTGCATTAACCGCCGCACCTAACGTTTGATTGGACACAAACGTCACCGGGGCTGCTTTGGATTGGACTTCCAATGCATGCCTGAGCTGCAGATATCTATAGAACTGTGACGAGGGCAGCCCAAATTCAGAACACAGCTGCTGGTATTGCTTTAAGATCCCATTAGAATAAATATGCCCTAAGTTCCATATAACTTTATTATTCCACTGGGAGAATCCATTCAGGCCACCTATTTCATGGAGCACAGAATTGTTCCATAGAGGCGAGATGTTCATTAACCCCTTTATTCCTAAGATAGTTTTTGCTTTACTCCATACCCTCCTCATGAGTTGTAAAGTTGGAATACCCCCCATTTCTCCTTTTACCTCTCCTTCTATAGCTGCTAGCGGGGGAGATCTATACGAAGCCCACCCCATCAGCCTGCCATTTTTCCCTCCCAGGTCGCCTAATACTCCCCACCCCTTGAAATGCTGTAGTTGGGCTGACAAGAAATATAACATAGGATTAGGCAAGGCCAGACCACCTGCATCTTTATTCCTCTGCAAAATTTTGTATCTGATCCTGCCTCTATTATTTTTCCATATAAAGAACCGAAACAGTTGTTAGAGATATAATCTGCAGGGTTCATCGATACTATCACTCTGAGATATTTAAACGATTGTACCACTTTGAGCTCAGAGATATTGGCATGACGGGCTTGCACTTGAGAAGATACTGGGAGGATTACTGACTTATCCCAGTTTATGAGAAGTCCAGACTGGTCACAAAATTGTGATATTATAGAGATTATAGAATCAATGGAACCAGCTAGATCACCTACATAAATCAGCATATCGTCTGCATACAAAGATACGCGTTCTTCCATAGAACCAGTCACTAGCCCTCCCTACCAGCGGTGTAGATCTTAAAAGACATGCTAATGGTTCTATTGCTATCGCAAATAATAAGGGAGACAACGGACAACCTTGTCTCATCCCCCTCTGCAGAGCAATCGCAGGTGATAACTGACCATTCACTCTAATTCTGGCTCTGGGCTCACAGTATAAGAGCTTGACCCATTTTAAAAAAACCTGATCCGAAGCCCATCTTAGACATGACAGCCCACAGATATTCCCACTCAACCCTGTCAAAAGCTTTGGCAGCGTCAAGTGAGACCACCGCAGCCTTACTATCCTGTCCGTCTCCTCCCTCCAGCTGGAGATTCAAGAATAGTCGCCTAAGGTTCAAAGCCGTAGATTTTCCAGGCATAAATCCAGATTGAAAAAATATGGGGGATTCAGCCCGCACAACCCCTAGCAGGTGCAGATTGCTATGGCGAAATACAGATACAAACGTAAAAACACAAAATGCAATCGCACACTGCAACCAGCACTCTGCCCTGCCTTTATGCTGGATGTTGAGTAAGGCATTGGTGTACATTTTGGCCAAAGCGTAATAAGCCACTCACCACATCAAGGTCGCCTTAATGAGTGGTCCCTAAAACTAGTTCCTACCTTTTATGGGCCATGACAGCCACACAAAGTCCAGGGAGCGCAGGTACAGCATGCACGCCAAGCACACTCTGCTTTTAACCCCGTCCGGTGCCATTACAGCTTTCATCGGATCCAGGGATGCAAGTACCAACATGCATGCTGAGCCCACTATATACTTCTCCTGGAGCCTAATGGCTACTGGTAGGTGCTATACAAGCAGACTCAGTTTTATACTGACTTTAAAACCAGCCTCCAGGGCATACTAACTGGTCAGGTGTGCATGACTGCTTGGAGATCGCCACGCCTCCAATATATACTACAAAGAAAAAAATATGTGGGATTCAGCCCGCACAACCCCTAGCAGGTGCAGATTGCTATGGCATAATACAGATACAAACGCAAAAACACAAAATGCAATCGCACTCTGCAACCAGCACTCTGCCCTGCCTCTATGCTGGATGTTGAATAAGGCATTGGTGTACATTTTGGCCAAGCGTAATAAGCCACTCACCACGTCAAGGTCACCTTAATGAGTGGTCCCTAACACTAGTTCCTACCTGTTATGGGCCATGACAGCCACACAAAGTCCAGGGAGCGCAGGTACAGCATGCACGCCAAGCATACTCTGCTTTTAACCCCGTCCGGTACCATTACAGCTTTCATCGGATCCAGGGATGCAAATACCAACATGCATGCTGAGCCCACTATATACTTCTTTATGTGGCTGTCATGGCCCATAAAAGGTAGGAACTAGTGTTAGGGACCACTCATTAAGGCGACCTTGACGTGGTGAGTGGCTTATTACGCTTTGGCCAAAATGTACACCAATGCCTTATTCAACATCCAGCATAAAGGCAGGGCAGAGTGCTGGTTGCAGAGTGCGATTGCATTTTGTGTTTTTGCGTTTATAAATCCAGATTGATCATCGTGGATAATAGTTTGAATGACCCTATTTAAACGATTGGCCAAGACTTTAGCCAGAAGTTTTACATCCACTGTCAGGAGAGATATGGGCCTGTAGGAGTCTACTAGAGAGGGGTCCTTGCCGGGCTTGGGTATTACTACTACTATCGCCTCTCTCATAGAACAGGGCAACCTACCCTCTCGATATGCATCTTTAAAAACAGCTAGCAGGTGCGGAAGTAGTAATTCCCCATGTTTCTTATAGAATTCCCCAGGGAGACCATCCCCCACAGGCGCCTTTTCATTGGGGATGGAATTCAGCGCCATCTCCAGTTCCTCTAAAGCTATATCTTCATCAAGAAGCATCATATTCTCCTCAGATAAGACAGGGATGTTAATCCCCTCTAAATAGTTGGATCTATCCGACGCATTAGTGACCAGCCTGGACTTATACACCTCCCCAAAATGAGTATAGAACTCTCCCAAGATGTTCTCATCTCCTGTTACTAATTGCTCTCCAGTTCCTCTAATTGAGGCTATACAGGAAGGACCAATTTGTGCTTTAGTCACAGTAGCCAACAAGTGGCCCGCACTTTCCCCTTCAGCGACATACCTGCTCTCTGATCAATGGGTCTCTTTTACTTCCACAAAAGGATTAGGAATATGAACGCTTGCTAATCTAATCAGCCACAACCCAGACATTCACCAGTGTCCTGGTCATAGCATCAAATACTTGCACCCCACACATACAAACATCAATAATGTTTCCATGTGTCACTGTCCCCATCCTGTCCACAATAAGACATCTGCAACATGTCTGTCTGTGAGCAAACTTAAGGAGGACCTGTCAGCATTCCTGACATGTCTGCGTTAGTAACTACTCGCATTCCCCATGTAATAACAATTCTGGATCATCTATTGTTAAGACTATGTTGCGCCGTTCCTTTATAATTTCTATTAGAAGTTTACAAATAAATTGCCAGCAGTCTGCAGTAAAGGTACTGCTGGGTGTTACCAGTAGCGGGTGTGCCTGACTCTGTCTAATCAGTGCTGTTGGTGTCAGACTGTTCAGGGACATATGCTCAACTGGTAACACCCATCTGTACCTTTACTGCAAGCTGCTAAAAATGAATTAATAACTTTTAGTAGAAATAAAAAAGGAATGGTACAACATAGAGTCATAAGAATTGATGTTCCAGAACTGTTATTACATGAGGAATGCAAGTAGAAGCGGATCAAAACATTCAGCAATGGGGTGGTGGGAAGCCAATAGCAGGCTAGGGAGGCTCGTTCCCGTTGCGGCCTGCTATTGGCTGACCGCGCCCCCCCCCCCCCTCTTATGTTTTGATCCGAGTGACAGGGAGATGCAGAGGCGGCCATGTGGGCATAAAAAGTGACGCGGGTGCCGGGAGCAGGGTAGGTTTAACCAGTGTGAGGGGCACAGGCATTTTGGTGGGCATTATAGGGGTTGGATAACCCCTTTAGGTTTAGGGATTTGTAATCCTGCACGGTCACATCTCTGAAGAAGACTCTCAGCCCTTGCTCTGCTAATCTGAGCTGCAGTGAAGGGAGGAAATTATCAGGGCCGGGCTTAATGTCCAGCCCTGTCAATCTAGTGGCAGGTGGGCGCTTCTTTACCTGTGGATGAAGTCCTGCTGATGAGAAAAGTCGATTTGTTAGAATCAGTTCACTCATCTCTAGTATGAGCTCATCACATTTTACAGTTTTTTGGTGAGTATAATTTTCTTTGCATAAGGCAGAGTACACACTTAAAGGGGTTGTCTCATTTCAGCAAATGGCATTTAGCAGGTAGAGAAAGTTATTACAAGCCACAATGTAATGTTATTATCCATATTGTCTCCTTTGCTGGCTGGATTCACGTTATACACTGCTTGTATCCAGAGGTTATGACCACCCTGCAATCCAGAAGCAGTGGCTGTGCTTGAACACTATATGAAGGTGCGCATAGGCCTGCGTTTTTTTCCATTAATTTGCAAGCACGGCCACCACTGCTGGATTGACGGGTTTTGAAAGTGCATATACATTTAGGAGGCATGGTGTGTATAACTTTCTGCTTGGGTAACCACTAACACAAACTTTTGTGCAATTTTTATGCAAAATTGTATAAAGGTGCCTGTGCATATAAAGTGTTGTGACACAATGTGCCACGTGTCTGCTTTCAGAAAATATTTAGAAATAAAGAGGGGGGTCGGGACTCAGCCGCATCATGATGGAACAATTTCCATCATATAAGTATCCTTTTTAATCTAATTTTACATTTTCTGCTTTTGGCGGAAATTCATGGATTAGAGGAGTCAATTATTAGGGTTAAATTAGGGGCATTTCTGGTGCAGATTCTGTGACTTTTCCCTGCTCACGCCAGATCTAAAAAAGTGGTTGTGGGAGAGGAAAGGGGACAGCCTGTTTTAGGTGTAGAAAATGGTCTAAAGGTAAGACAGCAAGGGAGCTGTCTTACATTTAGAAGTGGAGGAGGATCCACTGAAGTTATGAAGAGGCCGAAGAGGATCCACCGCTAGGTATAAGGGTTATTAAGACCGGAGTCTAAAATGCCAGTTTTAATAAATGTGCCTGTGAGGAATATGGATTACCATTTATTGGCAGCCCTGATTCTCATTTGATTCACCTTTTGGCATGTACACAGTCAGTGTACATGCAAAATATGTTCACACCACCCATCTGCTGTCAGCTAGCAAGGGAGGAAGCCCCAGGGGTTCAGGCTTCAAGGAGGCCCCAGGTGGATAAAGTCACACAACAACCAGCCAGGTTGGAGGCAAGCTAAAACTGCAGGAAATCCCCCAGCAGAAGGTCTCAGCCCTGCCCAGGATCAATGATACCTCCCAGACATGTTGGCACCTACATTTCATAAGGAATTATGAATCATCCGTCCATCCCAGGCATAATTCGGTTTTTTTTTTGCGATCCTGTGGCAAAGCCAAACATTAACGTGGTCCTGGCTTGATGCTAGGATGCCCGGGAGGGGAGATATACAGATCTCCCTTACAGAAACAAAATAACGGTACCATGCTTGGACCCTAGTTGTAGCCGGAACCCAGGCGGATCAATTGGGCCTGGAACCATCTTCCTGCGACATTCTGGTCTGGGGCTATGAGCCCTAAGGGGTTTTATGGGTCATTTTCTGCCAGCACCAGAGAAGAAGGAGTGGACCCTACCCATAGGCGGGGAGGGGAGCGGCCGGCTTCAGGTCATAAGCCCATGCAAGTCAGTGGGCGGGGTCTTTTCTGAAGGGGGTCACATCGTGACAATGTGTTTGGAGAGACCGGGAACCAGCTGACATCACTGCCCCCACGTAAATGCAGCCAAGGACTATTCCACCATTATAACCCAAGGCGATTAAATATAATATGTGCTGTCTTGTATCTCGATCACGAATTCCCACGTCCGTGTTTCGGCCTAGTTATAATCTACCGCGGGTTGGTTTCTCGCCCTATATAATCCCGTTAGTGGATCGGGCTTTTATCAAACGAGAAGCTAGTGGCAGATTTCCCGGGCTGAGAAGGCGCTGTTTCACAGCGGCAGTGAAAAAGCTCTCTCAGCTTGTTGCATCTCTGTGCCCACGTGGACAGGAGGTGGCTGTGTAAACTTTACCAAGCTGATCTTACCTGCTCCTCTGGAGGGCGTAACGTCACGCTTTGGTAACAAGTGACCATACTGTGTCTCGTGGGCTCGACGTAGGTGACGTTAAGCGGGCACGAGGTGTGGTATCCTTTACAGTGCCCCTAGGTGCTTATCATATTTCACATGCTGCATTTCATATTTTATGAGTGTTTTTAATAGTTACCTTTGAGAACTTATTCCATGTCACAATGCTGTCCTCATTTAGTACTGATCCTTGCAAAACAAAAAACAAACTGTTAAAGAACTGCTTGTAAGTGCAAACCACAGGCATAGTTATAGGGGGGTGCAGAGGTAGCAGTCGCTACCCGGCTCAGGAGCCTGAGGGGGCCCAAAGACCCTTGTGCCACATAAGAAGACACCAGTATTATAGAAAGAGCATGCTGGTCAAGTTAAACCTCTGGCTGGAACGAAGGGATTAGGTCAAGAATTTTGCATTAGGGAGAGTGGGTTCCATTAAAATGTTTGCCTCGGGAAGCACGAAGGCTATGTACTTTTCTGTCCCTCGCCACAAACCAATGAGGGAAGAGCTAAACTCTTGCACTACGGACCATGAGCCTTTAGCTACCCCCCTTGGTGCAAAATATACTTTTAATAAGAGAAATAACTAAAATAAACACAGAAATGCTATATATTCACCTGGTATATTTTATATCATACCATAAAAAGAATTAACAATTTAAAGTGTACCGGTCATTAAAATAATATATGTAGTGCAGCCAGAAATGTTCTGTCTAACCTGCATACTACAGAATCTATTTCCTTCTCTCCGTTGGTTTCTGTAGATGTATTTTTTTTTTCTATCCATGGTGGTAAGAAGGTTTGTACACAAACATAGAAGAGGATTCTTTACAGTAAGAGCAGTGAGACTATGGAACTCTCTGCCTGAGGAGGTGGCAAATTCACTAAAAGAGGGGCCTGGATGTATTTCTGGAGTGTAATAATATTACAGGTTAGAGTTACTACAGATGGGTTGTTGATCCAGGGAGTTATTCTGATTGCCTGGTTGGAGTTGGGAAGGAATTTCTTGCCCTAAAATTAGGAAATTTGGCTTCTACCTCATGAGGGTTTTTTGCCTTCCTCTAAGTCAACTTGAAGGATAACAGGCTGAACTGGATGGGTGCCTATTTTCATCCTTACAAACTATGTTTCTATGAGTCATATTGAGCAGAGGTATAGAATGGCATTGTATGGCATGTTTTCTTGGGGTTAAGTTCCAGTAGACCTATTCAGGCTCGGAGTGGCCCACAGGGGTACAGGGGAATCCCCCGGTGGGCCCCTAGTCTCCCACCCCCTGCACAAGTGGCACATAACACATTAGATTTAGTACACTACATACATATATTCAATGTACAGCACCTCAACCAGCTTATGTTCATATAAAAAACTTGTTAGATTATTTATAATATTTTAATGTATCCGTACGGTGAGCCCCCAAAATAAATTTTACTGGTGGTCCCTAGGTACCCCAGTCCGACACTGGACCTACTAAGTCCAATACGCAACAAAGTCTAAGGCCATGTAAAATTGAAGTGTTCAAAGCCTTAATTTAGATCAAAGCCTAAAACAGCAATGCTTTGGCATGTAAGCCTTAGGGCTCGTTCACACGAACGTATTTTGCGTTCCGTATACGGGCCGTTTTCTGCGTTCCGCATACAGTCCGTAGACAGAACCATTCACTTCAATGGGTCCGCAAAAGATGCGGACAGCACTCTGTGTGCTGTCCGCATCCGTTGCTCCGTTCCGTGGCCCCGCGAAAATTATGAGTCATGTCCTATTCTTGTCCGTTTTGCAGACAAGAATAGGCATTTCTATAATGGGCCTCCTGTTCCGTTCCGCAAATTGCAGAAGGCACACGGGCGGCATCTGTTTTTTGCAGATCCGCAATTTGCGGACCGCAAAAAACGGAACGGTCGTGTGAACAAGCCCTTAGTCACAGCTTGAAGAATGCTTGCACACTTCAATTTGCCAGTGTCTCGCAGTTACATAGTTAATACAGTTGAAAAAAGACAAACGTCCATCAAGTTCAACCAAGGGATAGGTGGGGACGCGAATCCCAGTGCCTATGACTATTGTATACTGGGCTCACCTACTATGATCTGAGCCAATCAGATGTCTCCCGTCAGTCTGAGGGAGTATCTGCAGCCCCCAACTGCCTGCTCTTCCCGTTCTCTACTTATGTTTTTAATTTGATTGCTAAATTGGTGACAATTTATATAAAAAGGCGCAAAAATGATCTAAAGTGATCCAGAAATCATATCTCTGTTTCGCTATAATACTAAAACATTTACAGAAATTCTAACTGCACTGATGGACTATTAGGGACGTCAGAGAGTGAGTTTCCCTGCTCTGCAAAAAGTGTTTCTGGAAGACTATGTGACTATGCGCAGCCACCCTTGGATTTTTATCACTGCTGTGTAATATTACATTTCTGCTCCAGTTTCCAACAGTCAGACCCTCAGTGATGGAGCTGCCACAAGAAAGTACTATATATCATTCCGGATACTTGGAACACAAATGCACAGGGAATATGTCTGCGCCCTTGTAATTTAAAGAAATGACTAAAGAATGCTTTACCACATAGCTTCTTTCCTAGCATTTGCAGCTGGTTTGCATTCAGACCCCGTTTCGTGCAGAACGAGAATTGCCAACTAAGCACATCTGCTACCAGAATCCATGGAGCAGCTGAAGGTTTGGAGAAAAAAGCCACATCCTAAAAATAAAAACATGCACTCAAATCAACAAAGTCCATTATTAGGGTCTGATCAACTGCTTTTGAGGACTACAGTAAATGTCATGTTTCAGCAACTACAGAGTCCTTGCTTCAGGATTCAAAATGGAAACATTTAAAGGGGTTGACCACTATCTAGGTGCTGGGAGCAGCAGATACATGCACATAGTAATAGGCATTATAGCGCCAACGTCTGATGGTTTAACATGCCTAATTTATGTTTACTTGCAGGTACGCTTACCTGATTCACCCAGCTGCGCTCCCAAAATGGCTGCTTATGGAGAGTCATGTGACCAGTCTCATTCATCAGCAGATTCCATTCACTGACACTGGGACAGAGGATCTAGAACAGCTGCACTCCGTCCCCAGTGTAAGTGAACGGATGCTGCTGATGGACAGGTGACATGAAACTGCATTAAAAGCCAATTTGGGAGCGCGGTACCAGAGAGAAGGTAAGCAGATCTTCAAATAAACATAGATTAGGCATATTAAACCATTGGACATCAGGACAGATGCTTTAATAATGCCTACTACTAGCTGCATGTATGTGCCGTTTCCACCATATGTGCAGCTAGTAATACATAGTGGTCAACCCCTTTAAGCGGTGACATCCATATACCTAGTAGGGCATATGGATAGGGTTTCTACTGGTTAGATACCCCCTATAAGTTCAATGCTTGCTAACAATTCTAAGCAAGCATCAAAGAGTTAATATGTAGTGTGCATCCTGCAGGGTTCCCCATTATAGAAAGCAATGGTTTGTGTTCACTGGAGAATAATTGCGGTATAACATTAGTGGTGTAAATAGTTTGCTATATAAGCCACAGACATCCTTACCTTGGGGTCAGGGCTAATCAGGTTGAACCACAATACCGATGCCCATGCTCGTACAAACTGAGTGAGGTTGGAGATCACAACAAAAGGCAAAGTACTAGCCTAAAAGACACACCAAAGGCATTCATTTAAAAAGGTGCCTGAAGTAAGGCAGAAACGCTACAACAATATATTATAAAGAAAGAGATCAAGAATTTGGAATAGGTATGCTAGGGAGACAAACACTGACAATCACTATATAATGCCGAATTAGCTACAAATCTGATCCACATAATAGTACAGATGCAATGGGAACCAACCTAACCACTATATTCTTCAAGCGCTCGTTAGTGATTATCTGAGGGTGTAAAAGTGCTGCTGATTACTTGATCAGGTTATAGTATTGTTTCTGCAGACATCTAAATCATCTAAATCATCGTGGTGTTTAAACAGTCTCTGCTGCCGGCAAACAGTGTTGAGACGATTGATGGAATTAGTGATCGCTCATCCCCATACTGTGGAGGAGATTGCAGCATGTAATAGCAGCGGTCTCCTTCACTGATGAACAGGCGACTATCAGGAAGGAACGCTTCCTTCCAGACGATCGCTTCCTACATCAGGCCATGCTACCAATCACGGATAACAGTGTACAACTGAAGTCAGAAAGAAAAGGGATATAAATGTATAAAATAAAAGCTTTTCAGTATTTTTTCCCACAAAACTATATATCAATTTGCTCAGCTCCTCCTGCTCTATAACCTGCTTAATGTACCTCTATGTCCAACTTCACTCCCTCATAGTTGAACTGAGTCTTCAAGGTAATGATGTGAAGCTCTTCCATGACACTCAACAAGCCCTAAACAACAACAGAAAAACAAATGGTAACAATGATATATACAATAAGATGAAAAGATTGATGTACCGCAACTATACATCTATTACTTACATCATTTGCACCTTTACTGCCTTTTCCTCCGCCACCAGCTTTTTGTTCTCTCAGTGTCTACAGAAAGACAGTTAAATTGTTGTAAAATTACTACTATTAGGCCTTATTCACAGCTTTCACGGTAAATATGGCAAATGTATATGAAGGTATCCACAAGACCTCTTATATAGACACCAATAATAAATGACTCACAGCGTGAGTACTCGTGCTAAGCCTACACGCCAAGTATAACACCAAAAGAGAAAGGCCTCTTATATAGCCAGTAGAAGCCAAAAGAATATCCATTTTAGCATGAGCAGGCCAATTTGCATTGGTACACAATTATTTTATTTTTTTACAGTGGGGGCCATACACTGATCAGCCATAACATTACAAGCACCTGCCTAATACTGTGTACAAGCTGCAATGCATTGTGTCTTCTGAAACCTTTTGATAAGAACTAGCAGTAACTTTTCCAGCAATTTGTGCTATAAGTTCTTCTGTGAGTTCTTCTGTGGTAGGGGTGTCAAACTCATTTTTTCCGAGGGCCACATCAGCCTTATGGTTGTCTTCAATGGGCGTATTATAAATGTAACTATGCCAGTTAGGCGTATCGCCTGTTGAAGGCAACCATAAGGCTAATGTTAACATATTGTTAAATAACACAAAATATAATATAATTATATATGTACAGTTAGTATAGCGTCAGGACATTCTGAACGCTGTTGCACCGTGGCTGTGGGAGACAAGTATGGGCACTGCCATGCGGTGAGCGGCACTAACTACTCACATATATACAGACGTGGACAAAATTGTTGGTACCCTTTGGTCAATGAAAGAAAAAGTCACAATGGTCACAGAAATAACTTTAATCTGACAAAAGTAATAATAAATTAAAATTCTATAAATGTTAACCAATGAAAGTCAGACATTGTTTTTCAACCATGCTTCAACAGAATTATGTAAAAAAATAAACTCATGAAACAGGCATGGACAAAAATGATGGTACCCCTAGAAAACACAGAACATAATGTGACCAAAGGGACATGTTAATTCAAGGTGTGTCCACTAATTAGCATCACAGGTGTCTACAACCTTGTAATCAGCCATTGGGCCTATATATATGGCTCCAGGTAATCACTGTGTTGTTTGGTGATATGGTGTGTACCACACTCGACATGGACCAGAGGAAGCAAAGGAAAGAGCTGTCTCAAGAGATCAGAAAGAAAATTATAGACAAGCATGTTAAAGGTAAAGGCTATAAGACCATCTCCAAGCAACTAGATGTTCCTGTGAGTACAGTTGCACATATTATTCATAAGTTTAAGATCCATGGGACTGTAGCCAACCTCCCTGGACGTGGCCGCAGGAGGAAAATTGATGACAAATCTAAGAGACGGATAATCCGAATGGTAACAAAAGAGCCTAGAAAGACTTCTAAAGAGATTCAAGGTGAACTTCATGCTCAAGGAACATCAGTGTCAGATCGCACCATCCGTCGTTGTTTGAGCCAAAGTGGACTACATGGGAGACGACCAAGGAGGACACCATTGTTGAAAACGAATCATAAAAAAGCAAGACTGGAATATGCCAAACTACATGTTGACAAGCCACAAAGCTTCTGGGAGAATGTCCTGTGGACAGATGAGACAAAAATCGAAGTTTTTGCCAAGGCACATCAGCTGTATGTTCACAGACGAAAAAATGAAGCATATCAAGAAAAGAACACTGTCCCTACTGTGAAACATGGAGGAGGCTCTGTTATGTTCTGGGGCTGCTTTGCTGCGTCTGGCACAGGGTGTCTTGAATCTGTGCAGGGTACAATGAAATCTCAAGACTATCAAGGAATTCTAGAGAGAAATGTACTAGCCAGTGTCAGAAAGCTTGGTCTCAGTCGCAGGTCATGGGTCTTGCAACAGGACAATGACCCAAAACACACCGCTAAAAACACCCAAGAATGGCTAAGAGGAAAAAATTGGACTATTCTAAAGTGGCCTTCTATGAGCCCTGACCTCAATCCTATTGAGCATCTTTGGAAGGAGCTGAAACATGCAGTCTGGAAAAGGCACCCTTCAAACCGGACACAACTGGAGCAGTTTGCTCATGAGGAGTGGGCCAAAATACCTGCTGAGAGGTGCAGATGTCTCATTGACAGTTACAGGAAGCGTTTGATTGCAGTGATTGCCTCAAAAGGTTGCGCAACAAAATATTAAGTTAGGGGTACCATCATTTTTGTCCATGCCTGTTTCATGAGTTTATTTTTTTACATAATTCTGTTGAAGCATGGTTGAAAAACAATGTCTGACTTTCATTGGTTAACATTTATAGAATTTTAATTTATTATTACTTTTGTCAGATTAAAGTTATTTCTGTGACCATTGTGACTTTTTCTTTCATTGACCAAAGGGTACCAACAATTTTGTCCACGTCTGTAACTGTCCTCACCTGCACGCCACAAAAAACGAGGCTACGGGCCTTGTGTTTGACACATATGTTCTATGGGGTGGGACTATAGGGGCTAGCTATTACTCCCTAGGCACATCAATAAGGCCTTATGTGCCCACAACCCTGTCACAAGCTATATTTCCTTGGACCACTTCTGGCAGGTACCTCCAGGTTTCTACTCAGAGTATAATGTAGCTGGATTCTACATTGCCCTTAATTCTTTAGGCCAAAAACCCAGGAGAGGCAAGTCTGATAGTATAGGTCATGTCTGTTGGAAGCCAACTTGTCATCGCTAGACGGGCCCAACACAACTTTGATTTAAAAGAGCTTCTAATTTCATATAGTAAGTATAGCAGTTATTTAATTTACATTTATTCATGTGTCCATATGTGTCTTTGCGCATGGCAGTGTGCTGCTTATTGTAGCCCTTGTTTGATTTTACATTGCAGCCATGGTAGAATGAACTCTTTTTTTCAAATTTTTGAAGATGCTGGTCTAGCTTTGTTTTTTGCATTGTGCATTTGGAGAGTGGCTTCCCCTATTTAGACCATGTACTTGGTCCCAGTATGCCCAGGGCTTCTAATCAGAGTATAATATAGCGGAATCTAGATTGGCCTTAATTTTGTAGGCCAAAAGACCAGGAGAGACAAATCTGACAGTATAGGAGCAGTCTGTTGAAAGCCACTTTGTCACTGGTACGGTAGATGGGCTCAACACAATTTTGATTAAAAAAATGTGCACAAAATGCTTGTAATTTTCATATAGTAAGTATAGCAGTGATGCAGTTTACATTTATTTATGTTTCCATTGTTTAAATGTGTCTTTGCCGCTTGTAATCCTTGTGTACTAACCACTGCAAACCATGAATACCTCACAAGACCTAACACCTTTTGGAGATGCTCTGACCCATTCGTCTAGCTATTACATTTTGGCCAAAGTTGCTCCGATCCTGTAGGTTACCAAAGTACAATACATAGACATTTTTAACATATCATTGCGCATAAAAGAATGCCAGTGTAAGATAGACTGACCTGTGCAGACATATCCACAGCAATAATAAAAGACAAATAAAATATTCATATGCACTAAGCCAGCGTAAAAGAGATGGAAGGGGGGGGGGGGGGCGGTGGAGGGGTGGGGGCAAGGGAAGGGGGTGAGGGGTGAAAAGTGGGAGATATCTGGGGGGCTTGTCAGATACTCCAAGTATCAATCCACCCTGTGGCCTGTCCACCTCTGTAACATGCGATATTCAACAACTATTATGGAGGTCCATGGGTCAAGACCTCAGGTAGGAAAAGCAGAAATGATCAATATGAGACAAGCGTTTTAGCATATTGTAGCTAAGGATCCCAAGCAAGTAGAAAAAGATCATGTCTATGAGCTTGCCAGCTAGTTAGCTCCTCCATATGACACAGTTGATGCACTTTCTCCAACCACTGATGTTCAGTCAGTGGATAGGATTGCAACCAATGAGCATTTGAAGAAAAAAATGTGGGGCGTTCAGCCCGCACAACCTTGTATGCAGGTGCTCATTGCTATGGCGAAATACAGATACAAGCGCAAAAACACAAATGCAATCGTACTCTGCAAACCAGCACTCTGCCCTGCCTCTATGCTGGATGTTGAATAAGGCATTGGTGTACATTTTGGCCAAAGCGTAATAAGCCAAATGGCTACTGTAGCACCTACCGGTAGCCATTTGGCTCCAGGAGAAGTATATAGTGGGCTCAGCATGCATGTTGGTACTTGCATCCCTGGATCCAATGAAAGCTGTAATGGCACCGGACGGGGTTAAAAGCAGAGTGTGCTTGGCGTGCATGCTGTACCTGCGCTCCCTGGACTTTGTGTGGCTGTCGTGGCCCATAACAGGTAGGAAATAGTGTTAGGGACCACTCATGAAGGCGACCTTGACGTGGTGAGTGGCTTATTACGCTTTGGCCAAAATGTACACCAATGCCTTATTCAACATCCAGCATAAAGGCAGGGCAGAGTGCTGGTTTGCAGAGTGCGATTGCATTAGTGTTTTTACAATGAGCATTTGGCCGCAGCTAGAAGGTGCGTTAACAATGAGTGTTTAGATGGACGTAAATGAGACGTGGGTTGAGCAAGCAGCACCAGTCCTACTGTGAGATTAATCTTAGGGGGCCTACTGCTCACATATGTGCTTGAACCTTCGTCCAAAAGGAGCTGACCAGTGCACAATACCACCAATATATGACTTGGCATGCCAAAATGGGAATGACATCTCCAACAGAGTCTGGTGGATGATAAACCCTGCCCAAACAAAAGATCTGGTGTTTTATACCATCATGACAGTAATTTATAGTGATTTTCCTGTATTTTTACACAAGGTGAGAAGCCATGAGAATGAGCTAAAATTAAGGTCTTGTCTGCTTTCGATACAGATATACCTAATTCCCTCTCCCAAGACAGTAAAAAGATGGAGATTCAACAGAAGATAATAACAATTGTTGGGAATATATAGAGTAGAGTTTTTGTCATGTACGTTTGTGTGCAAGAGTCGAACCAGGATAGCTGCCTGCAGGCTGAGTTTGAGCAGAAAAATAGGGAGCATACAGCCTGAATTAGCACTGCAGAAAGAGAAGTCTAATAGAAAATCTTGCTTCTAAAGGGTGTTACATGTTTATGTTTTCTGCAGAAAACAACTGTGCACTCTAGTGTATAACATTCACTTAAAATTTAAAAAACCATTCAATTAAAATTGAAAGAAAGCATGCTATTGTTATGCGGGTACATACCAAATGTTTATACTCTACTGCCAACTCCTCCTCATTCGTATACTCCAATGCCTTGTCTTGTGTACCGAGCAAATTAAATCTGCGATACCTAACAAAAAAAAAGAAGAAAAATAATTTGCTATGCATGTATAAAAATCCTAGATAACCTGGTGATAAGAATGCATGTAATGTTATTCTCAGGTGCTTCAGCACCTAATTAAATAAAAAATGGTCTTACCCCTTGATGTCTGGAGGATACCTGTTAAAGACATATAACTGGCATTAAATACACGTAATGGACACATGCATACATATAAATGATACACATCCTTTCTTATGACCAGCTATCTTATTTTAGAAAACCTGCCACAAGTTTCATGCTGCTAGATTCTAACACCTCCAGTGCATGCCAATGAGTCCTGATATTCATGAGAATTTGCCTTTCTAGCCCCCCCCCCCCCAGACACACACACACACACTGATTGATAGTTTTTTTTCCTGAATTAGCTACAGGTGGGCGGAGAAAGGCAAGAGCTCATGACTATTCAGTACTCATTGGCTTGTGCTGTTCAACAAAACTGCTGAGCCAATTAAAGAAAGCGACCAAGCATTTTGCTAAGGGGATCTGTCACTAGTCTATGTTGCCCTTAGTTAAGACAACATAAAAATGGTGACAGATTACCTTTAAAAACAGATTTTTGTACTTATCATAAAATCCCTTTCTTGTTGAATTAATTGGGTGAAGGGACACATAGGCCCTGCAACTAGGGGGCTGACATTAGGAATAAAAAATAAGTATTTGCTCCACCCAGGTGGCCTATACCAGTGGTGCCCAACCATTTTTCGTGCTGTGTTTTCGCGCATACACAGGCAGTAATGCATTGGAATACATGGGTTTTCTAATGAATAATAATGAAATAACTTTATAAGTAAAATTCCCCTTGTGGAAAACAAAAAAAAGTTTTATAAAGTTTAAAACGTAAAAAAATAAATAAAATGTACGTGAACAAATAGAGATTATCCTCTGCAGCAAGTGAGGTTTTCAGTGGTCACGTTAGAAAGCCTTGCTCTGGTACAACATGTGATTGGCATGTAAACAAAGACATGTAGTGTACTGGAGCAGTGGGCGGTTTAACAATCTATTTTATTACACTTTTTGCTGGTATATTTTTTTACTCGGACAGCCCGCTTTAATGTGTGTGAACCTGTAACAAAAATGTAAATTAAAAAATCTGTTTAATTTGGCAATCCTTGAAAACAGGTATATAATCATTGCACCACAGTGAGAGAAGCCCATCTTTCTTAGGGTCCGATGAGAGGCTGATCACAAAGGATCCCCAGCAATCAGTTGGAAACTGAGAGAGAATCTGTCAAAAATGGATTCCACCGCTGAAGATTTTTTATTTTCAGAATAAGGGCTCATGTATATGAATATATTTTCTTTCCGTGTCTGTTTAGGCTTTTTTTGCGGACCATATGAGGGACCATTCATTTCAATGGGTCTGCAAAAAAAAGGAAGTTACGCGTGCATTCCTATTCCATATGTCCGTTCAGCAAAAAAATAAAAATAAATAGAACATGTCCTATTATTGTCCCCATTATGGACAAGGATAGGAAGGTTCTATTAGGGGCCAGCTGTTCCGTTCCGCAAAATACGGAATGCACACGAACGTCATCCCTATTTTTTGTGGATTCGTGTTTTGCGTACCGTAAAATACATATGAGCCCTAATAGGAGGATAAATCTGCCTTGCATTGATATTTTGCTTGCCCCTTTAACTGTATTTGTCATTCAGGAGGTGACAACCCCTCTAGGAGCCGTAATAGATGCAATTTTTTGTTGTCAGTTTTGGAAGACACAGAAGAAACAGCAACTGAATGTAATGTTTAAAAAGACAAAAGATTTATGTGGGTTTTATGTGGAAACTAACATAATAAACATAAGTAGTCAACTTATCATTACAATATTAACAACGTAAAGGTCAGGACGGTTTCCCACACCCTGTTTTTCAGAAATTTTTTAAATTTTTTGTGCAGTTTTTTTTTTGAGCCAAAGCCAGGACTGGATTCGAAAGGTATACTTCTCTGTTCTGTTGGATCCAATTCTGGCTTTGGTGCAAAAATCTGCATCAAACATAGCATTTGCAGTTTTCCCAAAAAAGCGGTGTGTGAAACCACCCTTACAAATCATTAAAAATTAAACTTGTACAGTGATGACCAGTTTGCATTGTTCGCCCGCGAACATATGCGGGCTGCCATCTTTTTTCACAAGTCCGGCGAGGCACAGGTAAGCCCTTACCTGTGTTTGAGCCTGTCTGAAAACAAATGCGGTCACCGGGAGCAGGCAGTTCCGAGAACAGCCCGATGAAGGCCCCCGGTGGCTGTTCTCGGAACTGCCTGCTCCCGCTGACTGCACTTGTTTTCAGACCGGCTCGCGCACAGGCACAGGTAACGGCTTACCTGTGCCTTGCCGGACTTGTGAAAAAAGATGGCAGCCCGCATGTGTTCGCGGGCGAACAATGTGAACTGGCCATCACTGAACTTGTGTATCAAATAGCAGTAAAATTCTGAGCTCTGTGGTTTTGGAAGAAACATACTTATCTATTGTATGAGAGACCTTCATGTTGTGTCTGAGCTGCTGGGAATTCACAAGGAATCTAAAAGGAAAAATAAAGAAGCAATTCATATTAATAAGAAATTAATGATGATTAAGTTACCAATATCAGCTAATTTACTTAATCACCCACCTTCCAAACTGCAGATTATTAACAATCAACAAGACTATACTGTTATGGTAGATAAACCCTAAGGGCTCTTTCACACGACCGGATCCCGTCCGGGTAATCTGCTGCGTGAAAGAGTGCCAAGTCCCGTTCCAGACCGGAGATACGGAGCATTAACCTGACTGATAATGCTCCGAGCCTCTCTGTGATCTTTTTACTACAAAATCACAGTGAGATAACATCATTCATGTTAATGATCCGTGTCTCTGCTGTCTGGAACGGGGCTTGGCACTCTTTCACGCAGTGGATTCCACGCACTGCATCCGGTTGTGTGAAAGAGCCCTAATCTAGACTCCTTTTAAAGGAAATGTAACACCTATATTATTATTACTAAATGAAACTAGATACTGACTTAGATATTCCTTATTTTTATCTGATTATAGATATCCTATTATTCTATTTTCTGAACATAATTATGAGGACAGCTATCTTTCTTGAGCTCCTTTTGGTCAGAATTCAGAGATAAGCTTCACAGCAACCTCATGGACCATAGAAACCTGTAGTCTGGAGTCTCACTGACATCTAAGGGAGTGTGCTGTGGGCTTGCTCTGTGACCTGTGCAGAGGTCAATAAACAGGAAAGAGGATGAGGGCTGTGACCATCACTTATTGTCAATAGTAAATCTTGATTTATCTGCCTTCAGCTTTATAATGGAGGTGTTATCTTGTCTATGATGATAATGAGATGACTACCTTTAAACTATAGTACTTCAAACAGTAGGTCATTTTCTAATTTCACATCCCCTTTAAAGGAAACCTGTCACCAGGATTTTGCGCATAGAGCTGGGGACATGGGCTGCTAGATGGCCACTAGCACATCTGCAATACCCAGTCCCCATAGCTCTCTGCGCTTTTATTGTGTTAAAAAACAGTTTTGATCTATATGCAAATTACCTGATATGAGTCCTGTATCCGGAGAGGAGTCAAGCGGAAAGGAGCCCAGCACCTCCCGCGTCCTCCGAATCTCCTCCTTGCTGGCTGACGTCACAGAGCTGGAGCGCCGAAATCTCGCGATGCGCGAGCTAGCGCATGCGTAGTTTGTTCCCTGTGCTGATGCCAGCACAGGGAATGAACATGATGCCGACACTGTGCATGCGCTAGCTCTCGCATCGCGAGATTTCGGCGCTCCAGCTCTGTGACGTCAGCCAGCAAGGAGGAGATTCGGAGGACGCGGGGCGGTGCTGGGCTCCTTTCCGCCCTAACTCATCTCCGGATACAGGAGTCATATCAGGTAATTTGCATATCGATCAAAACTGTTTTTTAACACAATAAAAGTGCAGAGAGCTATGGGACCTGGGTATTGCAGATGTGCTAGTGGCCATCTAGCAGCCCATGTCCCCAGCTCTATGCGCAAAATCCTGGTGACAGGTTCCCTTTAAATCTGAAGTTCAGAGGTCAGTCAGAATCTATAACACAATTTACAATATAAATCAGTTTCTTTATGACTATAGTGAGTTGAAAACACTGTAGCTTGAGACTATATGGAAAACCACTAATTGGCTCTGAAGCCACCAAAATGTCAAAATAAAAAAAATATGAAGGATTACATGCAGACAACTAATACAGATAAGCAAGTCAGAAAAGGCTACTGGAAGCAGGTAAAAGGAGTCTGTCACCAGGAAATTCAATGTTAAATCGGGCACAATGCTGTGTAGGGCAAGCTCGGCTTCCTGGTTGAAAAGGCCAGGCTCCTGCACAGTATTCTTGATTTGAAAGAGCCAGGCAAGGAGTGGCAGGGGCTAGCAGAGGAAGTGGGAGGAGCAAGGGTGCATAGAGTGGCTTGGGCCTGCCCTCCGTGCACTTAACTGCAAATTTGCATATGCGTTAAAAAGTACTTTTTCTCCAGAATGAAGCAACAAAAGGCATAATTACATTTAGCTGAGCCCTACAAGGCACTGTGTCTGGTTCCCTTTAGTTACTTTCTATGTAGAGGACAGAAGCTTCTTCAGGGCCCTGTACAGTACTAAATTTTACCTCTCCACTTCCTTTCCTCTCTCTCTCTTTTTTTTTATTTCTCCCCCATTTTTTTCTTTTTCTTTCTTGTTAGTTCTTTTGTACTGTTTATACTTGAGATCATCATTGGTTAGGGTATTTTCACACTTGCGTTAGAGGAATCCAGCAGGCAGTTCCGTTGCCGGAACTGCCTGGCAGGATACGGAAAACGTGTGCAAACTGAAACCATTTGTTTCCGGATACATTTGACAAATGCATTGAAATACCGGATCCGTCTCTCCGGTGTCATCCGGAAAAAGGGATCAGGTATTTTAATATTTTCAAATTTTTTAAAGGTCTGCACATGCGCAGACCGGAAGACCGGATCCGTCAATGCGGCAATTGTAATGCCGGATTTGGCACTAATACATTTCAATGGAAATTAATGCAAGTGTTCCGGAATTTTGGCCGGAGAAAATACCGCAGCATGCTGTGGTATTTTCTCCGGCCAAATACCGTAAAAGTGACTGAACTGAAGACATCCTGATCCATACTGAACGGAATGCACTCCATACAGAATGCATTAGGATAAAACTGAAGCATTTTTCTCTGGTATTGAACCCCTAGGATGGAACTCAATACCAGAAAACATTAACGCTAGTGGGAAAGTAACCTTAGTCTCATCTTACATCACTGTTTCAATAGTGTGTCGTGTTGAGATATCTTTAAAGGGACACTGAGAGGCCCAATAACCATAATTAGCTGTACATATATATGCACAGGTCTTCTAATGTGCATTAAAAACATATAAGTATAACCCCTGTCCACATTATGAATACAGTAAACTAACGTTTTATAACCTGAACTAATCGCTGTTCTTTCTGCCCAAGGGGAGCGGTTTCAGCTCCACTTGCGCCCAGCCAGCCTCAGCCCAACCGCCGTTTTGAAGCGCCGCCCAGCTCATCAATATTTACTTCGCTGGGCGGCTTCTGCTGTCCCCGACCTTCCGAGATCCGGCGCATGCCCAATAGAAAGCTATGGGCATCGGACTCGCTTTCAGCTTCTGCGCATGCACCCGACACCCATAGCTTTCTATTGGGCATGCGCCGAATCTCGGAAGGTCGGGGACAGCAGAAGCCGCCCAGCTCATCAATATTCACTTTGCTGGGCGGCTTCTGCTGTCCCCGACCTTCAAAACGGAGGTTGGGCTGAGGCTGGCTGGGCGCCAGTAGAGCTGAAACCCCGTCCCTTGGGCAGAAAGAAAAGCGATTACTTCAGGTTATAAAACGCGAGTTTACTGTATTCATAATGTGGACAGGGGTTATACTTATATGTTTTTAATGCACATGAGAAGACCTGTGCATGCATATGTACAGCTAATTATGGTTATTGGGCCTGTCAGTGTCCCTTTAAGTATTTGGTCCATTTGATTGTTGGGGACTTATCTGATGCAGCAATTTATCCCTTCTGCTGTCAGTTATCATTGCAGGATTTTCTGACACTCTCACGGCATTGTACTGTCCATCTCTGGTGATGTCCTCCTTCCTTTTTTTTTATATTCTGTATTAGGGGTGGGCGATATAGGCGATATGCGATATAAATTTGTGCCACGATATGGATTTTGTGCATATAGCCTATATCGCCGGACCGCGATATGATCGCGCTCTCTGCGCGCACCATGTCCTCCTGAGCCGGCACAGTGGAGAAGGAGGGAGTCCCTCCCTCCCCACTGTGCGCGGCTGCCGCTGACCACCAATGAGAACAGAGGAGGAGGGGAGGGACTGACAGTAAATCATTGAGTTTTCACGATCTCAGTGAGATCGTGAAAACTCAAATCCGATGGTATATTCTAACCCCCAGGCATTCCCATGGTGACAGGGACGCTTGCCTGGGGGTTAGAATATACAGGGCCACGCCGCTCACAGGAGAACATTTATAAACTAATCAGTAACTTTATTCATTGCTAATCTCTTTATTGGATACCTTACTATGTCTTAGCTCCAGTAACAGCAGGCAGTGCGGGCGGGCGGCACTCACTCACTGACGTCACGCGCCGCCTAGTGGGAGGAGCAGGCGCTTTACGTCAGTGAGTGCCGCCCGCCCGCACTGCCTGCTGTTACCGGAGCTAAGACATAGTAAGGTATCCAGTAAAGAGATTAGCAATGATTAAAGTTAAAGTTACTGATTAGTTTATAAATGTTCTCCTGTGAGCGTCGGGGAGGGGGATCTGTGGATGTTACTGTTTAGGGGAGGGGGATCTGTGGATGGCACTATTTAGGGGAGGGGGATCTGTGGATGGCACTATTTAGGGGAGGGGGATCTGTGGGTGGCACTGTTTAGAGGAGGGGGATCTGTGGATGGCACTGTTTAGGGGAGGGGGATCTGTGGATGGCACTGTTTAGGGGAGGGGGATATGTGGATGGCACTATTTAGGGGAGGGGGATCTGTGGATGGCACTATTTAGGGGAGGGGGATCTGTGGATGGCACTGTTTAGGGGAGGGGGATCTGGGGATGGCACTGTTTAGGGGAGGGGACTCAGCTCCCTGCTGTTGTGTGCACAGAGCACAGGGCAGCAGGGAGAGTGCAAAGTCCTATTCACCCTAATAGAGCTCTATTAGGGTAAACATGACAAGGGTTCTAGCCCTTAAGGAGGCTAATAGTTATTAAATAAAAAGTAAAAACAAACAAAAAAAAAGTTTAAAACCCCCCCCCAAATATAGAAAACAATATATCGTGATATATATCGCATATCGCACATGCTTAAAATTATATCGCAATATAGATTTTAGGCCATATCGCCCACCCCTATTCTGTATTAAGTGTGTTTGTTTAAAAACTGATAAAACCCAATAAACTCTCTGAATGAAAAAAATAAATGCAGCAAACCTCATCCGCTGTCCAAGGGAGCAGTTCATCCTGGTACGGGTAATGGGCAGTACAATACGTGTAGGGCACTACTAGATGGCCAACTGGTATATTTCAGTTGCGCAGATAATTTTCCAGAAAAATGTCCATGATGATTGACTGGATTTTCACATGTTTTGCAGTGTCTGCGGCATTGTATGTTGAATAATTTCACGTTACAAGGGCCCATGGAAGACCATTGTATGTTATTGTATGTAAATATTGTAACCTGAAGCCATTGTAGCTCAAGGAACCAGTGTTAGGGTGGTATTATACTGCCGGATGGTATTATACTGCCGGATGCTCAGGCAGTGCAAGCGTTGATGGATAACACATCCATTGGCACTCGTTTGCACTGGCTTTATTACACAGGCTGATGCAAACTATTAATTATTGGCGGTACATCCCTGATTACACAGGGATGAACACTGGTTTCCAATAATTTGCCCGATTATCGTGCAGTCTAATAGAGGTTTTAGCAAAAAGCTACACAACAACCCTAAAACAATAATATCTGTTCACACAAGCACCTACTTCATTCTCTGCTCACCTGCCACCCACAGAAAACTGGGTGCTGGTTTTCAGTACCAAAGGTCTCTTGCATGGATAGGCCATAATTGGCTGCTTAGATATGACAAATGATCTGATAGGAACAATTAACAACAAAGGATACATTATTTAAATAAAAGCAACAACACAATTCTCACATTTAGTGCCAATAGGAAATGGTATCTCATTGGTCTCTATGGGCAACTGCTCCAATTTTCCATACCTGCCCTTTTATTTTTACTTCTTACTTTACGTAGTGGGGAAAACATCTTCAAATGATCCACAAGCAATTGAGGTGTGGCAAATAGACTAGCTTATGCACTTTGAGGGGCATATCTATGTTAGACCTCATAGAGAAGCTAATGACATAGTGTGGTTGCAAGACATATGTCCATCAAGGTCAAACAAGTGATGGGAAAGAAATGGATGAATGACAGGGCTGCAGGTAAACTTTAGAACTTAGGGGGTCATTTATTAAGCTGAAATACGACAATAGTAGGCGTATTTCAGGCGCAGATTGTGCAATCTGCAACTTCTCCCCGCTCGCGCCAGGTTTAAAATAGTGGGCGTTGTCGGGGAAGGGGATTGGCTGGCAAGCTAATCTCATTTACCATTTTCTTCGCTTTTTTCAGGCATAGAAAATGGGGTAAATGTAAGACAGTTTGGAAGCTGTCTTACATTCAGAACTGGTGGAGGATCCACCGAAGTTATAAAGAGGCGCAGGTGGAACCACCGCCAGTTTAGGGGATTATTAAGACTGGCGTCTAAAATGCCAGTCTTAATAAATGTGCCCTTGGTTTCCACCTATTGATCCAGAGGAAAATAACATTTAAAAAAACTATAAGGCATTAAAGACATTGTAATCCAACCGCTGGGGGGCCCCCCACCAATCATGATATTAGGGGCCCGTACTCCCCATATGAATGGAGCAGCAAACAAGCATGTGTGGCCGATGCTCCATTCAAACTGGGGGGCAGAGGCCCCCATTCTGGTAATCAGCAGGGCCCCCAGCAGTTGGACAACCAAAGATCAGACACTTATGCCCTATCCTGTGGATAGGGGATAAGTTGTCTTAATGAGGCAACCCATTTAACCAATTTGCCCTAAAAATGTCCTTCACAAGTGGCTATCAGACTGAATCAATGTTCAAACAAGATTTCTATAATTTCCACAGGTATTGATGTTATTTTTTGTGAAGCCATCAACTATTACGGCTTATTCCCCTCTCCCCAGTCAGAAGACATGCATACACAACTTAAACTGGAGAAAACTATGACCAAAATTCCAGTGATAGCTTAAATTTACCTCTGGAGAAGACACCGCAGCATTTCAAGCAGTCGTTCCAGTAGTTTTGGAGGGTCAATTTTTAAGGGGTCTCCTTCATATGATATTTGCTTTGGAAGCTCACCAAGGTTACACAGGATACGTTTCAGCTGGAAGAACACTTCCACTGTCTTTGTCACCCTGTATTATGAGTGGAAAGAGAGTCACTTAGGCTGGCTTAACATATGTCTGCAATCCATGTTAGTTTCTCTCCGGCGTGGTACAGAAAATCCAAAGGGAATCTGACGCCAAAATTGACCCCATAGTTTTCTGCAGCATGTCAATTCTTTCCATGGATTTTACCCTGCAATTCTCTCCTATCCTCAAGATAGGTCATCAATATCTGATCAGTAGGGGTCCGAGACCCAGCAACCCCGCCAGTCAGCTCTTGAATGGAGCAAGTACTTGTAATTACACTACACTACTGCCCCACAGGCGACAACGGGCAGTGTAATGAAGAGGAAGTAGTGCCACCTCCACTTCAAACAGCTGATCAGCCAGGTGTCGGACCCCCACAAATCTGATACAGATGACCTATCTTGAGAATGGGTCATCAATATATATGGCTGCACAACCTATTTAATTTTAGGATTTTGCCTCCATCCTTACAGAGCAGTATACAATGGCTTAGGCACAACATTCTGGGTACACTCCATCTAACATACACATCTACTGCTTCCTAAAGTAGGAATATGTTTTGTTTTTGTTGCAACAATGGGTAAGCTTTAGGGTCCGTTCACATGTCCGCAATTTTTTGCGGAACGGGTGCAAACCCATTCATTTTCAATGGGGCCGGAATGGATGCGGACAGCATTTCTGGATCCGCAATTCCGTTCCCGAAAGAAATAGAACATGTCCTATTCTTGTCCGCAATTGCAGACAAGAAAAGGCATTTTCTATGAGAGTGCCGGCGATGTGCGGTCCGCAAATTGCCAGTGTCCGTGTTTAGCAAAACACTTACGGACGTGTGAATGGACCCTTAATCAAACAGAAACATATTACAGATAACTTAGATATAACTTTACAGAAGTCCATCTCAATTCAGATTCATGATCATCCACCAAAGATGGAGAACTCCAAAACAAGAACAATAACCAAGTGTATTGAGGAAACTAAATATGAAGGTTTAAAGTGGTTTTCTACTTGCCAGGTTTCGAGCTTCTTGAGACAAGTGTTCGTCGTAGCTCCAATGCAGAATAATCTTTGCCTTTGAAGCCAATCAGACAATTCTTGCTTCAGAAAATCAAGAAGGGTCTCGCACAGCCCCAGGAGTTGCTTAACTTGGTCAAGTATCTCCTTTTGTAATAAAAAATAAATAAATAATAGTAATAATATTGATTATAGCAACAGACATGCATTTATTTATTTGAGCATATTATTATTATACTCACTTATACAGTAAAGCGCTACTATATTCCGCAGAGCTTTACAGACATTAGCATCACGCTGTCCCCAGTGGGGCTCACAATCTAAGTTCCCTATCAGTATGTCTTTGGAGTGTGGGAGGAAACCGGAGAACCTGGAGGAAACCCACGCAAACATGGGGAGAACATACAAACTCCATGCAGATGTTGTCCATGGAGAGATTCCAACCTAGGACCCCAGCGCAGCAAGGCACCACTGCTAGCCACTGAGCCACCGTGCTGCCCATATACACCATAGCCCACATTTACTAATGTAAGTGCACCTAAATTGCGCTAAAACTTAGAAAAAAAATTCACACACCTAAAGGGAGATTTATAATATCCCATGCGTCTGAAAAGGTGTGGTAAAAATTCACTAACTATGGGGGGGTCATTTATTAAAGGGGCTATCCGAGGCTGGAAATGACCCCCATATGCCCGGGCCTCTCACACCGATTCTACTTACCTGGCTCCCCGCTCCCTGCGCTGCTCCTGGTCCTCACACGGCCGCAGCTGCTTTTCCCTGTATGCGGATGAAAACATCTGGTGTCGGGGTGGAGGAGCAGCCAATGGCAGGCCCTGACGGGGACGAGCCTCCCTAGCGTCACCCGTGATGCTGGGGAGGCTCGCCCCCGTCACCATTTCCAACCTCAGATAATCCTTTTAAGACTGGCGTTTTAGATGCCGGTCTTAATAACCCCTGTGCTGGTGGTGGATCCACCAAAGTTATAAAGTGGTGACGGTCTTTACATAACTTTGGCGCATCCACTGCTGGTCTAAATCTACACCAGCTTGCTTGCTGGATTAAATTTAGACCATTTTCTATGCTTAAAACAGGCATACAAAATGATAAATGAGACAATCCCACTCCCCCTTTTTTAGACCTGGCGTGAGCGGGGAAAAGTGGCGTATATCTAAGGCTACTTTCACACTAGCGTTCATAGGTCCGTTCGTGAGCTCCGTTTGAAGGAGCTCACAAGCGGACCCGAACGCCTCCGTCCAGCCCTGATGCAGTCTGAATGGAGCGGATCCGCTTGAAGATGTCACCATATAGCTCAATCTTCATATGGCTCAATCCCCCATTGACTTTACATTGAAAGTCTGAACGGATCCGCTCAGGCTACTTTCACACTTAGAATTTTTTCTAAGTTATTAATGCAGACGGATCCGTACTGAACGGAGCCTCCGTCTGCATTAATATGATCGGATCCGTTCAGAACGGATCCGATCGAACGCTAGTGTGAAAGTAGCCTAATAGTAAATTACCCCCTATGGTTTTGTGACTTTTTAAAAAATTGTCGCATCTCATAGTTTTACACAACCCTCACCACTTTTTAGAAAAGGGGTGTGACAAGGGTGGCAAGGGGGCATGGCCAGCAGCGGGCACAAATTTATCATTTAGGCCAGTTTTCTTGCGCAAATGAAGCCAGAAATCTACGGCTGCTCAGAGCTGCCATAGATTTCTCTTTTGGCGCACGGACTGCTGGAGGATGCGCCTAATTTATGATGATTTACAGGATTGGCAAATTTGCCATAATATATTAAAGAAACTGGTGATGGGATATATGCATCACACTCTTTGTGACACCACATACAATCAAACTAAGGATGGGTTTACACATGGCAGATCTGTTTCATACATTTTTGAGACTGTTCCATACATCTGAATGGGACATTCAGAAATTACAATTTCTCACCCTTCGTTTTCTGTCTAGGTCGTTCACTTGGGCCTGAAGCTCCGTAAGCTTTTTCTTGAGGTCTGGATCTGTAGGACGTGAAGCCACTGTAAGCGATAAAGGAGAACTATTAACACAGCAAGCACTTACTTGCTGCGGGATCCATACTGTGGGCTGCACCTGTACTTGCTATTGCTTCAAATGGCAAGTACAAGTGCAGCCTGGAAATTAGAGATAATCTGCGAGTGGATCGCTGTGCCATGACGTACAGAATACAAATACCTTTGCAGAGCAAGATATAAATATGCTCACAGCTAGCACCAGGCTAGCAGTTAGTTTCTTAATGGAAATGAAATACTTTCATAATGTTGCCATACAGCGCTTTAATGGGAATCTGTCACCAGGAGTTTGGACTATTATCTGCAGTAGCACATGACCAATACTGCAGATAAGGAATCCAGATATCTATTCTTTTTTTTATTATTATTATTTTCCTTCTGCCCCCATTCCCTTCATGTCAGAAATAACCCCTTCTGTACCGACCCACTTTTCACCTTAAATCCCAGGCCGATTTTTGCAAATCTGACATGTGTCACTTCATGCAGTAATAACTTTGGAACACTTTCACTTATCCAAGCAATTCTGAGACTGTTTTCTCGTGACACATTGTACTTCACGACAATCATAAATTTGAGTCAATATATTTCACCTTTATTTATAAAATAATCAAAAATGTACCAAAAATTTGGAAAAATTCGCAATTTTCTAAATCTGAATTTTTCTACGTTTAAAACAGATAGTACCGTATTTTTCGCCGTATAAGACGCACTTTTTCTCCCCCCAAAATGGAGGGAAAATGCCCCTGCGTCTTATACGGTGAATGCTGTCAGTTTTACATCGCAAGCTGCGATGTAAAGCGAGCGGGGACTCGGGGAGGGACTGGGAGGAGGAGCTGGGGGCCGGCGCAGTCACTGTACTATAGCCCCGCCGCTCCGGTATACTAATATAATATGTCTTATTTAATTAATAGTTATTAAATATGCCCCTTTATTCCTAATAGTACCTTAAAGGGAACCTGTCACCCAAAAATCGCCTATTAAGCTGTTTACAGTACCTTATAGTGCTGTATAGTCGTTTCCTGATGCACTTTTTGTTAGTTTTGCAGCATGTATGCTCAGTCAGAAATCGATGTTATATTCAGCTGCTGCCCCGTGCTTCAAGTCAGGCTTGAAGTCACGGGGGCAGCGGCCTCGGCGTCTTACATGGCCCTCTCCCCGCCCCCTGCCTCTGTGACTGACAGCCGAAATCCGATTCCGGGACCGCGCTCAACGGCCGCATGCGCAGTAAAGGGCGGCAGGAGCGCGGTCCCGGCTGCCGCGCGTACTACGCGCCGTCTTACTTTCGCCGCACTGCGCATGCGCCCGACATCCTGTATCAAACGCGCCCGCGCCCGGCATCTGGGCGCGGGCGCGTTTGATACAGGATGTCGGGCGCATGCGCAGTGCGGCGAAAGTAAGACGGCGCGTAGTACGCGCGGCAGCCGGGACCGCGCTCCTGCCGCCCTTTACTGCGCATGCGGCCGTTGAGCGCGGTCCCGGAATCGGATTTCGGCTGTCAGTCACAGAGGCAGGGGGCGGGGAGAGGGCCATGTAAGACGCCGAGGCCGCTGCCCCCGTGACTTCAAGCCTGACTTGAAGCACGGGGCAGCAGCTGAATATAACATCGATTTCTGACTGAGCATACATGCTGCAAAACTAACAAAAAGTGCATCAGGAAACGACTATACAGCACTATAAGGTACTGTAAACAGCTTAATAGGCGATTTTTGGGTGACAGGTTCCCTTTAAATCCTAAGCGCTTCAGTACAATGCAGGCCGGGCGGGCGGCAGCGTAACTCCCTGATGTCACGTGCCTGCGCCGCCTACTTTATGAATGAAGCAGGCGGCGCAGGCAAGTGACGTCAGTGAGTGACGCGCCGGCCGCCCGGCCTGCCTGCCTCCAGGCTCCATTGTACTGAAGCGGTTAGGATGTAAGGTACTATTAGGAGTTGGGGGGCATGTTTAATAACTATTAATTGAATAAGACATCTTATATTTGTATACTGGAGCGGCGGGGGATCTGTGGATGGCACAGTTATGGGCTGGGAGGGTCTGTGGATGACACATATATAACAGTGCCATGCACAGATCCCTCCCTGTAACAGTGCCAGCCACAGATCCCCCTGTAACAGTGCAAGCCACAGATCCCCCCATAACAGTGTCTGTCATCCACAGATCCCCCCATAACAGTGTCCGTCATCCACAGATCCCCCCCATGACAGTGTCCGTCATCCACAGATCCCCCCCATAACAGTGTCCGTCATCCACAGATCCCCCCCCATAACAGTGTCCGTCATCCACAGATACCCCCATAACAGTGTCCGTCATCCACAGATCCCTTCCATAACAGTGTCCGTCATCCACAGATCCCTTCCATAACAGTGTCCGTCATCCACAGATTCCCCCATAACAATGTCCGTCATCCACAGATCCCCCCCATAACAGTGTCCGTCATCCACAGATCCCCAGTAATAGTGCCATCCACAGACCACCATTAGTTCCAAACCCACAGCACACCTTTTGGTTAAAAAATTTTTTTTTCTTATTTTCCTCCCAAAAAACCTAGGTGCGTCTTATGGGCCGGTGCGTCTTATACAGCAAAAAATACGGTAATTCCTCATAAAATAATTATCAATCAACATTCCCCATATGTCTGCTTTACGTTGGCATCATTTTGTAAATGTAATTTTATTTTTTTAGGACGTTAGAAGGCTTAGAAGTTTAGAAGCCTTTTTTAAAATTTTCCAAAGCCATTTTTTTAAGCACCAATTCAGTTATACAGTGATTTTAAGGGGCTTACATAATGGAAACTACCCATAAATTACCCCATTTTAGGAACTACACCCCTCAAATTATTCAAAACTGATGTTACAAACTTTGTTAACCCTTGAGGTGTTCCACAAGAATTAAAGAAAAATGGAGGTGAAATTTCTAAATTTCACATTTTTGGTAGATTTTGTTATGTTAATCATTTTTTTCTTGCAACACAGCAAGGGTTAACAGCAAAATAAACCTCAATATATATTACTCTGATTCTGCAGTTTACAGAAATACCCCATATGTGGCGGTAAACTGCCCTATGGGCACGTGGCAGTGGTCAGAAGGAAAGGAGCACCATATGGATTTTGGAGGCAGATTTTGCTACAATGGTTTTTAGGCACCATTTTGTATTTGAAGAGACCCTGATGTACCCTACAGTGGAAACCCCCAAAAAGTGACCCCATTTTGGAAACTACACTTCTTAAAGAATATATTAAGGGGGGTACTGAGCACTTTGACCCCCTAAGCGTTTTACAGAATTTGGAAACACTTGTCTGTGAAAATGAAAAGTTTCATTTCTTCCAAGAAAATATGTGCTTTTTTTTTGTTTTGTTTTTAAACGTTAAATTTTTTTTGTAAAATTTGTATTAATTCTTTTTTCACTTTATTTTTTGCCCCACTTTGGGACTTCAACTTTTGGGGGTCTGATCCCCTTTACAATACTTCTGTATTGTGATACATTGGCTGTAAGTGTATTACCAGTGTAATACACTTACAGCTTCCTGCCTGTGAGATCCAGGGGGCTGCCTTCCCTGCCATCGGGTCCCCGTCACAGCAGCACAGGGACCCGGTGGCCACCCTGCACCCGGCAGAAAAAAAAACCTCACCTTCTGCGATTGGACAGCTCACGGCCAGGGAGAAGGAGACGCCTATTGAGAAACAGGGCAGTCTCCTCCGCCCTGTACCGATGATAACATTTGCATAAAGGGTGGGAGAATTTAACGGGGGCCACAGTGGGCGAACTTAGTTTATAAAGTCTGGACCCATGAAAGGTCCTCTTTAAGGTGGTTGCATTGAGTTTAAGAAATTACTTACTTCATATAAGTGGCAGGTGAATGGGTTTTTATTTCATAAAAAATTCTAAAAAATACTCACATTGTATTTTGTAAGTCTTATATCTAAAGTCGAAGATTTCCTGTTGCTCTTCCAAAAACTTAACTTCTTGATCAAGAAACTGAAAAAAAAATTAAAAGTCAAAGCGTTATAGGTATCATAGAGAAACATGATTAACAAACAGCAAAGTGAAGACATTTTAGTACAGTATATTTAGCAATATCTACATACAATTATGTAATGTTTATTGTCAGCTTTCCGACGTTCTACAAACACACAAAGTCTTAAAGGGGTATTCTGCTTTTAGCAAATAAAGCTAATTTGTTATATAAAGTTATACAATATTCCCATATACTTTCTAACAATTCATCATAGCTATCAAGACATCAGTTAGGCTACTTTCACACTAGCGTTAGTCGGTCCGCTCGTGAGCTCCGTTTGAAGGGGCTCACGAGCGGACCCGAACGCAGCCGTCCAGCCCTGATGCAGTCTGAATGGAGCGGATCCGCTCAGACTGCATCAGTCTGGCGGCGTTCAGCCTCCGCTCCGCTCGCCTCCGCACGGACAGGCGGACAGCTGAACGCTGCTTGCAGCGTTCGGGTGTCCGCCTGGCCGTGCGGAGGCGTGCGGATCCGTCCAGACTTACAATGTAAGTCAATGGGGACGGATCCGTTTGAAGATGCCACAATGTGGCTCAATCTTCAAGCGGATCCGTCCCCCATTGACTTTACATTGAAAGTCTGGACGGATCCGTCCGAGGCTATTTTCACACTTAGCTTTTTTTTTTCCATTTTAATGCAGACGGATCCGTTCTGAACGGAGCCTCCGTCTGCATTATTATGAGCGGATCCGTTCAGAACGGATCCGCCCGAACGCTAGTGTGAAAGTAGCCTTAACTGTTATTAAATAGGAACCTTTACTGTGTACTTCTGGGGGATGAAAATCTTTCCTGGTCATGTGATGATCATGCATGAGCTCGGCTAATTACAAGATACATCTTTAAAACCTACACAGTAACAAGCCATGCACCCATGTTATGCTATGGTTTAAGCAAAGAATTTCTTGTGCCTAAAAAGCTACTAATTAGTATTACTATTCTCTTCCCAGGCATAATGTTAAAAAATAATACTTTGTTAACCCTTACTAATGTTAAATAGTAATACTTTGTTAACCCTTACTATTCTCTTCCCAGGCATAATGTTAAATAGTAATACTGTTTGGTACCTTTTTAGGCACAGAAAACCCTATCTTTACAACAGAGCTGGTCTATAGAGTAGTTGTAAATCTGCTGCCTGCTACGCATAAGTTTTAGAGTTGAATTCCCAGTACAGAGTTGTGAAAGAATTTCTTTAGTAAAACTGGAACTTCTACTTTCAAGCTTTTCTTTTATGGTAATACTGTCATTTTTCTGAAATGTTATCGTTACTAAAAAATAAAAGAGCAAAAACCATTACAACCAATGCGTTTTAGTAACATACTTACTACTAAACATCCCTGATATATATAGTGAACATATTATTTAAGGTGTTTGGTAAATAGCATAAAAACACCGCACATTTTTTCACAGTTCATAGAAATTACTTATGCATATAGTAGTTTGCCTGTACAGGGCCCTGAAATTCCTGACGGCAGTCTTGAGTCATAGAGATGGACTGGAGGTGCCCTGATCTCCACCCTGCATGCTTGCCTGGTTGCTTATGGTTTATGGGCTCCAAATAAGCAGCCTATACTCCATTTGGCAGTGCCTTTGACTCCTCTTGAAAGTCGGACTTCCTGGGAAGATTTAGGTGAAACTCACTCCCTAAGATAGCATATGACAAATTAACCTGGTGTACATGTTACCCATTTGAGTAAACTTGGTTGTTTCTCCCTTAGACTACAATGGAGAGAGCCGGGCACACGTCTTCATCCAGTCACCTCCTAAATGTGGCAGTGGCCGGCTAAGTTGTGTTGAAAAGCAGGTTCCAGCAGAGCCCCATTCTCCTGACAGAGAAGTGTCCTAGAGTCGGGATCTCCAGCTATTAGAGATTTTATTGCATATCCTTTGGGTATTCTATAAATGACTAAACTATGAAACCCCTTTAAGGCCGTAGTTTGCCCTACTAAAGAACCTCCCCATTCAGGCATATGGAGTAAGGAACCTTCCTCTATGACAGGGGCCAGCAACCTTCGGCACTCCAGCTGTTGTGAAACTACAATTCCCAGCATGTTCCATTCATTTCTATGGTAGTTCTTAGCAGAGTAGAGCAAGTATGCATGCTGGGAGTTGTAGTTTCACAACAGCTGAAGCCCCGAGGTTGCCTACCCCAGCTCTATGGCGTCCATACAGATGTGGGCTGTGTGGCAAGGCATACTTTTAATGTAAACCTTCTGATACTCTCATCAAGGCACCCAAAAACGGTGTCCCCTGGCCATGGGATCTACAAGCCAGGCTGTAATACTACTTGCCATTTGAAGCAATGGAAAGTACAGTTGCATTGCGGCAAGTACAGGTAATCCACATTTGGATCCTGTGGGCCGGCCACCCCATGTATGGGTAACTGGCCACATAGTAACAATATTGCAAATGTCAATACACCCACAGAAAAGTCTTTTAACATGTGCATAGTGCATTATGTATTCCGGGAAAAGGTAAATTTAATCCACTGCAAAATCTGCATGCACCACATACACACACGGTTTGCTGTACAGTTCCCTCACATCTGCAGAATCTGAAGATTTTTTTTATCTACATGTAAAGGGATTTTTGTATTGCATTTGTAGGATCCCCACTGAAAACCTGCCAAGTCTGAACATGGCCTAAAGAGAACATTGGAAATGCCTTAAAAAGAACAGAAAAACAAAAAAACTGTAGGAAACCCTCTTACCATGACATGTTCTTTCACTTCATTAACACGCTGCTCTATTTTACTTTGCTGTCCGGTCTTCATTGGTAATTGAGCTTGCTGTCCATTCTGTGACTATGGAGATAGTTTAAGGTTATATGACACGCTTTGTACAATCAGATTATTCAAAAACCAGCCTCCATGAACAGTGAGGGGCTGGCCACGCTGCTCAAGAGACTCCCCCTTGATTGACAGGGCCAGACATCTCGCCTGCCCCCGTCAATCTCACGCCAGCGGCGTTGCTCTGAGTAGTGGTGCAAGCACAGAGGCTCTGCTACTGCTATCATGTGCCACTCAGGTCTGGGTACACCAGAAGCATAGAGACGCATGCACAATGTCAGGCAAGGTGTCTGGCCCTGTCAATCAAGGAGTAAGGGAGTCTCTTGAACAGCATGGCCCCCCACATTTATCTTATTTAGGGTATGTTCTCATGTAGTGGATATGTATGTATTCTCAAACCAGAATTATGGGTGAATAAATATAGCATATTACAAGAGCAGCAAAGTGGTTTAGATTTTAACAAATCTGCAGTGGGAAAAAGTTTAGAATTTTAAATCTTTGCAAATTCATAACAAAATATAAACATATAACATATTTTTTCCATCAGATATGGCTGTACCATTAGAGTCCAAAGTCCAATTGATATACCGTATATGTTACAAAATATAGCAGTTTTTCTTCTTTTAAATATTCTCTCCTCTTTTACCTTGTTAATTACCTTTTACCCAGTAATTAAAGGTTTTGAGTAATTAAGTAATTGCCTTTTACCAGCAGTGAACCCCTCAGAGAGTTTGTCCAACATTCCAAAAAATCAATACAATAGGGTGGCTGGGCGGTGTTTAACCAGTTGAAGACCTGGCCATCATTTACTCCTTTTCCTGACAAGGAGCATTTTCCTTTATTTTTTAAAGGGCATGCATCTTTGAAGTCCTAATAGTTTAGTTTTTTGTTTTGTTTTTTCAGTTTCGTTATAGAAATCATTTTTGCGCCTTTTTCTGGTCATGCATGGGGCTTTATAGAAAAAAAAATAATAATTATAACCAGAAAAATGAAAAAAAATAAAAATAAAATACAATAGTCTTTTTCATATTTTTAAATGTTTGGTTAATAGCACAATGTCCCCTTTCCATAACGGTCATATACGGGATAAATGAGTTATGGGTATGGTCACGGGGGTTTATTTTGTCTATATTTTCTTTCTCTTTTACACTTTGTGCTCCCTCCATAAGATCATACAAGACCTCTGGGGAACATTGAACAATACATTATTTTCTATTTATTGCTAATTTCACCTGTACCCAGGGCGGACATATTAGTCCCAGTTACAGGGGGCATACAGCCCCCAGAGAGGATGCACAGGGCTGTACATTATCGATCTCGTCTCAAAAGGGCTCCCTGTCCCCACAGCTGTGAAATTAGCGTGCAGCTGCTTTCTCTGCAAGGACATTTAGTAACATCCATTCAGAGATATGTGCCAGCATCTACAGTATATGGATGGTTGACCGTCGATTGTAAAGGCAGCTACAAAGACCCCTCAAAAAAGCACTTGTCTCTTCACAATGTCCCAGTTCCATTTTCCTAGCTCCCTGCCGTTTCCGATCCCCGATGTATACATACATGATCACAAATGGCCTTGTAATAGCATGGAACCGCTGACACTCAGGGACCGGAAACCTCAAAAGCGGGAGTACCAGGTACCAGGACACTGTGAAAAGGTGCTTTATGAGGATTCCTTAACAGACAAATTTGGTTTCACGTTAAAGAAGCATATTGGAAAATGCCTGAAAAAATCCCCTAAAAACATGCTGGAATAAAAAAAATAAAAAAAACGTAAGCATAAAAATGGCTCTAAAAATGCAATTGTGTATTAGGTTTCCTAATTCACAAAGGCTTCCATCTGACATCTGGAGGAGGTGCTTGAAATTGCACAAAACAACGCATTTCAAAAAAAGCGTCAAAACATGCAAAAGTTGTCAAAAAGTAAAAAAAAAAAAGTGTGTGACCAGCATTATGATATTTAAAGGGGTTTTCAGGGATTTTGATACGGATGACCTAACCTAGGTCATCAGTATCTGATTGGTGGGTGGGTCTGACATCCGGGACCCCTGCCGATCAACTGTTTGAGAAGGCACCGGCACTCCTGTGAGCGCCACGGCCATCTCTCCACTCAACAAGCACTGCCGAGTACAGCGGCTATGCTTGGCATCGCGCTCAGCCCCAATTAAGTGAATGGGGCAGAGCGTGATTCCAAGCACAGCCACTATACAATGTACGGCGCTGTGCTTGGTAAGCATGGAGAAGGGCCCCCAAAGGATAGGTGATCAGTATCAAAATCCTGAAAAACCACTTTAAATATCACACAATCCATTTAAGGTTCTCCAGGGGCTCCATAACAAGTATACGACAGCAACATCTACAACACAGGAGAAATTTCTTAAATTCTTTAAAAAATTGTAATATTTTTGCCGGACTAAAGCCTCATTCACACGTCAGTGTTCGGTCAGTGATTTCCATCAGTGATTTTGAGCCAAAACCAGGTGCGGCTCTAAACACAGAACAGGAGAAGATCTATCCCTTATACCTTATGTCTGTGGAGGCTCCAGTCCTGGTTTTGGCTCACAATCACGTGTGAATGAGGCTTAACAAAGAAATACAGTTTGATATATAATTTAGATACACCTCATAAGAAGATGTATGGTTCATTGTGTATTTTTGGTACAATCATACAATTAGATTATAACAACTTTTGAAATCCAGTGACTTTTTCTTCATTTTCTGCAAAGACTTAGGCCTCTTTCACACTACAGTATGTTGAATTCAGTGTTTTGCGTTCCGTTTTTCACGGATCCGTTGTTCCGTTTTTTGCTTCCGTTGTGGTTCCGTTTCCGTTCCGTTGTTCCGTTCCGTTTTTCCGTATGGCAAATACAGTATACAGTAATTTCATATTAAAAATTGGGCTGGGCATAACATTTTCAATAGATGGTTCCGCAAAAAACGGAACGGATACGGAAGACATACGGATGCATTTCCGTATGTGTTCCGTTTTTTTTGCGGACCCATTGACTTGAATGGAGCCACGGACTGTGATTTGCGGCCAAATATAGGACATGTTCTATCTTTTCAACGGAACGGAAAAACGGAAATACGGAAACGGAATGCATACGGAACACATTCCGTTTTTTTGCGGAACCATTGAAATGAATGGTTCCGTATACGGACCGTATACGGAACGCAAAAAACGGACCGTATACGGAACGCAAAAAACTGTAGTGTGAAAGAGGCCTTAAAATGTTTTTCCGAGATTTTTATAGTGATGACCTATGCTCTGGATAGGTCATCAGTATCTGATCGGTGGCGGTCCGACACCCGGTGCCCCCGCCAATCAGCTTTAAAATGCTATTGAAATAAAACATACCTGCGAGTCTTGAGAATCTAAAATAATCTGTTTCTCCTTTACTAGAAGTTCACGGATCAGTTCTGCGAGGTGCATTGGATTTTCCTGGTACTGAGACTGCAAAAAGCAACTGGTCAAGTTACCAAACACATTCTCAGGATTAGTTAGCAATCAGATTTCAAAAGCTTGCCCCCAATCAAAAAAAAAAAAAGAAAGATAAATTCTAGTTTCAGCAAATAAAAGCTTAATCCCATTATGTGAGAGGACATTTAATATTTTCATATATTCTTACTATATCAATTCCTTACATTTTAGAGTACTTTCACACTTGCAGCAGAGGATTCCGGCAGGCAGTTCTGTCGCCGGAACTGCCTGCCGGATGCGGCAATTCGGACGCAAACTAATGGCATTTGTCAGACGGATCCGGATCCGTCTGACAAATGCATTGAAATACCGGATCCGTCTTTCTGGTGTCATCCGGAAAAACGGATCCGGCATTCATTTATTTAGCATTTTTAAAGGTCTGCGCATGCCAGAACACTTAATGCACTAATACACTTCAATGTAAATGAATGCCGAATCCGGCATGTGTTCCGTATTTTTGGCCGGAGAGAAAACTGCAGCATGCTGAACGGAATGCTCTCCATGCATTAGGGTAAAACTGATCAGTTACTCATAGAGGCTCTGCTCTCTCTGCACTTTGATTGACAGGACCAGGCAGTGAAAACATCATGAAACCTGGCCTCATCAATCAAAGTAGCACTGTATACACATCTTGATATCTTACACATGATTTATGTGAAGACCTGCTTGAAGGTTTGCACTGGTCCTAATATTCAGATGAAGTCCGCAGAACACGTCCAAAACATAAAAAGTATACCTGTACTTTCAGCTTGAAATTACGCATGCTATTAGCCTGCACCACTTCCCGAGCATCTGTAAAGCGGCTGTAATGTATGTCCAGATGTTCAAAAAGATTCTGACACAGAATGGTGGCCAGCGACCAATCTCTTGCTGCCAGCTTCCTGTGATATTGAAAGAATTACACCATGTCAATGCCCACCGCCATAAGTACAGAACAATATAAACCCTCATTATGGAAACAGCATCTTTTTTTAATAAAAAAAATAGCAATAAAAAGCAACATGACAGCTACTAGTTATTATTAAAAAGTGTTTAAAAGCAGGATGTATACATAACAGTGTTTTGGTCTTGTTTCTTCTAATGTGTTTCATGGTATTTGTGTTCTCATTAAAGGGAACCCATCACCATGAAAATGCTAAACAATCTGCAGGAAGCATGCGATAGAGCAGGAGGAGCTGAGCAGACTGGTATATAGATTTATGGGAAAAGATTCAGTAAAACATGTCATTTATACATTTAAATTTCTGTTTATTCTGGGCTGTGATGTCCCGGAGGCGGTCCTATCAGTGATTGACAGCCTTCCCTCTATGACTGTGTATACACAGACAGCTGTCAATCACTGATAGGACCGCCTCCTCCCCTTAGTCAAAACATTTATCAGCATTTATCAAAACTGATGTAAAAGGAAAACTGGCTTAGTTGCCCAATCAGATTCCACCTTTCATTTTCCAAAGGAGCTCTGAAAAAATGAAAGGTGGAATCTGATTGGTTGCTATGGGCAACTTAGGGCCCTTTCACACTTGCGTTGTCCGGGTCCGGCATAGAGCTCCGTCGTCGGGGCTCTATGCCGGAAGAATCCTGATCAGGATTATCCTAATGCATTCTGAATGGAGAGAAATCCGTTCAGGATGCATCAGGATGTCTTCAGTTCCGGAACGGAACGTTTTTTGGCCGGAGAAAATACCGCAGCATGCTGCGCTTTTTGCTCCGGCCAAAAATCCTGAACATTTGCCGCAAGGCCGGATCCGGAATTAATGCCCATTGAAAGGCATTGATCCGGATCCGGCCTTAAGCTAAACGTCGTTTCGGCGCATTGCCCGATACGACGTTTAGCTTTTTCTCAATTGTTACCAAGGCTGCCGGGACGCTAAAGTCCTGGCAGCCATGGTAAAGTGTAGCGGGGGAGCAGCATACTTACCGTCCGTGCGGCTCCCGGTCGCTCCAGAGTGACGTCAGGGCGCCCCAAGCGCATGGATCACGTGATCACATGGAACACGTCATCCATGCGCACGGGGCGCTCTGACGTCATTCTGGAGCGCCCCGGGAGCTGCACGGACTGTAAGTATACCGCTTCCTCGCTCCCTGCTCCTACTATGGCAACCAGGACATTAATAGCGTCCTGGCTGCCATAGTAACACTGAACGCATTTTGAAGACGGCTCCGTCTTCAAATGCTTTCAGTACACTTGCGTTTTTCCGGATCCGGCGTGTAATTCCGGCAAGTGGAGTACACGCCGGATCCGGACAACGCAAGTGTGAAAGGGCCCTTAGCCAGTTCTAATTTACAACAGTTTTGCTAAATCTCCCCGTGTGTTTTAATACCTTTCTATCATAGTCAGCATTAACTTTTCCATCAATTTGTGCTAAAACAGCTATTCTGTGGGATCAGACAAGACGAGCTTTGGGTCACTTCACACATCAATGAGCCCTGTGCGCCCATTACCTATCCACTACCACAGCCTCTTCTGCTTAGTCATGTCCTCTAGATACGACTTGACAAACGTCCAGAGCAAGGCCGAAACATTGTCTACTAGTTGGGGAAAAATGCTTATTTCTCCGAAATAAAAATGGACCCATAGTGGATTAAAATGTATAATATCACACGTCTACTTGCCCAATGCCACGATTAATAAATTCCTATTGTGCACTAATTTTTCGAAAGTGGCATGTATACTTTTCCTAACTACCTTTCTACCATCGCCAGCGTTAACTTCTTCAGCAATTTGTGCTACCATAACGCTTATAACATTGGACCAGAGACGAGCCTTGGCTTCCCATGTGCATCAATGAGCCTTGGGCGGCCATGACCCTGGTTCACAGATTGTCATTCCATGGACCACTTTTGGTAGGTACTAACCACTGCATACCAGGAACATCCCACAAGACCTGTCGTTTTGGAGATACTTTGACACAGTCATCTAGCCATCGCCATATGGCACTTATCATCGCTCAGATCCTTACACTTGCCCATTTTTCCTGCTTCCCTCCCCCATAACCCCAAAGGGTACTATACACTTAGTGAGTCTCATGTGGATTTCCAAAGCAGAAAAACCAAGCAGATGTGGCATAAACCCTCAGCAGCAGCATCTGCATCAAATAGTGCTGCAGATTGCATTTCTGATGTGCTGTGGATTTGCTGCAGAACTCACCCTCTGCATTACAAAGGGTGAAATCCGCGACAGCCACAAAATAAATCCTCATGCTGCAGATTTAAAAAGCTTCCCCGTGTCAATTTAGGTTTGACACTCTCTGTAGCACGTAGATGAAATGTTTATAATCGCTTTCACTTCACTGCTACTGTCCAACTCTGCGGATTTTCCCCACACAATTCTATTGCGCAAAATATGCAGCGTTCACCCAAAGGCGGTACCCAAAGGTTAAACCAACAAACTTCAGATTTGGAGTGGATGAAATAAACACAAAACCCGACACAAAACACACAAGTAAATCCACAACACGCTTGTCAGTTGCAGATTTAAACTCTGTTCAAAGTAATGGAAGAACATCTCAACCAATCCGTGAACAACCCGTAAGATAACGGCCATGCTGCATATTTTAAAGTCCAAAAGAAGAAATCTACATCTAAAAAAATCCACAGTATGTAGATTAGGATTGGAAAATCCCACAGACTTGTATCGTATTGTACTGTGCTGCAGACCCACAAGAGATCTGCAACATGTGAATGTACCCCTAAGGTGCCTATTTGAGATGAGCAAAACTATAAAAAATTGGCTTTGGCCGCTTCACCGAAGTTCACAAAGAAATTTAAAGGGAGTCTGTCACCTACCTGACCGGTTTCAAACAGGTGACATTGTTCAGTGGGGCACAAAGACATGACACAGATGTTACTCGTGTTTAGTTCTTCAGATGCTTCAAATCGCCCCAAAAGTCGTTTTTATCATATGCTAATGAGACGTTGCAAGTGCCCAGGGGCGGAGAGTTTTCTGAAAGTGCCCAAGTTCCCCCGCCTCACTCGCGCCTTACTCCGCCCCGCCCTGTGGCTCTGTGACATTATATTTCCCTATAGGCTGTTCGCGCATCACTGCCGGGCCCGGGCATGCGCACTGTTCTGCCTACTGTGGTCAGAGGCACAGAGATATTCAGTGCGCATGCGCCAATTTCACTCCAGTAACTGGCGCATGCGCACTGCATATCTCTGACCACAGTAGGCAGAACAGTGCACCTGCCCGGGCCCGGCAGTGATGCGCGAACAGCCTGACGCTGGGTTCAGACCTGAGCGTTCTGAAACGAGCGCTCTGTATGCGCGATTGTACGGGCGTTTACAATCACGCATACAGAGACTGGCGTTCACACATTGTCGCGCGTTCCCGAATTTCTATGTGCGGGAACGCGCGACAAACGCCCAAAAAAAAGCTCAAGCACTTGTTTGAGCGTCGGGCGTTTTACAGCGCGATCGTACGCGCTGTAAAACGCCCAGGTGAGAACCATTCCCATAGGGAATCATTGGTTCTTGCCTGTTGTGCGTTTTACAGCGCGTAGGAACGCGCTGTAAAACGCTCAGGTGTGAACCCAGCGTATAGGGATTATAATGTCACAGAGCCACGGGGCTGGCCTGAGCTTACTGAGGGGCGGAGTTAGGCGCGAGTACGGCAGGGGAACCCGATGAAGGCCCCCGGTGGCTGTTCTCGGAATTGCCTGCTTCCGCTGACCGCACTTGTTTTCAGACCGGCTCGTGCACAGGCACAGGTAAGGGCTTACCTGTGCCTCGCCGGACTTGTGAAAAAAGATGGCAGCCCGCATATGTTCGCGGGCGAACAATGCGAACTGGCCATCACTGCTGTCATGTCTTTGAGACTATTATGATAAGTTCACCTGCTCAGGTTTGTTCTTTAGAGAACCACTGCACACATGGCTGAAAGAAGTCGTCATGGCTGTCCGGGTAGAATAGAGAATATGAAGAAAGAGAACGTCGCTGTCAGAGGAGATTTAATAGGTATGTAGTGCTGTATTCTCCTGTAAATGTGATAGTGCTGAATGTAATATCCACGCAAACATGCCTTTAGCACTGGGGTTGGGGTGTTGGGTTGAGAATTTGACACATGCATTGGGGCTTGAGCCCCAAATCTTTTGAGACCCTAGCAATGCCCCTGCCAGAATGTATGAATATACCCCAAGGCTCAGCTTAAATAAAGCTCCTTGTGACGGCTGCATTTCCTGGACTGACTGCTGCTCGTTTGACCTGAACTTCCTACAATAGGCCGCCTGTACACGAGTGCGGGTGAACGTACTTCAGAATCGCACGAATTTCCATGCGGATTTATATGCATTTCTGCACCATATCCGCTCCAGAATCTGCAAACTATTTTAGCAGTTTCCTTATTAACTTCAATGGGAAACAATACACTTGAAAGAAGCAACATGTCCCATCTCAAGCGGATTTGAAATGAGCAGTCTAAAGAAAAAAACGCAACCATGTACATATGGTCATGTTTTACCTACTAAAATCAACAGAAAGAAGTTGATCACCTTTTCTCTGTGTAAAACGGCCATCTTAGGCCCTAATCACACCTCTGTGTCATAACTCTCAAGAAAAGACAGTCAGTGCTTCTTCCATGAAGATATCTTTGAAGGGTCTGCTGCTAGTGCTTTTGCCTGTTTTTATTAATCCCCCCTGTGCATCATTTGTATTACATGTGCACTGCAAGGCAGAAAAGGGGACTTACAGAGCATCTTCTACAAATTGGTCGGCAACATGAACCAAAGTTGATGGACACAAACAGCACAAATGCTTTATTCATGGACAAGTAATTAGGTTCTTATGGAATGAGCCAAATATTTTAGCCATTTTTTAAAGGCACGGCATCTTTTTATGGGGGGAGGGGGGTTGGCGGTAAATTACAGCTTCCTCTCCCATTCAATTTAATGAGATGAAAAGCTGTAAATACCCTGATCTGCTCCTACAACACAGGAGGTGAGCACATAAACACTGAATGGGAACACAGCATTCTCACAAGCACCGAAACCCCTTCAACCACCTGAGGAGGGAGGAGGGAGCCAGGAGTCAGACCCCCACTAATCTGATACTGATGACCTGTCCTGAGGGGAGGTCATCCATATCATGAATCTGGACAACCCCTGTAAAAGTGTAAAAGTGAATCGTAAGGGCTACAAAAAGCCTCAGAGTAGTCTTAACTCTAAAGGGTTAAGGGATTACACATTGGCCATGACATGTGATGGAGGGGGGCGTTGTCAGCATAACTATCCCAAAAATGTAACCAGTACAGCTGAAGGCACACCCTGACCACACATCAGCTTGACAAACAATTCTGCTCTGGCAGTTTAAAAAAAATGTCTCCTAAAACAAATAAATGACAAAAAGCTAAAGGGAATAAATAGACACCACTCGGGTCATTTATCAAACTGCTGTAAAGTACAACTGGCTTAGTTGCCCCTAGCAACCAATCAGATTTCACCTTTCATTTTTGACAGCTCTGTTGGAAAATGAAAGGAGGAATCTGATTGGTTGCTATGGGCAACTAAGCCAATTCTACTTTATACCAGTTTGATGAATGTCCCCATGTATATCTGCAACAAAAACCCAACAGATTGTACACATATTGCAGAAAATACACCCAGTCATTTACACTTTTGACTGCCTTGGTGCAACTTTGCATGAAAAAGTTATTTACTGGGACTAAAATGCTTACTCAAGAATATACACAGCACATTAACCCTTTAAGGGATATTCCAGATTCCCATGGATGGGGATCATCAATATCAGCTTTAATAGGGTTTTCCAAGATTACCTATCCTGTTTGAGAAGGCAGCGACGCTCCAGTGAGCACTGCGGCCTACTCTTAGCTTTTCCTAGGCCACTGACGACATGTTCACCCCTCACGTGAGCGTGATACCAAGCACGGCCGCTGCACAATATACAGCACTGTGCTTGGTAAGCTGTGAGTAGGCCACAGTTCTCACAGCTGAAACTACAAATCCCAGCCTGCTCTGTTCACTTTTACGGGAGTTCCTAGAACAGCCATACAGGTGTGCATGCTGGGAGTTGTAGTTTCACCACAGCTGGAGTGCCAGAGGTTGCTGACCGTATCCATATTGTCCATTTTGCTGACAAGAATAGACATTGTGACAATGGATACGCAAAAAAATGGATGTAACACAGATGTCATCCGTACTTTTTGCGGACCAGCCGTGTGAATGCACCCTTAAAATTACATGTTAACTATATTCTGTGGGTCAGTATGATTAAGGAGATAACAAATTTATACATTTCCTGCAATGTTTTACAAAGATTGCTTTGTGTCGCCATATTCTGACACCCATAACTTTTACTTTTATTTTCTGCCAATAGAGCTCTGTGAGGGCTCATTTTTTTTGCTGGGCAAGCTGTAGTTTTTTTGCCATCTTGGGATACATGCAACTTTTTGATAGTTTTTTATTCTATTGTTTTAGAGGCAAGGTGACAAAACAGTGACAATTATGCAAAAGTATTTTTTTCAATCTAGTTACCATATTTTTCACTTTATAAAACGCACCAGACTACAAGATGTACCCCAGGTTTAGACAACAGAAAATTAGAAAAAAATATTTTTTTGTTTTAGTTTTTTGGACTTGAACCTGCTATCATTTGATTGGCTGTACTATCCGCAGTAGTACTTTTGTGTCACTGTGTATAGAGATATTTGCTGGCATTTTGCACAAAAAAAGTTCATCAGCTCACCCGCAGCCAGCAAAAGAAGTGCACGGAGCTCCCGGACCAGGAAGCTTGCAATAGAAAAAAAATCCTCCGGCACGCTGTTAAAATCAAAAGTTTTATTCTGTATACATTAAAAGTACTGGAACATGAGCCATAACGTGTTTCGCCATCAAGTCTTGGGGTACTTTCACACTAGCGTTTTTCTTTTAAGCCGGAAGAATCCTGATCAGTTTTATCCTAATGCATTCTGAATGGAGTGAAATCCGTTCAGGATGCATCAGGATGTCTTCAGTTCCGGAACGGAAAGTTTTTTGGCCGGAGAAAATACCGCAGCATGCTGCGCTTTTTGCTCCAGCCAAAAATCCTGAAGACAACACTAGTGTGAAAGTAGCCTAAAGTGTTTGGACAGCATGGAGATGTTCACCACTTTTACATTAGTCACATCAGTCACAATCCTCGCAGCCGGCTACATAAACCACATTGGTTGCGTTACACTTAATTTATGTTTTTATCTGAGATTACTGCATTACCTGTTTTCATGTGTGAACAGAGCCTACACTTAGAATGTCCACACCTATAACAACCAGTAGTCTTTAGCCAGGTCTGCAGTTTAGGTGGACTGTCATTGAATAGACTTGGAGATCCTTTAGACCCTAATGTCGGCGTATTCTGCTCACTATTTTAATGCCAGGGTCTAAAATAGCTTTTAATTCGTCATCCTGAAAAAGGACAGGAAAATATTTGTACAATTTTTCGATATCTGTGTGAACTGTTTTTTTGATGATCTCCTGCTGCATGACCAATCAGGTCCTCTCTATCCACGTGCCTGAATTTATCCCATTCTCTGTTTCTCAATCTAAGGCCTTATGCACACGACCGTTGTGTGTTTTGCGGTCCGCAAACCGCAGATCCGCAAAACACGGATGGCGTCCGTGTGCATTCCGCAATTTTGCGGAACAGTACGGACAGCCTTTAATCTAACTGCCTAAGCGCGGACAAGAATAGGACATGTTATATTTTTTTTGCGGACCACGGAACGGAGAAACGGATGCGGACAACACACGGAAGCATCTTTTGCGGCCCCATTGAAATGAATGGTGTGCCGGCATACATACATAATTCCTCTGGGTAGCCATCTTATATGCTTCTGGCCTATGTAAAAAACCAGTGAACTCTCATCTTCTTGAAGCCTGGGTTACCTATGATATAGATGGACACTTTTATTACCACTACTCTGTAAGGCCAGCAATAAAAGGTCATAAAAGCTATACCAGGCCCAGCTCGCTGTCAAGCCTGGCTGGAGCGTGACGTCATTAATTTCCAGGTCTGGTTTGAGGAGAGCTAATAGCCCTTAATTAGCTCTGGGCATAAAACCAGTCCACTTTCATATTTCATTTATGAATCAACTTATGCCCTTTCTGACACCAGATCCAGGCTCTACAGAGTATTGTGGTTAATTGGGTATCCAATATGACTAGAGGATGTGATTCCTTAGCTGACCTATGGGTGGTAGAAGAACTACAGGTCCCAGCATTACCGTGTGTGGTCTCATTCTGTAGGTAAATAAATAAGGATCGCAAATATGTATTCTGTATAACAATATGCCGATGTATCAAGGAGATACGGGCTTAAGTATAATCCTCCTTGTAGGAACTGAACTTTGATGGGGTCATAAAACACTTGGGGGCAATCCCTAGGATTGACAGTCACTCTGCTGCCATTGGCTGACAGGAGTAAGTCTCCTGCCCATGGCAGAGTTCATAAAAATCCATGCACAAGGACAGAGGAGAGAGACCCATGGAACATCACCAGACACTTAATTGGACATTGACGGCATATCCCTGTATCAGAAGAACTTTGAGGGTCTCCCCTGATACATACTGAAAAGGGGTTTGCAAGGATTCAAAAAGGACATATGAACGACCATCTGAAACCCAGAGAAACTAAGTATTCTTTCATCTTTTTCCCTTTCATTTGAACTGTCGTGATTATTTATATTGTTATTATTATTCTGTAGATTTATAGTCATTTTCATTAGACTTGTATGCACTGCTTTTTACCGCTTATTAAAGATTATAAAATCTAAGTGGCCAAGTCTTCCATATTCTAAGCTGCTGAACAACGTACCTTGCCTTTGAAGAGACGTTACCAGGTAGTTAGTTACATTGCATTTAGGAATTGTAGCTGGGGGTGATTGACTGCGGTTGGTCAGTAAGTGATATCCGGTTCATCCACTGATCTGTGTGATAGTGAATGACCCGGATAGTCGGCTCGTGGACCGGGAACCCACGTGGTGGCAGTTACCGAAGTGTAGTGGGGGGTGTTAGCCGAGTGGTAATACCCCGGTCACGTGAGGTCTCTGTGTGTGCGCAGACTCCGTCACAGACCACTACGTCACAGCTGTGGGATCCGGAGCGGTCGGATCCATAGTTCGTGACAAATGGGTCCGCATCCGTGCTGCCAAAACTGCGGCTCGGATGTGGACCAAAACAACCGCCATGTGCATGAGGCCTAACGTGAAGTGTCTTTAGTTCCTTTTAAAAGGTAATGTTTTCGGTGCAATTGCGGCGTAACTTAATGCCCTCCCCATACGGAATGCTATTTACCACATGCCGGGGGTGGCGTGAGGACGCCAACAGCACACTATTACCACTAATATCCCTCCTATAGGTTATGACTAAGACTTAATGTCGAAACGCGTCCACCTGTTATGACTCGTGTTCCTGTACTTTTAATGTATACCGAATAAAGCTTTGATTTTAACAACAGATTTATTTTCTATTTGCTGACGTTCTATTACAACTTGCTAGAGGCCTTCAGAAGGCATGAAACTACGCAGCAACTTGTGACCACTCAGACATCACGGTCGCTTGTGACTGCAGCGTCTCAGATAACGGTCAGCTGTATAACAGAGCCGGCACCTGCTATGTAAGTGGGCCACTCCATACATACTTCACGTACAAATGAGTCTTTTCATAGGTATATACATTGATATCCAATTATTCTAGTCAAGATGGATGTTCATTGCCTTTAAGAGCCATGCTCGACTATAGTTACAATTTTGTAGGTCTTGAGTAGGCCGAAGTAAGGTCGCACAAAGGTTTCTACTCTTCAGTGTTATTCTTCTCATGAAAGTACCAGTCTGAGAAGCCTACTTAAAAATTTATGACGGGAGATAAGATAAGCTCTATGCAGCTGGTGATAATTACCTATACAATTAGGCATTTATTAATGAAGCAAAATATATATAATGTATGTATTCATTTAATGAGCCTTAGTTAGTCCTTAGCATAAGACAATCAGTAGGACATATATATATTACTTTATATTATATTGTTATATATTATGAAGACAACATGTATCCAGTATAATATATATATATTTCTCATTAGCAGAATATTCATCTCTAAGAGTGTCTGTAAAGATGTGTGTTTTGTAACAAATAAATCTCATCTTTGGTATGACAGGAGGTACTGATATCTCTGTGAGAAAACAATGCCCATTCATACCATTACGGTCCATAAAACAACAGTGTGAGAAACATTCAGAGAGACTCCTAGAGGTCTGTCTCGAATTGCTACAAGTGTCAGAATTAATCCCTATAGCTTTGAATTAAAGCTTCTAAAGGTGAAATGTATAGAATACGTTTTATTCAGACTTGCATAAGTTAACCCTTTATACTATGATGCAAATAGCTTACACAGCAGTGCCACCTAGGTATGAGTAGGTGACATTACAACAGTAGCAAAAGTGCATTCTGAGTAAGGTGATGATGTCATATTTCTTATGAATAGTCACGCCCATCCGACAATGATTGGAAAGTTCCAAACTAGGACGGTGTGTCTAAGTTTGTGATCATAAACCACACAAAGGGAGAGGGGGACAAGTTGAGTTCTCTAGAGGGGTCTATCAAGATGAAAGCCATGGTGAGATGCGCTATGATGGACCACCCAGCTTTCCTAGGAGCAGAAGTGAGATTCCTACTAGGACTTGGTAAGAGACACAAAGAATGATATTTCATTCTATTAAGACTAATTTGATAGTGTGGGTGAAATTATACCATCTAGATTGGCGAACTAATAAAGAAATTAATTAATTATCTTCATATTAAGATGTAGTCTTAGGATATTGTGAGGCTTCATTCTACCTGAAGAATAATCAAGACTCATAATCTAGCAAAGCATTAAATGATTGCTTTTATATATATATATATATATATATATATATATTGATAGAACATTCTTCGCCAAGCTAAGTGATGGATTCCCACAAGAAAGACTTGTTTCAAGTCCTTCCCATTTAAGATATGATCTAGCAAAGATCCTAGATCCCTGTTATTTATCTTAATAGCCTTACCAAAGTCATATGTGTGAAAATAGTCCAGGATGGGGCGGAAGAATTCAGTTATCTCTTCTAAGTCATATGCTTGAATGGATTTGCCCATTCTGGAAGTCATGTGATGTGTAGTTGGTTAGAGGGGGGCAGAATGTATTCAATATTGATGTCTAAGATTATACATGTCCATTTCTTGATATCATGAGATTTCGTCTGAACAGACGTGATGTATATAACTTATGTTCCTATTTGATATCCTAACCTAATAACAGCTTGGTTATAATGTGCCAAGTTATTTCTACTCACATGTATTGTTAAGCTTGTAATGCTTTATATCAACACTGAGTATATTCATTTGCATGTATCATTGTGTTTATTTACTTATATATGTTTATAACCTTGTAACCAATAAATCTGCATATTTTTATAATACCTGTGTATTATTGTATAATATAGAACTACATGTTTATCATTAACGTCATCTCACGTCAAAAGAACTTATTTATCTGAGGAAATAGTCGGACTCACATGTGAATTATATCAATTAGTTTTACAATTCACCAGGTCATGATTTTAAGAATTTATGACAAATTTAATAAATAAAAAAATTTCATGGTTAATTATTTTTTATGACCATAATTAATTCTTAATTGAATTATTACTTCCCAACAGTTTTTACCAAATGCATGGTTGGACAGGTCCTACAACATCAAGTCTGTAAACAATCTAGTGACAGATTCCCATTAGGTGGTTACCATGAGACTAAAAAGCGTTCCTGATTGATAAATTAGGCCGTGCACCCAACGGGGACAGAAAATTATGTAAGTGCTTTTTGTACAGCACTATGGCATATGTTGGAGCTACAAAAATACTGCATGATAACATAAATGGTACTAAATGTCCATACATCAACTCTTTCTCACCAGTCTTGTGATTCCAGCCAGTGGGCTAGGTACTGTCGCACATCCACAGGAAGAATTTCCTGGCTGTAGACAGTATGGACTTGCTCTTGGAATACATTCGGTAGCTTCAAAATGGCTTCCCACTGACTCATCTTGTGTCCAGAAGCTGAAGTCTCACTGAAGAAAGAAGAAGGAGAGCCATGTACATGAGAACTCTTTCCCAACACTACACTGAAGATCATTGACTTCTTCTAGTGCATGAGGCCATGCAGATACCATAAGACCATAGTCACTTTACCATGCAACCTTCTGCAACTTCTGTAACATCCCTGTGCTTCAATTTCTTACCCTCATCAAGATATCTAATTGCTATGTAAAGCATTACAGTACAATACTACATGGAGTGATCAAAAATCTCATCCACGTGCAGGACAATGACTCTGCACACAAATTGACCTGCGCTTTGGATTTTTTGTTAATCTCAGCTTTGGATTTTCACCGCAGGTTTCATCCTCTTCAATAAAAAAAAAAGTAAGAATAAAAATAAATATAAAAAAATAAAATAAAAGGTTACCACTGCGTTTTTTAATCTGATGGCGTCGCAGACCTCCGTGTGAGGTGGGCTCGATTCACATCAAACAGCAATTAATTCATCGATGGGGTCGCGCTGCCTCACATAGGCATAGAACTTCTGAGTGACGGTAGGGATATGGTATTTTTTTCTAGTGCAGTGCAGCCGAACACCTGCGTTCCAACAGAGGATAGTTCTTGCCACAAAACGACCCTTCTGTGGATATTAGAGGTTGGAGCACATAGTGAAGGTCCACCAATTTTCCATATAACAATAGGTTGTATTATACTCACAAAAGTATAAGATCAACAGGCATCTGAACAAACATAAATTCCCCCGTATTCACAAGACCGCCCGACCCAGGTTTCGCCAAAATAGCTTTATCAGGAGCAGATGTTACACCCACACTTGGGCGTTCTCTTTATATGGGTCAGGGATGACAGAAAGGCGTACTCCTCACACCCCCTTCAATACAAAATACCCATAACATAATGCCTTATAAAAGATTTAAAAACCTATAGAAAGCACTTCTTATTATAAAAACATTTAAGCTATAATAAAACTCTGCAATAAATAGTGGGACTTTACCTGTATTATACTCCTATTCTATCACAAATAATAAAACTTCGCCACCATATTATCTTTCATATATCACCATCCTCGTAATAAAGCAGCCTCTTTAAACAGCCCTCCCAAGCACCTAACATAAAGGGGGATACACATCGCCGCATTGTCAGTGATATATCCTTCATAAATAAAATTTCCCACTGCTTAAAGGGTTTCTACCACTTAGGTGTCACATATTTAGCTGTCAGACACTAGCGATCCGCTAGTGTCTGCTCTGGCCAACCATCCTAATATAATTGCTTTTGGGGCGCTGGTTTGGCTAAAAAAACTACTTTTATTAATATGCTAATGAGCCTCTAGGTGCTATGGGGGCGTCATTAGCACCTAGAGGCTCCGTCTACCTTCAGAAACTGCCGCCGCCCAGCGCGTCCCTCCAGCCCGCCCATCTCCTCCTGAATGCGATCCTCCTTGTGAGCGCCTGTATTCTGCGCATGCGCAGTGAATGTCTGACAGCTTCCCTGCTCAGACATCTCCACTGCGCCTGTTCCTCGGAGCACTATGGCGTCATCGCGCAGGCGCAGTGGAGATGTCTGAGCAAGGAAGCGGTCAGACATTCACTGCGCATGCGCAGAATACATACGATCGCATTCAGGAGGAGATGGGCGGGCTGGAGGGACGCGCTCGGCGGCGGCAGTTTCTGAAGGTAGACGGAGCCTCTAGGTGCTAATGACGCCCCCATAGCACCTAGAGGCTCATTAGCATATTAATAAAAGTAGTTTTTTTAGCCAAACCAGCGCCCCAAAAGCAATTATATTAGGATGGTTGGCCAGAGCAGACACTAGCGGATCGCTAGTGTCTGACAGCTAAATATGTGACACCTAAGTGGTAGAAACCCTTTAAGCAGTGGGAAATTTTATTTATGAAGGATATATCACTGACAATGCGGCGATGTGTATCCCCCTTTATGTTAGGTGCTTGGGAGGGCTGTTTAAAGAGGCTGCTTTATTACGAGGATGGTGATATATGAAAGATAATATGGTGGCGAAGTTTTATTATTTGTGATAGAATAGGAGTATAATACAGGTAAAGTCCCACTATTTATTGCAGAGTTTTATTATAGCTTAAATGTTTTAATAATAAGAAGTGCTTTCTATAGGATTTTAAATCTTTTATAAGGCATTATGTTATGGGTATTTTGTATTGAAGGGGGTGGGAGGAGTACGCCTTTCTGTCATCCCTGACCCATATAAAGAGAACGCCCAAGTGTGGGTGTAACATACGCCCCTGATGAAGCTATTCTGGAGAAACCTGGGTCGGGCGGTCTTGTGAATACGGGGGAATTTATGTTTGTTCAGATGCCTGTTGATCTTATACTTTTGTGAGTATAATAAAACCTATTGTTATATGGAAAATTGGTGGACCTTCACTATGTGCTCCAACCTCTAATATCCACAGAAGGGTCGTTTTGTGGCAAGAACTATCCTCTGTTGGAACGCAGGTGTTCGGCTGCACTAGAAAAAACTGCCATATCCCTACCGTCACTCAGAAGTTCTATGCCTATGTGAGGCAGCGCGGCCCCATATATGAATTCATTTTCTTCAATGTAGAAAGGCAAAATCCATTGCTGCATGTGCGGTGGACACATCCGTGGTGTCTGGGCCTACCATCATAGTATACGTCTCATGTATACTGTTCAGACAGGACTGAAGAGGCAAGAAGGGGAGAGGTAAAATCCAGGTGTCTAATCTGCGGTTTGTGTTAAAGGCCTGCACTGCTGAGAAACATGATTTCTTAAAGGGGTTGTCTGGGTTCAGGACAGAACCCAAACATATCCCCTTCTTCCCCCACGACAAAGAAATGCTCCGATGCTCATATCAGAGGGGCTACTTGGATGAAAATGGGGATATGTCCGGGTTCAGCTTAGAACCCGGATAATCCCTTTAATGTATTCAAATAAGCCTCTAGGAGCACCAGGGGCGTTGCTGTTTCACCTAGAGGCTTTGCTCTCTCTACAACTGCCACATCATAGTCAAAACATCATAACACCTGGGCCTGTCAATCAAAGAGCAGAGAGCGCAGAGCCTCTAGGTGTAATGGCAACGCCCCTCATTTGCACATATATAAACCATCATTTTTCACATATGAACATGGGACCAACATGGATGTCTTCAGCTGCCAAATGCCAGTTTCATAGGTACAAATCTGCTGACAGATGCCCTGGGAGGTCTAGGTTCTGTATGTAGGGGTCTGGTGTAGGCCTCCATTTCTTTCGGGGGGCTAATCTGGGGTGTAGTATTTATTTAGGGTGTCTGGTTAGGATCGCAGGGGGTCGTATGCACTCTTTGGTTAAGGGAAGACAGTTTGTGCCCTTTTCAGAATCTGGCAGGCATGGCGTATATATATATACAGTCCTGATCAAAAGTTTAAGACCACTTGAAAAACGGCAAGAAATCATATTTTACATTGTTAGATCTTAACAAGGTTCCAAGTAGAGCCTCAACATGCAACAAGAAGAAATGGGAGTGAGACAAAAAAAATGTGAGCATTCAGTTAATTGAAAATAACTATTAAAAGTTTAGGACCACTTGCCTTTAAAAGGCCAAATCTGTGCAAAGATGTGGATTCATTGTCATTTTCTGTCAGGTAGTCACACGTTGTGATGGCAAAGGCAAAAAAACTCTCCCTTTTTGAACGTGGTCGGGTTGTTGAACTGCATAAGCAGGATTTCTCACAGCGCCATCGCTGCTGAGGTGGGACGCAGTAAGACAGTCATCTGGAATTTCTTAAATGATCCTGAGGGTTATGGAACAAAAAAGTCAAGTGGAAGACCCCAAATAAATTTCATCAGCACTGAGCCGGAGGATCCAATTGGCTGTCCGTGAAGACACTGGACGATCCTCAACCCAAATTAAGGCCCTTACTGGTGCTGACTGCAGCCCCATAACCATCAGACGGCATCTGAGACTGAAGGGCTTCAAAAACAAAAAACGTCTTCAAAGACCTCGTCTCCTTGAACGCCACAGAACTGCTCGTTTGGACTTTGCAAGAGAGCACCAAACATGGGACATTTAAAGGTGGAAGAAAGTTTTATTCTCTGATGGTTTCCAACGTTACTGGCATGACAAGCAGATCCCACCTGAGATGTTTTCTACTTGCCACAGTGGAGGGGGCACCATAATGGTCTAGGTTGCTTTTTCCTTCAGTGGAACAATGGAGCTTCAGGCAGTGCAGGGGCGTCCAACGGCTGCTGGCTCTGTACAGATGTTGCAGAGAGCATTCCTCATGACTGAGGGCCCTCGTCTGTGTGGTAACAAATGGGTTTTTCAACAGGACAACGCTACAGTACACAATGCCCACAGGACAAGGGACTTCTTCCAAGAGAAAAACATCACTCTTTTGGCCCATCCTGCGTGTTCCCCTAATCTAAATTCAATTGAGAACCTTTGGGGATGGATGGCAAGGGAAGTTTACAAAAATGGACAACAGTTCCAGACAGTAGATGGCCTTCGTGCTGGCCGTCTTCACCACTTGGAGAAATGTTCCCACTCACCTCATGGAAACGCTCGCATCAAGCATGCCGAAACAAATTTTTGAAGTGATAAACAATAACGGCGGAGCTACTCATTACAGAATTCATGTTTGGAAATTGGATTTCCGTTGGGGGGGGGGAAGGTGTTTTTTTTTGGAGGTGTGTTCCTAAACTTTTGATCAGCTGAAAAACAGCCCGTTTCCGTTTATTCGTTGTTTTCATTAAATTTAATGCTTAAAAAATGTTTTGTCTCACTCCCATTTCTTCCTGTTGTATGTTAAGCTCTACTTGGAAACTTGTTAAGATCCAGCCATGCTAAATATGATTTTTTTTGCCATTTTTCTAGTGGTGTTAAATATTTGATCAGGTTTGTATCTGGAGAGTCTCCTGCCGTAAACCTCTGGTACCGGCGTATTCTGGATCCGGAAACTACTGTTTTCTATACCAGACATTCACCGCTAATGGGAAGCTAGCCCAGGAGATAGCAGCATTATTCTGCTTAGCTGTGGCAGCAGGAAGTGAGGCTATGTCAGCTGTCCCTTCTGACACATTTATTGTGCTGCAGTCTTATCAATGACTAGGCCACTGCTGTCCAGCTGCACAACTGCTGACAGTGCAAGCCCTAGGAATAAGGAGTCATAAGAAACTGTCATTGCATTCTGATGCCACTGTCGCGCAAAGCAAAAAAAAAAAAAAAAGGTGTCGCATCCAAACTGCGCGACAGATAAAGTGCGCAGCCCCCAAGCACCAGCGTCTATAGAACCCGTACTATAAAGCGCTCTCACGGCAGAACACGTGACACACGGGGCTGGGGGGGGGCAATAGCAGAAGAATAACATTACCGCACGCATCCAGCGAGCCTCTTCACTCCTGGGAAAGAGCAGCCGGTGTCATTCCCGGAGCGCAGACTCGGTCACCAGCTGCCATTGGTCGACCCGGACGTCAATCTCGGACAGCAGCCAGTCAGTGTACACCTGATGGGGACGTTGTATTGTCACAAGCCCTGCCCCTCTAGATGACCGTTGCTAATGATTGGTTACTTGAGAGAAGGCGGGCATAATACCTTGTTAGGGGCGGGGCATAGGCAAGTTTCTATCCGATTTCCCAGGTTTTACGTCAGAATCAGGGTGTGGCCTGTGTCTGCACGTGGTGCGCTGCTGGTGACGCTGGCTGTTCTGGGCTGAGAACCTGTTACCTGAGGCGGTTACGTTATTTCTTAGCAAACGTTCAAACGTTGCCGCCACCTGCATAATATTTCTATAAAACTGTATATTATTGAACTGGTTCAGTGGTGTGAAGGGGTCCAGAATGATACGTTGGAAGCACTCTACAGGCAGCCTTTCATCAGCCACAAGTGTAAAGGCACGCTTAACCACCTCAGCCCCGCTAGCTGAAACCCCCTTAATGACCAGGCCACTTTTTACACTTCGGCACTACACTACTTTCACCGTTTATCGCTCGGTCATGCAACTTACCACCCAAATGAATTTTACCTCCTTTTCTTCTCACTAATAGAGCTTTCATCTGGTGGCATTTCATTGCTGCTGCCATTTTAACTTTTTTTGTTATTAATCGAAATTTAACGATTTTTTTGCAAAAAAATGACATTTTTCACTTTCAGTTGTAAAATGTTGCAAAAAAAACTACATCCATATATAAATTTTTCGCTAAATTTATTGTTCTACATGTCTCTGATAAAAAAAATGTTTGGGTAAAAAAAAGAAAATGGTTTGGGTAAAAGTTATAGCGTTTACAAACTATGGTACAAAAGTGTGAATTTCCGCTTTTTGAAGCAGCTCTGACTTTCTGAGCACCTGTCATGTTTCCTGAGGTTCTACAATGGCCAGACAGTACAAACACCCCACAAATGACCCCATTTCGGAAAGTAGACACCCTAAGGTATTCGCTGATGGGCATAGTGAGTTCATAGAACTTTTTATTTTTTGTCACAAGTTAGCGGAAAATGATTTATTTTTTATTTTATTTTTTTCTTACAAAGTCTCATATTCCACTAACTTGTGACAAAAAAATAAAATTCTAGGAACTCGCCATGCCCCTATCGGAATACCCTGAGGTGTCTTCTTTCCAAAATGGGGTCACTTGTGGGGTAGTTATACTGCCCTGGCATTTTAGGGGCCCATATGCGTGAGAAGTAGTTTGCAATCAAAATCTGTAAAAAATGACCAGTGAAATCCGAAAGGTGCACTTTGGAATGTGTGCCCCTTTGCCCACCTAGGCTGCTAAAATGTCACACATCTGGTATCGCCGTACTCATGAGAATTTGGGGAATGTGTTTTGGGGTGTCATTTTACATATACCCATGCTGGGTGAGAGAAATATCTTGGTCAAATGCCAACTTTGTATAAAAAAATGGGAATGTTGTCTTTTGCCAAGATATTTCTCTCACCCAGCATGGGTATATGTAAAATGACACCCCAAAACACATTCCCCAACTTCTCCCGAGTATGGCGATACCAGATGTGTGACACTTTTTTGCAGCCTAGGTGGGCAAAGGGGTACACATTCCAAAGAGCACCTTTCGGATTTCACCGGTCATTTTTTACAGATTTTGATTGCAAACTACTTCTCACGCATATGGGCCCCTAAAATGCCAGGGCAGTATAACTACCCCACAAGTGACCCCATTTTGGAAAGAAGACACCCCAAGGTATTCCGTGAGGGGCATGGCGAGTTCCTAGAATTTTTTTTTTTTTGTCACAAGTTAGTGGAATATGAGACTTTGTAAGAAAAAAAAATAATCATAATTTTCCGCTAACTTGTGATAAAAAATTCTAGGAACTCGCCATGCCCCTCACGGAATACCTTGGGGTGTCTTCTTTCCAAAATGGGGTCACTTGTGGGGTAGTTATACTGCCCTGGCATTCTAGGGGCCCTAATGTGTGCAAAGTAGTTTGAAATCAAAATGTGTAAAAAATGACCTGTAAAATCCTAAAGGTGCTCTTTGGAATGTGTGCCCCTTTGCCCACCTAGGCGGCAAAAAAGTGTCACACGTGATATCGCCGTACTCAGGAGAAGTTGGGGAATGTGTTTTGGGGTGTCATTTTACATATACCCATGCTGGGTGAGAGAAATATCTTGGCAAAAGACAACTTTTCCCATTTTTTTATACAAAGTTGGCATTTGACCAAGATATTTATCTCACCCAGCATGGGTATATGTAAAATGACACCCCAAAACACATTCCCCAACTTCTCCTGAGTACGGCGATACAACATGTGTGACACTTTTTTGCAGCCTAGATGCGTAAAGCGGCCCAAATTCCTTTTAGGAGGGCATTTTTAGACATTTGGATCCCAGACTTCTTCTCACGCTTTAGGGCCCCTAAAATGCCAGGGCAGTATAAATACCCCACATGTGACCCCATTTTGGAAAGAAGACACCCCAAGGTATTCAATGAGGGGCATGGCGAGTTCATCGAATTTTTTTTTTTTGGCACAAGTTAGCGGAAATTGATTTTTTTTTGTATTTTCTCACAAAGTCTCCCTTTCCGCTAACTTGGGACAAAAATTTCAATCTTTCATGGACTCAATATGCACCTCACGGAATACCTTGGGGTGTCTTCTTTCCGAAATGGGGTCACATGTGGGGTATTTATACTGCCCTGGCATTTTAGGGGCCCTAAAGCAAGAGAAGAAGTCTGGAATATAAATGTCTAAAACATTTTACGCATTTGGATTCCGTGAGGGGTATGGTGAGTTCATGTGAGATTTTATTTTTTGACACAAGTTAGTGGAATATGAGACTTTGTAAGATATAAAAAATAAAAAATTTCCGCTAACTTGGGCAAAAAAATGTCTGAATGGAGCCTTACAGGGGGGTGATCAATGACAGGGGGGTGATCACCTATATAGCCTCCCTGATCACCCCCCTGTCATTGATCACCCCCCTGTAAGGCTCCATTCAGACGTCCGTATGATTTTTACGGATACATGGATCGGATCCGCAAAACACATACGGACGTCTGAATGGAGCCTTACAGGGGGGGTGATCAATGACAGGGGGTGATCAGGGAGTGTACATGATGTGATCACCCCCCTGTCATTGATCACCCCCCTGTAAGGCTCCATTCAGACGTCCGTATGTGTTTTGCGGATCCGATCCATGTATCCGTGGATCCGTAAAAATCATACGGACGTCAGAATGGAGCCTTACAGGGGGGTGATCAATGACAGGGGGGTGATCAATGACAGGGGGTGATCAGGGAGTGTATATGAGGTGATCACCCCCCTGTTATTGATCACCCCCCTGTAAGGCTCCATTCAGACGTCCGTATGTGTTTTGCGGATCCGATCCATGTATCCGCGGATCCGTAAAAATCATACGGACGTCTGAATGGAGCCTTACAGGGGGGTGATCAATGACAGGGGGGTGATCAGGGAATCTATATGGGTGATCACCTCCCTGTCATTGATCACCCCCCTGTAAGGCTCCATTCAGACGTCCGTACGTGTTTTGCGGATCCGATCCATGTATCCGTGGATCCGTAAAAATCATACGGACGTCTGAATGGAGCCTTACAGGGGGGTGATCAATGACAGGAGGGTGATCAGGGAGTCTATATGGGGTGATCATGGGTGATCAGGGGTTAATAAGTGACAGGGGGGGTTTAGTGTAGTGTAGTGGTGTTTTGTGGTACTTTACTGAGCTACCTGTGTCCTCTGGTGGTCGATCCAAACAAAAGGGACCACCAGAGGACCAGGTAGCAGGTATATTTTGATAACAGCGTCTAATATACCTGTTAGGGGTTAAAAAAAATCACATCTCCAGCCTGCCAGCGAACGATCGCCGCTGGCAGGCTGGAGATCCACTCGGTTACCTACATTCACAGGAAATCACGGCTCTCGTGAGATGACGCATATATGCGTGACTCTGCGCAGAGCTGCTGTCTCCGGACCGCAGATCTGTGTTAGGCAGTCTGGAGGTGGTTAAAGGGGTTGTCTCACTTCAGCAAGTGGCATTTATCATGTAGAGAGTTAATACCAGGCACTTCCTAATGTATTGTGATTAGCCGTATTGCTTGCTTTGCTGGCTGGATTAGTTTTCTTATCATATTATACACTTCGGATTTCCATGGTTACGACCAACGTCTAATCCAGCAGCAGTGGCCGTGCTTGCACACTACAGGAAATTACACCAGCCGCTCTGGTGGCAGTTCACATAGGCTGGCGCTTTTTCCAATAGATTGCAGGGTGGCCGTAACCATGGAAACGAGCAGTGTATAATGTGATGGAAAAATGAATCCAGCCAGCAAAGGAAGCAATATGGACAATCACAATACATTAGTAAGTGCCTTGTATTAACGTAGTCTATATGATAAATGCTATTTGCTGAAGTGAGAAAACCCCTTTTTTATCTACATAGCAGTATGAGGACTTTTTTTGCGGGAGAGGTTGTATTTTTTTTAAATAGCGCCATGTTTCACCAGCTTACGTCTAATGTACAACCAACTATTATACATTTTTTGAGGGATGATGCAGTAAGAATTCCGCCATTGTTTTTTTGGGCTTTGTTGCTACGGCGTTCACTTTGTGCTGTGACATGAGAACTTTATTTTTTGTGGCAGTATGACTATGCCAATACCAAACATACAGACATTTCTACATTTTCCTTTTTTTGCATAATGAAATATCTGTTATTAAAAAGTTGTTTTTGAGTCATCAAATATTCGAAGACCCAAAAGTAAATGCTTCGTTAGGTTCAACCACTTGTGGAGACAAAACAATTATGCACAAATTCGTCCTATACCCCTAGGTCAGTTGTATCCGAAATTCTAGACGTAGACCTCTTTCACAGGAGCGTATGGAAATCCATCCGTATTCTGGCTCTGTAATACGCATGGATTCCGGATGATATACCATCAGTATTGCTTCAGGATTTATATGCATATTCCTTCCTACGTGCATTTTTTGATGCACTCCTGTAGACTGTAAGGGATGTATTTAGAAACAAGTCCGCACAACGCTCCATGCTGTGGATCTCAAATACTGATGGAAATTATAGGCCCATGTGACTGGCCCCATATATTAATATTAGCAGCAGATTCCAATACATAAAATCCAGACTATATACAGATTGCAAATACGCTCATGTGAAAGCGGCCATAGAATTTGGCTCTCCAGACACAATAATTCACACAAATTGGAATCAATATGGATATTTAATATACAAATACAGGATAAAAGTATAAGGTGAAAACATACAATGTGTAGAAAAACGTGATGCATGTTCACTAAAAATATTGAAGAAAAAAGTGTTCTCCCAATTAGAGTCAAAGGAATCTATTCGGCTCCGTTCCTGTCCCCGTTCCGAGCGCCGCTTCTGGTCCCCGCACCACCGCTACTGCTGCTTCTCCCTGTACACGAATGAAAACATCTGGTATCGGGGGGGGGGGGGGGGAGCAGCCAATGGCAGGCGGGGATGGGGACAAGCCTCCATAGCATGCAGGGACCAGGAGCGGAGTGGGGAGGGGGGCAAGTATATTACCTGTGAGGGGCCCGGCACATGGGGGCGCTGTTTGAGAAATTTGATAACCCCTTTAAAGAGACCCTCCAGTACAAGAAATAAAATTGACGTTAACTGGGAATGAACAGAAAGTTTACATTTTTAGTTGCAGATCTGCGAATTTCCAGACTCCTGCCATCCAAGATGTCTGCACGCCTCTTAGTCTATCTGGTGCACTCTGTACGTCTGCAGCCTGAACCACTTCCTACTTGTCCAGCTCTGTTCACATGAGCCATGCTGACCAATCCAAGGGCAGCAGGAAGTGTCTCGGGCTACCAAATGCACAGTATGCATACATCAGATAGTCTGAACAGTACTGCAGCCATCTGGGATGGCAGACGAGGAGTTTGGGAACTGATGGATCTAAAGATAAAAAGGAGGGCACCATGGTAAAGAAGTTATTTGGTAATTATTATTGGTGACACCCAGGACCTCCGCAGATCAGCTGTTAGCAGGCTGTAAGGAGGCCATGTGACGTCACCATACGTCGGTCACATGGCCTAGTTGTAACTCAGCCCTATTTAAGTGAATTGGGCTGCACTGCAATACCAAGCACAGCCACTATACAACGTACGGCACTGTGCTTGAAAAAGTTGGCTCCCTGAAACAGCCTGGGACTCGGATTCCCGCCGATCTGATAATGATGACCTATCCTGAGGATGTCATCATTATTATCCATCATGGATAACCACTTTATCGTTCTATTAGGCCTCATACACATGACTATATTTTTGGTCATCATATGATCTGCATTTTTTGCGGATCACACGCGGACTTATTCATTTCTAAATTGCAGACAGCACACAGATGTCAACCGTGTTCTGTCCGCACCCATGCGGCCGTTCCACAAACTATAGAGCATGTCCTATTGTCTGTTTTGAGGAACGGCTTAAGAACTATGCTAAGCGGCATATGTGAAAGCAGCCTAACTGATGCTCTAAAAACTCATTTTAACATATGGGGATTAAACAGGACACTTTCTTTTTTGTTTATCCGTTCCTCTGACAGAACAAAATAACACAAGTCAATGCAGATGTGAACAAGCTCTAATTATTCTGCGCCAGGGATGCCCAACCTGCGGCCCTCCAGCTGTTGCAAAACTACAACTCCGAGCATGCCCTGTTAGCTGTAGGCTGTCCAGGCTTAATGGAAGTTTTAGTTTTGCAACAGCTGGAGGGCCGCAGGTTGGGCATCCCTGTTCTAAGCTAAGGAGTCCAGTGGTTTGATCTACTCAGTGACTTCTCGCTATTTCTGTATTCCCACTCATTGATGGACGGCTGTCAATCACTGAGACGAGGCAGCACGTTCAACGTGACAATTGTGCTTTAAAGTAGTTTATAGCTGATTTCACACCATCTTTTAATGCAGGCTTCACACCCATACCTACACCTGCACTTATTGCCCCAGAAACTCCCCCAGTGGCAACAAATAAAGAATCATAGCCTAGATCAACAGAGGCTTCAATGGCCCTGTCCTCGGCAAGACCAGAGCATCCTTGTGAGGCATAATAAACAGCACTTCCAGCACTGTAATAGCCACTGACCACTGGAATCCATTGCATAACTTTATAAATGTGCAATTCCTTTTCACTCTGGCACTCAGGATCAGTAGAACGTCTCCTCAGGTGTTCACCAATACAGCGATGCAGCCATAACTTTGATCCAGCATGGGGTACGATATACCCGCCGTTCCTTGCCACACTTTTATATTGCCCCAAGGTTTCAAAAGAAACACCAGCACAAACTGGACCTAACCTACGACAGTGCGCTTGTGCATGATGTAGGGACGAATGGAACCCAAGAATAAAACCCTTCAGAAGAACGTTCTGCTCCTCTTGTTGGATACCAGAGCAATGCTTGTGGTGTGATGGATCCAGAGCATTCAGATAAATAGACTCTAAATTGAATCTCAGTAAGTCAAACTTGTGAAGATGTTGTTGGCTATTATGAGGGGCAGTGGTTTGGTGAATAGGGGTATTGAATTGCTCAGCCATTATATTGAACAATCTCCTGGCATCGTCATCTTTAATTAAATCCAAAAAGAAACGATCCTGTTCAGTTAAACATCCAACCTGCAAAAAGCCCAGTGCCAGAGCAGGTTCTAGCAGCCAAGATGAAGAAGGCAGGAGAAGGCCAAGAAACTCTCTGCAATCCTCCAAGAGTTGGCTGCATGTCTGGTTTTCTTTTGCCCAGGAGAAGTCTTTTGCAGTGATGGCCTGGAGAGGTCTTTCCACAGTCTCAGCAGTCCCAATACCATTTTGTACCAAGCCATCTATGATATAAGGTTTGCTGTACAGATATGGATGTAACAGGAGAAAAATCACACAACGCAACAAGAGATTCATGTCTGAAAGAAATAGCAAAACAGGTGAGCTACATAAACAAAGAGCACAAATCTCAAAACCTATAGTACCTTAGCGGTTGAGTCACAAAAGGATTCTACATTTTTCAAATTAGCACCTGGGACTGAATACTTTTGTAATTGTACTGTATGTAATAAGAAAATTAACATATCCTCTTAGTTATAATTTTTTTTATTTTTATGTTTAGCACCCACCTGCTGTTTGCTCTTTTTCTTATTTCTTTGTCCACCTCACTCAGGTGGTCGCACACGCTCAGTTTAAATCTTCTGTTAGAAGCTTTGACAGTTACAGGCAAAGAGCTGCAGCAGAAAGGGCATGTACCTTGAGCTCGATTAAAATCAATTGGAGCAATGAGTGGGGAGATCCATGGTTTCATGTGAGGCGCAGGGCTGGTTCTAGCCTTGTTAGAAGAAGATTGTCATGTACTATATGATTTTCATATTTTTTTTTCACATCAGTCATGGCATAACCCCTTTAGGAAAACTAATGCAAAATGTGAAATAGATAAAATCATCTTATACTCAACACTTTATCCATCACCATTCTCTGCAGAGAAAAAAGCAGCGGGAGGAGGACCAGACCAGCACCACGAGAACAGCGCTGGAGAAAAGGGCGAGTACAAAATGATTTCTTATTTTAGACTATTGCAGGGCTGGTCCAAGATTTTTAACTATCTCAGACAATCTCTTTAACACAACACCATACCCAGTGTAGCATTAGGAGCCTGAGTTTGTATCAAACCCGCGCATTATCTACATTCTACAACTCCATGTAGGAGATAGGTTACATTTGTTGAATCTGTAAGAAAACTCCTTCTCCAAACACAGCCAATCTGGATGTGTATAATCGAGAAGATAAGAAAAAAATAAGAAAAAATCAGCGGCACTCACCAAACGCAGGTTTTCAACATATCATCACTTTATTTGTGATAATAGGTACATGCTTTTTTCAGGGCTGGGGCGAACAAGCCTTTCACTAGGATCAAGAAACGCCTGAGCGGTGTGTGGCAGCGACGGCCGTTTCGCCAGCGACGTCCGTTTCGCACTGTGTGTACTTCTTCCGGCTACCTATATGACGTACACAGGTGTGCCGGCCTATTTAAAGAGGGGCGTGAAGGTTAACCTAATGTAGGGTGAATCATCCTCAATCGCATATAAAGGCAACACCTGTGTGCGTATACAACTGAAATTCAATCAAAAAACACTTCAATTGTAGGTTATAGTGGCTCACTCCGCTTGTCACCATGGTGACGGTGCCCTGCTGCAAGTGATTCACCTAATCTCTTAATTGAAATAAATATAAAATAATCAACAGGCACTCACCATCTGGATTTCACATATACAACACATTTAATAAATGTTTGGAAAAAAAATAGAAAAAAGGGATAAATGTTATGAATAAAACATAGGACACTAAGGCTATGCAGTTTGTCAGTGGGTGACTTTCGAATTAATAGTTCAATATAAATAGTCTCTTATAAAATTCTTATAAAATTTGATAGCGCTTGCTGTAGAGGCGTCCCTCTCACAGTTAAGCTACTCACCCAGACCCAGAGCGCTTGTGTTTTCTATTTGTATGGTGTGGTAATGGAGCTCAGCTGTCGGCGTCTCACATGGTATTAGATGAAAAAGACAAAGTGGTTGGTGATCTTGTATAGTTCTTGCTTTTTCGAATCTTTAGTTCTTAATACTGCAGGATGATTTGGTCTGTAGTTTGGTTCCTTTAGTCCGCCACTGTGGAAGAGGTGAGGTCACCTCGAAACGCGTCTGGCGGACTAAAGGAACCAAACTACAGACCAAATCATCCTGCAGGATTAAGAACTAAAGATTCGAAAAAGCAAGAACTATACAAGATCACCAACCACTTTGTCTTTTTCATCTAATACCACGTGAGACGCCGACAGCTGAGCACCAACACCACACCATACAAATAGAAAACACAAGCGCTCTGGACAGGGGCGTAGCTAAAAGCTCATGGGCCCTGGTGCAAGAGTTCAGCTTGGGCCCCCCTTGTTGGAAAGGGACAGGGGAGCACATAGCCTTCCTGCTGCCTGAGGCAAACATTGAAAGGGCACCCCCTCATGCCAAATTCTTAACCTAACCCCTTCCCTCCAGCCAGAGGTGTAAATTGACCAGTATGCACTTTCTATAATGCCAGTGTCTTATGTGGCACAAGGGTCTTTGGGCCCCTCAGGCTCCTGGGCCCGGTAGCGACTTCTACCTCTGCACCCCCTATAGCTACGCCCCTGGCTCTGGGTCTGGGTGAGTAGCTTAACTGTGAGAGGGACGCCTCTACAGCAAGCGCAATCAAATTTTATAAGAATTTTATAAGAGACTATTTATATTGAACTATTAGTTCGAAAGTCACCCACTGACAAACTGCATAGCCTTAGTGTCCTATTGAGAATACCAGACACTTCAGGGCATAAATCAAGGATATTCACGAAAAATTACTGATCTAAATTTGGGCTGTTATACATTATAATATGCATATTCTGCAACAAACTCAGTAATGGATTGTATTTGGACTACCCACAAGGATAAATAGACAAGTACACCTAGTGAATTTTCGAAACTATATTCGAATACTATCCGAAAAATGATATACAAAAAATTCTAAGTGATACTTTTCTGATCTTCAAATTCATTTTATTCGATTTTTTATTCGATTATTTATTAGATTTTTATAATTGACTCTACCCCATTTATTTATCGTCTATTGACATATGGTTATTAACTCTTTTTGTATACTGTGTGTAAGGTTAAGATATATTGTATCAACATCCATTTTTATTCATAACATTTATCCCTTTTATCTATTTTATTTCCAAACATTTATTAAATGTGTTATATATGTGAAATCCAGATGGTGAGTTGCCTGCTGATTATTGTATATTTATTTCAATCAAAAAACAATTAGTACATTTAAATGAATACACTAAAGTCGTTCCGATCACTTAGACCTAGGGGTCCCATGGCGTCCGTGCGAATTATCCATCGCGCTTCTTTTTGTAAAAGGAGGCGGTGTCTGTCGCCTCCTTGTTTCAATAGTGGGACCACCTTCCACAACAGATGTCATTAATACAGCTCCCCTCCCCTTAAGGGGCTCAACTTCTTTAGGGCTGATCTCCTCCTCAATCCCAATAACATCCCTAGCCCTACCTGCTGGAGTATGGATGGACTTGAAGGACACCAATGCTCTGCTAAACCCTCACCCAAGAGATTTTCTTTCTGTGGCTTATCTCAGAGCCTATCTAAAACAACACATCTCAGTGGGCGACCTTTTCCGCCCTCTAGTCTGGCTGGAGGCTTTGATCTCCTCACAAACAATACCCAGAAAGCTCATTTCACTGATATACAGTAAGCTGCGCCTGCCCCCCATAATAGCTAAGCCATCCTTTATTAGGCAATGGGAATTGGATCTAAACATTACAATTCCTTACGAGTCCCTACCTAAATTATTAGAATCTCCACACAAAGTCTCCCGATTTGTTAGAATTCAAGAAAACAGTTATAAAATCCTTACTAGATGGTACAATACACCAGATAAGACAGCAAGATACATAGGGTCCGCATCGGATACCTGCTGGAGGTGTCAGGGGGAGCAGGGAACTTTCCTGCACATTTGGTGGGCATGCCCGCCTATACATGAATGGTGGCGCAAGGTATTCTCAACTGCCAATAAAGTCTGTGGTTCCTCAATCCAACCTTCCCCGCAAACTGCTCTTCTTTCCTTTTCCCAAGGAAAGGAGACCCCCAAACAGCCATTTCTGTTCATACAGATGATACTGGCGGCTCGTCTCCAACTCCCCAAATACTGGCTTCAACCGACAACTCCCCCTTTGGATCAGTGGATCCAAAAGATTGATCAGATTCACAGATTTGAGGAACTTTCTTTTTGGGAAACTCGCACACATACAACTTTCCTCAAAAAATGGGTCAAGTGGGCCAACTACAGAGCCCCTAAACCTCAGAGCACTACTAACGTCTAGATTCCTTGGAGCGCACAAGCCGCTTTTTGAACATCCTCTCAATACGCCCCATGTTCTTATTATCAAGACTCTACATAAGAGTAGACCAAAATATTTTGGCATCTGATGTTATTACCCTTATGAATATTTGACATAGTAACTAATACTAATTGCCTTTCTATTGTAGCTGGATTGCCTCAAGCTTTTAATGTCAGTCATGTACGCTAACCTATGTGCTGTGTTATATTGGCTAATTCACTATAGTATCACTCTGTGTCTAACCATACTATGATGTAGCCTGCGAGCATATACCTTGGTACTCCCTGTTACCTTCTGTTACACTTGAAAATTCAATAAAAATATAAATAAAAAAATAAAATAAAATAGTGGGACCACCTCAATTCCAGTAAAACCCAGGCACTTTTTGTTGCCCCCGTGTTTTTGCCATACATGGTCTATTAAACGTGGGCAGCCCTTCTTGGTCTTGATGGAATTGAGGTGTTTCACATTTAGCCATTGGCTTGGAGACTGTTCACAGTTAATACGGCTGCTCACTAATTGGTCTTTAAGGGTATGTGTTTTTCTAAAGGTGATGAGGAATTTCCTAGCCGTTAATTCATCTAGGCATTTCTCACTTTTTAATAGATCCCAATTGTTGTAGATGATTTTCTGATTGCATCAGCCATAGGGCTGTACTTAAACACAAATACAAATCAATTTTCCTTCTCAGATTTTTTTCTCTAATGTAATAACTCCCTTTGTGTGTTTTCACCTGCCCTCCTAAGAGCCTCATTTAACATTTTCAATGGATACTCCCTCTTCACTAAGCGATTTTTTTGTTCTGTAGCCTGTCTCATATATCCTTCATTACAGCTATTGATGCGTCTTAATCGCGTTAATTGCCCATATGGTATGGCCTCCTTCATGCTCCGTGGATGGAAACTCTCATGGTGTAGAAGGGAATTCGAAGCAGTGGGTTTACGAAAACCCTCGGTTATTACTTCGCCATCTCGAATAATGACAAAAACATCAAGAAATTCCGAAGTCTCACCCCCGAAATTCAGGGTGAAAAACATGTTCATGTTATTTTCACGATTTAAATACGTCACAAAATCCTTGCATGTTGCTTGACTTCCCCTCCACACCATGAAGACATCATCCATGTAGCGCAAGAATATCTGGATGTTAGCTAGAAAGGGGTTCTTTGTGCTGAATACATATTTGTTTTCCAGGTTATTAAGGCATATATTGGCAAAGGTGCACGACACTGGCGTCCCCATCACCGTGCACCTGCCGATACCATTGTTGATCAAACCTGAAAACATTGTTGCTTAACACAAACGACAGTGCTTCCTCTACGAATTGGACATAAGTCCCATCCTTTTCAGTGGATGCCAACATGTCCACGACAGCCCCTCCTCTCGCTCGCTGGGGAATCCGGGTATATAGGCTCTCTACATCTAATGACACCAGGTTCCAGTCTTCCTGCCACTGGAGACTCTCCAGTGCCAGAAGAAAGTCCTTGGTGTGCTTCAGATAGGTCACCGATTTTTTCAGGGCTGGTCTCAAAAGCCAATCAAGGTACTTCGACAAAGGTACACGCTTAACAGAAAGCCAAATTGCAGCTTTTGAAAAAAAAAGCTAAACAGGAAACTGGTAATCACACAAACAGAAATATAGGAAAACAAAAGAGACAAATTCCTACGGGATAAGAATGATTATGAGACCGGGAAAGTGTTTGATTGGAGAAAGAGGAGACAACGTAGAAGAAGACCACAAAGAAGGAATAAGACAGATTTCTGGACAACTGACTCGGACTCCAGTGTTTCGGATGATCCGAATGCACAAACCGAAAAAACATCAAAAAACTTCGCAAGAGGAGAACAAGGAGAGGTGGACGGAGAAGGAACAAGCAGAGTTCGAAAATCAATGAGAAGCAGGAAACAGTGTCCTGGAAGCAATAACAGAGACTGACCTAGTAGATGATGATGACTTAGTCATCAATTTGTCTGGTGTTGAATTGCCCCCGGACTGCAACTCAGCCCTCAATCGAGGACTGGGGTTCAGTCTAGTTGAGCAATTTGACCGGACTACCTTTGAGATAGAGTTGTATAGGTCCATCAGAAAAATGTATCTTCACAAAACATTCCATGATACCCCTATGGTTTCTGCCCCACCGAGACAGGGCAAAATCCCTGTGACGGTTGGGCATGAAAGCGAGATGCTTAGAACAATGTTTGATGAATCTGAGATCGCCTGTCTAGAGATCCTAGTGAACAGAGATCTCGATGAATGTGGAGAGGGGGAAGAAAAAAGGGAAAGATTCATGGGTGGGATTAAGTCAACCCTATGCCTGCAGGCGGCGGTATAGATACCTTTTACAAAATGATACTTCGAGACGCTAGAGCATTGATATACCCTTGGTTCCCCTTTAACGTTAGTCGAGGGGAATTCGGGGCTATACGGTGGTTACGTGATCACCCTTGCATTGTAGTCAAACCTGCCGACAAGGGGGGCAACATCGTTTTGATGTCCCTTGAATATTACAAATCAGAGGCCCTGAGACAACTCGAGGATGTAAATACATATCAGAAATTATACACAAACATAGAAGAGGATTCTTTACAGTAAGAGCAGTGAGACTATGGAACTCTCTGCCTGAGGAGGTGGTGACGGTGAGTACAATAAAGGAATTCAAGAGGGGCCTGGATGTGTTTCTGGAGTGTAATAATATTACAGGATATAGCTACTAGAGAGGGATCGTTGATCCAGGGAGTTATTCTGATTGCCTGATTGGAGTCGGGAAGGAATTTTTATTCCCCTAAAGTGAGAAAAATTGTCTTCTACCTCACAGGTTTTTTTTGCCTTCCTCTGGATCAAGTTGCAGGATGACAGGCCGAACTGGATGGACAAATGTCTTTTTTCGGCCTTATGTACTATGTTATGTACTATGTTAATGACCCAATTCCCACCCTGCAACGGCAACTGAGGGTTTTGTTGCAAAAATACATTAACATTGGCTTCCTCGCTAACAATAGTATAGATAAGCTTGTGCCAGCATTTCCAAAAAGACCATCCTGGTATTTTTTGCCAAAGGTACATAAGTCACCAACTCGACCCCCCGGCCGCCCTACAGTGGCGGGGATCGGGTCGGTGACTGAACCTTTATCAAAGTACCTTGATTGGCTTTTGAGACCAGCCCTGAAAAAATCGGTGACCTATCTGAAGGACACCAAGGACTGTCTTCTGGCACAGGAGAGTCTCCAGTGGCAGGAAGACTGGAACCTGGTGTCATTAGATGTAGAGAGCCTATATATCCGGATTCCCCAGCGAGCGAGAGTAGGGGCTGTCGTGGACATGTTAGCGTCCACTGAAAAGGATGGGACTTATGTCCAATTCGTAGAGGAAGCACTGTCGTTTGTGTTAAGCAACAATGTTTTCAGGTTTGATCAACAATGGTATCAGCAGGTGCACGGTGATGGGGACGCCAGTGTCGTGCACCTTTGCCAATATATACCTTAATAACCTGGAAAACAAATATGTATTCAGCACAAAGAACCCCTTTCTAGCTAACATCCAGATATTCTTGCGCTACGTGGATGATGTCTTCATGGTGTGAAGGGGAAGTCAAGCAACATGCGAGGATTTTGTGACGTATTTAAATCGCGAAAATGACATGAACATGTTTTTCACCCTGAATTTCGGGGGTGAGACTTCGGAATTTCTTGATGTTTGTGTCATTATTCGAGATGGCGAAGTAATAACCGAGCGGGAAGGAGGCCATACCATATGGGCAATTCACGCGATTAGACACGAAATCCATTACATCCTGACGCAACCTTGGCCACCAAAAACGACGAGACAATAGCTCCAAGGTTGCTTTACTACCCGGGTGCCCAGCAAGTGCCGAATTATGATGTTCCTTTAATAATTCAAGACGCAGGTTTAACGGTACAAACAATTTCTCTGAGGGGCAAGAGGCCGGGGCGTCCCCCTGGGCCTCTAACACCTTTCCCTCTAGAACAGAGTGTACAGCAGAGACAACCACTCCTCTTTGTAAAATAGGTACCGGATCACTAACATTACCCCCTCCAGGGAAACTACGAGATAATGCGTCTGCCTTGGTATTTTTTGCCCCAGGACGATAGGTGATTACAAAGTTAAATCTGGTAAAGAATAGCGACCACCTAGCTTGTCTAGGGGCGAGACGCTTAGCCGATTCTAAGTACAGAAGGTTTTTGTGATCCGTAATCACCGTGACGGGGTGGATTGCTCCCTCTAAGAAGTGACGCCACTCTTCAAACGCCAGTTTAATCGCCAACAGTTCCCTATTTCCAATATCATAGTTCTTTTCTGCAGTAGATAACTTTTTGGAAAAGAAAGCGCAAGGACGCCATTTGCCAGGAGACGGACCCTGAGACAATACAGCCCCCACTCCCACCTCTGACGCATCTACTTCAACAATAAAAGGCTGGGAGACATCAGGTTGAATTAGAACAGGTGCCGAGGTAAATCTCTCTTTTAGAGAGGAAAATGCAATTTTAGCGGCGTCAGACCATTTAGAAAAATCAGTCCCCTTCCTAGTCATGTCAGTAAGGGGTTTAACGATCACTGAATAATTTTTAATGAACTTTCTATACAAATTTGCAGTACTTGCCTGACATGTACTTCATGTGTTTTCAGATCAGCCGAATAAATTAAGATATCATCTAGGTATATGACTACAAACCTGCCGATGAGATGACTAAAAATATCATTAACGAAATGTTGGAAGACAGCAGGGGCATTGGTCAGACCGAAAGGCATGACTAAATTTTCATAATGCCCCTCAGGGGTGTTAAAAGCTGTCTTCCACTCATCCCCTTCCTTGATACGAATCAGATTGTAGGTCCCCTTAAGATCAAGTTTGGAGAACCACCTAGCACCCGCAATCTGATTAAAAAGGTCAGGAATGAAAGGAAGAGGGTATGGGTCTCGGATGGTTATCCGGTTTAGCTCACGGAAATCTAGGCAAGGACGCAGGCCCCCATCTTTCTTTTTAACAAAGAAAAACCCTGCAGCCACGGGTGAAGAAGAGGGTCTGATGTGTCCCTTAGCCAGACTCTCGGAGATATAATCTTTCATGGCTTGTCTCTAGGGACCCGAAAGATTATACAACCTGGACTTGGGTAATTTTGCACCGGGAATCAGGTTAACCGGGCAATCATAAGGACGATGAGGTGGTAGCTTCTGACAACCCTTTTCAGAAAAAACGTCCTCAAAGTCCGAAATAAATGTAGGTAGGGAAGCTATGGAGGCGATTAAGCAATTGTTATTTAAGCAATTCTCTCTGCAATGCTCACTCCACTCCAATATCTCCCTGGCCTGCCAATCCACCACTGGATTGTGCGCTACCAACCAGGGAAGACCCAATACCACAGGAGAGGGAAGGCCCTCCAGAACGTAACATGAAAGACACTCATTATGGTGGTCCCCTACCCGAAGGTGTAAGTTATGGACAATGTGAGTGAGGTTTCTCTGAGACAGAGGAGCAGAATCAATAGCGAATATGGGAATAGGTCTCTGCAGCGTACAGAGAGACAAACCCATAGTGCGGGCAAAATGGGCATCTATCAAATTTACCCCTGCTCCACTGTCTAGAAAAAAAGAAATAGACTCCGTCTTAACACCAAAAACAATAACCGCTGGCAACACAAATTGAGATGTTCGTATGGAGGAAACGTATACCCCCCGGCTGACATCCTCCGCACAGCCTGGGGTTAGTAGTTTTCCGACGGTCTTTTGTTTTTGAGAAAGGAGGGACAGACATTACAGACTCAACATATAATCCCAGGTGGGCGACAACAGGAGACAACAAAAAGCCCAACAGGGATCCGGAAGGTAGCACTCTGGAACAACAACCAGGATTCACAGCTCCAGTGGGTCAGTATAGAAGTCCAGGCAGGAAGCTCTATAACTGGCAACTAGAGAAGTGTGAGAGGAGAATATAAGGAGGTTGGGAGTGGCAGACAAGAAACAGCTGAGGAGGAGAAGCTACGGATCCCTGAGTGAGACAAAAAGGATTGCAAGGCAAACACAGAAAACAATCACTAAGAAACAACGTGATCTTTAGACATAGAGCGCGCAGCCACCCGCTGCGACTTCCTGACCCCGGGTATAACGGAGTCAGACGTGGCTCTTGACACCCTCGTGACAATCGGACAAGGGGCAAAAAAAATATTTAGCATATTGTGTAACTATCACTAAGCAAACAAGGCATTTTGCCGCCCATTGGCAAGTGCCGCCCTAGGCAAATGCCTTGTTTGCCTCGTGATAGACACACCCCTGGTGTGTGTGGGGGGGGGGGAATTACTTAATGAAGGGCAGTGTGGTAGCAAATTACTATATGGATGGCAGTGTTGGGGCAAATTACTTAAAGGGAACCTGTCACCGGGATTTTGTGTATAGAGCTGAGGACATGGGTTGCTAGATGGTCGCTAGCACATCCGCAATACCCAGTTCCCATAGCTCTGTGTGCTTTTATTGTGTAAAAAGCAACAAATTGAGGAGGACACGCTCACACTCTGCCCTAACCCCTGAAGACCCGGTGATACGGCGAAACATGTCGGGGGGCAGCGTGAGGCTCTGATTTTTATGGCAGTAAATCACTGTGCCATAGTAGTATAATAAAATGAATCGCACTGAGCAAATATAAAATACAGGCAAGCGCGCAGCCTGTTGGCAAAAGTGTGTATCGAAACCCAGTCAGGTGACAGTCCTGACAGGGTGATTTAAAGGGACATACAAATGGCCAGTGACTACTGAAAATTTTAACAAAACTGTCCCTGACTCATCTCCAGGACAGGACTCATCTCAGGTTAATTTGCATATGTATCAAATAGTTTGTTTTTTTTACACAATAAAAGCACACAGAGCTATGGGGACTGGATATTGCGGATGTGCTAGTGGCCATCTAGCAAAAAATGCTATGATGTCCACATGCCCCTATAGAGTATATCGGCAGGTGCTATGTTCATAAGACAACCCCTGAAAGCCATGCAGTGTGTGCAGGTCACAGCACAGCATGCGGCATCGACAGAAGACCAGGGAGTGGTAATTACTGCCAGCATAAAATGCGTTGTATAGACCGCTCCCTGGTCCTAATGGAAGTGCTCATTAATATTCGCCCTATGAGAGACACTGCCATTTTTCTGGGGGAAAAAGGTGACTTATAGCAATAAATACAGAATACTATGTATAATGGTTTAGTTAGGATTTTTATGAATTTTCATATTTTTAAAACGTAATTAGAACATTAATGAAGATAAAATATGAATACTTATATGGGGGGCATTCAAATATAAGCAGGAATTTATGAGCTACACTCTATTTATTGAATTCAACAACCATTTTTCTATGTAGTCTCCTGCCACTGCAATACACTTGTTCCAGCTCTGAGGAAACTTCTTACTCCCAGTAGAGTAGAAGTCTTTTGACTGCATGTATGACCTATTCTTGCACAGCAATCAATAACCTCTTCAATCAAATTCAATTTCTTTCCTCCTAAAATTTCTTCAATTTAAGATAATCTTTAAGTATTGTTTCTACGCTTCCAAGACTTATTTCAAGTTTTTCAGTGATTTCCCCATCAGTAATTCTCTTTTATTTTATTTTATTTTTTTAATAAGTGTTTCAACATTAGTCTGCTTAGTTCTTGGCCATGGGGACATGTGGTTCATTTTCAACTCCATTCCGACCCTCTCTGAATGACTAGTTTAAACATGTATGTATTTGCCCAATAAGTCATGTTCACCTTGCACTCTTTATAAGAGCCGAAAATTCCTGTTTATAAGTGAACGCCCCTGCTATTTGGTGTTGTTTGCATTTGTTATAAATACAGTTTGACTTACGGTACTTGAAGCTGGCAGCTGTTCAGCCTTTTGGGTGGGAGAGGATCCTGTGTGCCAGTCTGCAGCTTTATGATACCTGCTGATAATGGCCAGTCAACCGCTCACAGGTTTCCACCCACTGTTTAAAGTCCTCGCAGTATCAATTTGGTAAACATGTAAAACCTCATTAATGCTAGTCAAACTCAAATTTCTAGTAACTTAGCAAGCAGTTTTGCAAGAGGTCATGGTCTTTTTACAGGAGAACTCCATTGAATTCCCATAATATATCAGGTTTAAATTTGTTAACTTGTTCAGTTCGGATTAGACATGGTTCAGACTGCAGCTAGGGCCATTATTGCATGACTATATAATTATTTTTTATTGGTCATTAACCCTTTAACCACCTCAGCTCCCCTAGCTTAAACACCCTTAATGACCAGACCACTTTTTACAATTCTGCACTACACTACTTTGACTGTTTATTGCTCGGTCATACAACTTACCACCCAAATGAATTTTACCTCCTTTTCTTCTCACTAATAGAGCTTTCATTTGGTGGTATTTCATTGCTGCTGAAATTTTTTCTTTTTTTGTTATTAATCGAAATTTACTGAAATTTTGCAAAGAAATTTCATTTTTCACATTCAGTTGTAATTTAAAAAAAAATAAAAACGATATCTATATATAATTTTTTCTCTAAATGTATCGTTCTACATGTCTTTAATAAAAAAAAATGTTTGGGTAAAAAAAAAATGGTTTGGGTAAAAGTTATAGCTTTTACAAACTATGGTACAAAAATGTGAATTTCCGCTTTTTGAAGCAGCTCTGACTTTCTGAGCACCTGTCATGTTTCCTGAGGTTCTACAATGCCCAGACAATAGAAAAACCCCACAAATGACCCCATTTCGCAAAGTAGACACCCTAAGGTATTCGCTGATGGGCATAGTGAGTTCATAGAACTTTTTATTTTTTGTCACAAGTTAGCGGAAAATGATGAATTGTTTATTTTATTTTTTTTCCTTACAAAGTCTCATATTCCACTAACTTGTGACAAAAAATAAAAACTTCCATGAACTCACTATGCCCATCATGAAATACCTTGGGGTGTCTTCTTTCCAAAATGGGGTCACTTGTGGGGTAGTTATACTGCCCAGGCATTTAAGGGACCCAAATGCGTGCAAAGTAGTTTGAAATCAAAATCTGTAAAAAATGGCCTGTGAAATCCGAAAGGTGCTCTTTGGAATGTGGGCCCCTTTGCCCACCTAGGCTGCAAAAAAGTGTCACACATGTGGTATCGCTGTACTCAGGAGTAGTTGGGCAATGTGTTTTGGGGTGTCATTTTACATATACCCATGCTGGGTGAGAGAAATATCTCGGTAAGACAACTTTTCCCATTTATTTTATACAAAGTTGGCATTTGACCAAGATATTGATCTCACCCAGCATGGGTATATGTAAAATGACACCCCAAAACATATTGCCCAACTTCTCCTGAGTACGGCGATACCACATATGTGACACTTTTTTGCAGCCTAGATGCGCAAAGGGGCCCAAATTCATTTTAGGAGGGCATTTTTAGACATTTGGATCCCAGACTTATTCTCACGCTTTAGGGCCCCTAAAATGCCAGGGCAGTATAAATACCCCACATGTGACCCCATTTTGGAAAGAAGACACCCCAAGGTATTCAATGAGGGGCATGGCGAGTTCCTAGAAAAAAATTTTTTGGGCACAAGTTAGCGGAAATGTATTTATTTTTTTCTCACAAAGTCTCCCTTTCCGCTAACTTGGGACAAAAATTTCAATCTTTCATGGACTCAATATGCCCCTCACGGAATACCTTGGGGTGTCTTCTTTCCGAAATGGGGTCACATGTGGGGTATTTATACTGCCCTGGCATTTTAGGGGCCCTAAAGCTTGAGAAGAAGTCTGGAATATAAATGTCTAAAAAATTTTACGCATTTGGATTCCGTGAGGTGAGTTCATGTGAGATTTTATTTTTTGACACAAGTTAGTGGAATATGAGACTTTGTAAGAAAAAACAAAAAATCAATTTCCGCTAACTTGTGCCCAAAAAAATGTCTGAATGGAGCCTTACAGGGGGTTGATCAATGACAGGGGGGTGATCAGGGAGTCTATATGGGGTGATCACCCCCCTGTAAGGCTCCATTCAGACGTCCGTATGTGTTTTGCGGATCCGCGGTGTCCGTGTTTTGCGGATCCGCAAAACACATACGGACGTCTGAATGGAGCCTTACAGGGGGGTGATCACCCCATATAGACTCCCTAATCACCCCCCTGTCATTGATCACCCCCCTGTAAGGCTCCATTCAGACGTCCGTATGTGTTTTACGGATCCACGGATCAGATCCGCAAAACACATACGGACGTCTGATTGGAGCCTTACAGGGGGGGGGGGGGGTGATCAATGACAGGGGGGTGATCACCCCATATACACTCCCTGATCACCCCCCTGTCAGGCTCCATTCAGACGTCCGTATGTGTTTTACGGATCCACGGATCGGATCCGCAAAACACATACGGACATCTGAATGGAGCCTTACAGGGGGGTGATCATCCCATATAGACTCCCTGATCACCCCCCTGTAAGGCTCGATTCAGACGTCCATATGTGTTTTTCAGATCCGATCCATGGATCAGATACAGGGGGGTGGGGGGGTGATCAATGACAGTGGGGTTATAAGGGAGTCTAATATGGGGTGATCAGGGGTTAATAAGGGGTTAATCAGTGACAATGGGGGGGGGGGGTGTAGTGTAGTGGTATTTGGTGCTACTTATTACTGAGTTGCCTGTGTCCTCTGGTGGTCGATCCAAGCAAAAGGGACCACCAGAGGACCATGTAGCAGGTATATTAGACGCTGTTATCAAAACAGGCTGTAGATCAGCTAGTTTACCTTCCGTTTCTGTGAACACGCGCGCCTGTGTGCGCACGTTCACAGGAAATCTTGCGGCGGCGCGTCCACTCGGAATAACAGGGCCGCCGCCGGGACGCAATCCTGCGTACGGCGGTCCTGTCCCACAAAAAATATTATATAGTTTTTAAACCAGCACCTGGATCTGAATACATTTGTAACTGCATGTAATTAAAGAATGTTTACAGCTACTGAGTTATTCAATAAAATGTATCCGTATAGTGCCCCTTCTTCTTTGACTGGCTCATTAAGACGGCCGCACATGCTCAGTTTCATCTTTTAACTAAATCCTGGGCTGTGATAGGGAGAGCTGAGAGCAGAAAAGACACTCCCCTTGAGCTGTCAGCTTGATATAAATCTAGCAGAACAATGAATGGGAATATCTCTGGATCCATGTGAGGTACAGGGCTGGTTCTAGCTTTCTTAAAAAAAAACAAAAAACCTGTCATGTACTAGATGATGTCTGATTTTATTTTTTACATTATTCATGGGATAACCCCTTTAAAGGGGTTGTCCGGGTTCAGAGCTGAACCCGGACATACCCTTATTTTCACCCCGGCAGCCCCCCTGAGCCCAGCATCGGAGCATCTCATGCTCTGATGCGCTCCAGTGCCCTGCGCTAGATCGCGCAGGGCACAGGCTCTTTTGTTTTCAATAACACACTGCCGGGCGGTAACTTCCGCCCAGCGGTGTGTTCGGTGACGTCACCGGCTCTGAGGGGCGGGCTTTAGCTCTGTCCTAGCAGTTTTACTGGCTAGGGCAGAGCCAAATCCCGCCCATCAGTGCCGGTGACGTCACCGGAACTCAGAAAAATGCCTTTGCCCTGTGCAATTTAGCGCAGGGCAAAGGAGAGCATCGGAACGCTTTTACTTATCCAAGCCATTATGAGCCTGTTTTCTCAAGGCACATTGTACTTCATGATAGTGCTAAATTTAAATTGATTTATATTTCACACACATATATATATATATATATGTGTTTTACAGAAAGTTTTGAAAAAATGTAGATTTGAATTTCTCTGCTTTTAAGACAGATAGTGATACCTCATCAAATAGTTATTAACATTCACAATATGTCTATGTTGGCATAATTTTGTAAATGCTTTTTTTTTTTTTAGGACGTTGGAAGGCTGAAAATTTTAGAAGCAATTTTCAAATTTGTAAGAAAATTTAAAAAATCCACTTTTTTTTACCCACTTAAGGACCACAGGTTTATACCCCCCTAGTGACCAGGCCCTTTTTTACAAATCGGCACTCCACAACTTTAGCGGTTTATTGCTCGGTCATGCAACTTACCAACCAAATGAATTTTACCTCCTTTTCTTCTCACTAATAGAGCTTTCATTTGGTGGTATTTCATTGCTGCTGACATTTTTACTTTTTTTGTTATTAATCGAAATTTAAAGATTTTTTTGCAAAAAAAATGACATTTTTCACTTTCAGTTGTAAAATTTTGCAAAAAAACCAGCATCCATATATAAATTTTTCGCTAAATTTATTGTTCTACATGTCTTTGATTAAAAAAAAAATGGTTTGGGTAAAAGTTATAGCGTTTACAAACTATGGTACAAAAATGTGAATTTCCGCTTTTTGAAACAGCTCTGACTTTCTGAGCACCTGTCATGTTTCCTGAGGTTCTACAATGCCCAGACAGTACAAACACCCCACAAATGACCCCATTTCAGAAAGTAGACACCCTAAGGTATTTACTGATGGGCATAGTGAGTTCATAGAACTTTTTATTTTTTGTCACAAGTTAGCGGAAAATGATTTATTTTTTTATTTTATTTTTTTCTTACAAAGTCTCATATTCCACTAACTTGTGACAAAAAATAAAAAATTCTAGGAACTCGCCATGCCCCTCACGGAATACCCTGAGGTGTCTTCTTTCCAAAATGGGGTCACTTGTGGGGTAGTTATACTGCCCTGGCATTTTAGGGGCCCATATGCGTGAGAAGTACCTTGCAATTAGTGGCGTCGCTAGAGGGGGGCGAGGGGGGGCAATTGCCCCCCCTATGTTGTTCCTTGCCCCCCCAGGTGCCCCCCCGCTGATTCCCCCGAGTGAATACTATGGAAGCGCTCATTAGTACAGAAGGACCAGGAAGTGGTGAACGCTCTGTACTCACCACTTCCTGGTCCTCGGCTGTCGGCTGTGCAGGGCTGCGCACAGCGTGTGGTCGCTCTGTGACCTCACGCTGTGCGCGCCAGTTGAGAGCACGCACAGTCGACTGAGGAGGGAGAAAATGGCAGGCGGAGTCCGTCCAGGAGCAGGAGAGGTAAGTGTTTTTTTTTTTTAATTTTATAAAAAATGTGGCTGCTGGGGGCATTATGGGGGCTAATAGGAGGCATATGGGGCTAATTGGAAGCATATTTGGGGGCTAATTGGAGGCATATTTGGGGGCTAATTGGAGATGTATGGGGGCATTTGGAGGCATATTTGGGGGCTAATTGGAGGCATATTTGGGGGCTAATAGGAGGCATATGGGGCTAATAGGAGGCATATGGGGCTAATAGGAGGCATATGGGGCTAATTGGAGGCATATGGGGGCTAATAGGCATATGGGGCTAATAGGCATATGGGGCTAATAGGCATATGGGGCTAATAGGAGGCATATGGGGGCTAATTGGAGGCATATGGGGGCTAATTGGAGGCATATGGGGTCTATGGGGCTAATTGGAGGCATATGGGGGCTAATTGGGGGCTAATTGGAGGCATATGGGGGCTAATTGGAGGCATATGGGGGCTAATTGGAGGCATATGGGGGCTAATTGGAGGCATATGGGGTCTATGGGGCTAATTGGAGGCATATGGGGTTAATTTGAGGCATATGGGGGCTAATTGGGGGCTAATAGGAGGCATATGGGGGCTAATTGGAGGCATATGGGGGCTAATTGGAGGCATATGGGGTCTATGGGGCTAATAGGAGGCATATGGGGCTAATAGGAGGCATATGGGGGCTAATTGGAGGCATATGGGGGCTAATTGGAGGCATATAGGGGCTAATTGGAGGCATATAGGGGCTAATTGGGGGCTAATAGGAGGCATATGGGGGCTAATTGGAGGCATATGGGGGCTAATTGGAGGCATATGGGGGCTAATTGGAGGCATATGGGGTCTATGGGGCTAATTGGAGGCATATGGGGTTAATTGGAGGCATATGGGGGCTAATTGGGGGCTAATAGGAGGCATATGGGGGCTAATAGGAGGCATATGGGGGCTAATAGGAGGCATATGGGGGCTAATTGAAGGCATATGGGGGCTAATTGGAGGCATATGGAGCTAATTGGAGGCATATGGGGGCTAATAAGAGGCATAATGGGGGCTAATTAGAGGCATAATGTGGGCTAATGAGGCATAATGGGGGCCAATGGGGCTAATAAGAAGAATAATGGGGGCTAATGAGGCATAAGGGCTTATATGGGGGCTGATATGGGAGTGATGAGAGGCATAATGAGGGCTAATGAGAGGCATAATGTGTCATCCACAGATCCCCCATAACAGTGTGTCTTCCACAGATCCACCATAACAGTGCGCCTGTGCACTGACGAGAGACAGAAAGAAGGGGAAAGAATCCGTGGAAGCAAGCAGAGGACAGCACAGCAGACGACTGAATAGCTTCTTTTGTAAGTAAATTGTTTTATTATAACTGTATCCCTGCAGACCGCAACTCTCTCGTATTTTGTAATCTTATTTTGTTTTTGCCCCCCCATTTTTGACTGTGGTATCTTTGTGCCCCCCCTATATATTGTTCCTAGAGTCGCCACTGCTTGCAATCAAAATCTGTAAAATATGACCGTTGAAATCCGAAAGGTGCACTTTGGAATGTGTGCCCCTTTGCCCACCTAGGCTGCTAAAATGTTTCCCGAGGTTCTACAATGCCCAGACAATAGAAAAAAAAACACAAATGACCCCATTTCGGAAAGTAGACACCCTAAGGTATTCGCTGATGGGCATAGTGAGCTCATAGAACTTTTTATTTTTTGTCACAAGTTAGCGGAAAATGATGATTTATTTTTTATTTTATTTTTTTCTTACAAAGTCTCATATTCCACTAACTTGTGACAAAAAATAAAAAATTCTAGGAACTCGCCATACCCCTCACGGAATACCTTGGGGTGTCTTCTTTCCAAAATGGGGTCACTTGTGGGGTAGTTATACTGCCCTGGCAATTTAGGGGACCATATGCGTGAGAAGTAGTTTGCAATCAAAATCTGTAAAAAAAATGGCTGGTGAAATCCTAAAGGTGCTCTTTGGAATGTGTGCCCCTTTGCCCACCTAGGCTGCAAAAAAGTGTCACACATCTGGTATCGCCGTACTCAGGAGAAGTTGGGGAATGTGTTTTGGGGTGTCATTTTACATATACCCATGCTGGGTGAGATAAATATCTTGGTCAAATGCCAACTTTGTATAAAAAAAATGGGAAATGTTGTCTTTTGCCAAGATATTTCTCTCACCCAGCATGGGTATATGTAAAATGACACCCCAAAACAGATTCCCCAACTTCTCCCGAGTATGGCGATACCAGATGTGTGACACTTTTTGGCAGCCTAGGTGGGCAAAGGGGCACACATTCCAAAGAGCACCTTTAGGATTTCACCAGCCATTTTTTACAGATTTTGATTTCAAACTACTTCTCACGCATATGGTCCCCTAAATTGCCAGGGCAGTATAACTACCCCACAAGTGACCCCATTTTGGAAAGAAGACACCCCATGGTATTCCGTGAGGGGCATGGCGAGTTCCTCAAATTTTTTTTTTTTTGTCGCAAGTTAGTGGAATATGAGACTTTGTAAGGAAAAAAATCAAAAAAAAAAAATCATCATTTTCCGCTAACTTGTGACAAAAAATAAAAAATTCTAGGAACTCGCCATGCCCCTCACGGAATACCTTGGGGTGTCTTCTTTCCAAAATGGGGTCACTTGTGGGGTAGTTATACTGCCCTGGCAATTTAGGGGACCATATGCGTGAGAAGTAGTTTGAAATCAAAATCAGTAAAAAATGGCTGGTGAAATCCTAAAGGTGCTCTTTGGAATGTGTGCCCCTTTGCCCACCTAGGCTGCAAAAAAGTGTCACACATCTGGTATCGCCGTACTCAGAAGTTGGGGTTTCAAACTACTTCTCACGCATATGGGCCCCTAAATTTCCAGGGCAGTATAACTACCCCACAAGTGACCCCATTTTGGAAAGAAGACACCCCAAGGTATTCCATGAGGGGCATGGCGAGTTCCTAGAATTTTTTATTTTTTGTCGCAAGTTAGTGGAATATGAGACTTTGTAAGAAAAAAATATATAAATAAAAAAATCATCATCTTCCGCTAACTTGTGACAAAAAATAAAAAATTCTAGGAACTCGCCATGCCCCTCACGGAATACCTTGGGGTGTCTTTTTTTTTTTACCTTTATTGAACAAACCTCTCCTTCCCCATGGGACAATGTGCAAAGCGCAAATCGCCCAGAGATGTGGCGAAGTACATTATGCACTTTGTCCCAGGTGAAAGAAGAGGTTTGTGGCAGCTCTGTGTGAAAGGGCCCTAAGACCCCTGTGTGCCTGTCCTGTGTACGCAATCCCTATGCTAATAGTGTACCTGAGTGTGGAACTTGCGGAAACACTCCCCTATGCATAGGGCAGGCTGGTCGGGACAGTAAGGACAAAAAAAAAGGTGGTGTCACGCCTTATTCCACCCCTGCTACAGACACAACATCTTTTTCTTGGGGAACGTTGAGTTGGGGTACCAGGACCACTTAAAGACAGACGGGAAGTGTCTGCCATGTAGCCGGCTCACTACATCAGGGCCTTGGGGCACGGACCCTCCTGGATACAGGATTTCTGAAATGATCTCTTCCTGGAATTTTAGGAAGGATCCTGTTCTCCCAGCCTTACTGTAGAGAACAAAACTATTGTACATCGCCAATTGGATCAAATAAACAGACACCTTCTTATACCAGCGTCTGGTTCTGCGGGAAACTAAATAGGGAGCCAACATCTGGTCATTGAAGTCCACCCCTCCCATGTGAAGGTTATAGTCGTGGACAGAGAGGGGTTTCACAATGACTCCAGTTGCCCGTTCAATTTGGACAGTCGTGTCTGCGTGAATGGTGGACAGAAGGTAAACGTCCCTCTTGTCCCTACACTTCACCGCGAGCAGTTCTTGGTCACACAAGGCAGCCCTCTCCCCCCCGTGCAAGTCGGGTACTAACGAGCCGTTGGGGGAAGCCCCGGCGACTAGGTCGCGCGGTGCCACAGCATTGAATTCCGACTAGATGTAAGTGCCGAAAGAGGGCCACGCTTGAGTAAAAATTGTCCACGTATAAGTGGTACCCCTTGTGGAGTAAGGGTGACACCAAGTCCCAGACAATCTTGCCACTGCTCCCCAGGTAGTCAGGACATCCGACCGGCTCCAGTTTTGAGTTTTTTTCCCTCATAGACCCTAAAACGATATGTATAGCCTGTGGCCCTTTCACAGAGCTTATACAGTTTGACCCCATACCGGGCGCGCTCGCTGGGGATGTACTGTTTTATGCCAAGGCGCCCGGTAAAATGTACTAGGGACTCGTCTATGCAGATGTTTTGATTAGGGGTATACGCATCTGCAAATCTGGATGACAAATGGTCTATGAGGGGCCGAATTTTATGGAGCCGGTCATAAGCAGGGTGGCCTCTTGGATGACAGGTGCTATTGTCCGTAAAATGCATAAAGCACATGATGGCCTCAAAACGTGCCCTAGACATTGCAGCAGAGAACATGGGCATGAAATGTATTGGGTCTTTAGACCAATATGACCGCAATACATTTTTTTTTGTTAGACCCATGCTGAGGAGAAGGCCCAAAAAAAATGTAAACTCGGAAACGGTGACTGGTTTCCACCGGAAAGGCTGGGCATAGTAGCTTTCCGGATTGGGGGTAATAAACTGTGTGGCGTAGAGGTTGGTTTCTGCCACAACTAGGTCATAGAGATCCGCGGTGAAGAACAGCTAAAAAAAACTGAAGGGCCGATCCTAAATGAGCCGTCTCCACGCGAACTCCAGACTGGGCGGTGAAAGGGGGCAATACGGGTGCGGCGGAATCAGGGGATTGCCAATTAGGATTTGCCAGCACCTCTGGGAGACTAAGGGTTCTACGGGCCTGTGAATGCAGTGGCTGCGACAGGGGAGTTATTGCACGTGCCACCGTACCAGCTGGAACGGCCCTTCTGGTGCTCGCCACTTCACCAGGGAATACGGCAGTGCTGGTAGAAGGTCCAGGCTGTGCTGCGCTGCTGGTGTATGCCGCACCATAAACAAGATCAGCGCTAGCATCACTCTGCTGCAAATGAGGATCATCATGCAGGGTAGGCAGAACTCTTACATGGGATCGGGTACATCTGGCCGTAGCAGGGACCTCTACCTCGTCATCCTCACTAGCGGTTAGAGTGCCACTGCTGTCTACAGGTTCATATTCTGAACCACTGGATTCAGCGGATGAGGCATCCCCATCGCTTTCATCTATCACGGCCAGAATCCGGTAGGCCTCTTCAGCGGAATACCCCTTGTTTGACATTTTGGGTTCACTAAATTTAGGGGGTATTCCTCTGAGACTACCCGGGAAAAAGAGCAAACCTGCCTAGTAAAAGGGAGTGCTTGCGAAGTAAAGCTACGATCGCTAATAAAGATCCAAAAAGCTCAAAAGTGATCTTTATAGCGGCGCAGCGATTTTACGGTGTTTTTGCAGTGATCAGAAAAAAAAAATATTCTGTCACTGCCGTGGGGCGGACTGGACGCAAGTGTGCGCACAAGATCAGGCCTGATCGGGCGAACACTGCGTTTTTTGTGGAACCTAAGGTGAACCTAATGTACTTATATAGATCTGATTGCGATCAGTATTGATCACTTACAGATACTATATAGTACTAGTGCTGATTACTGACAGCGATGACGCTAATCAGCGACTAATCGGTGACTGCGGTGCAGTGGGCGCTAAACTACCTAGCAAGTAGCTAACTACCTAGCAGGGATGAGGGACCCTTACAGGGGGGGGGGGGGGGGGGGGTGATCAATGACAGGGGGGTGGACAAGGGGGGTGATCAGGGAGTCTAATATAGGTGATCAGGTGCTAAATAAGGGGTTAATAAATGACAGGGTAATATCTAATGTGTAGTGTGGTGTTTGGTGCTACTTACTGAGCTGCCTGTGTCCTCTGGTGGTCGATACAAGCGAAAGGGACCACCAGAGGACCAGGCAGCAGTTATATCAGATGCTATTTTCAAAATAGCGTCTGACATAACCATTTCATTCGTCGATTCAAAAATCTACAGCCTGCCAGCCAATGATCGCGGCCGGCAGGCTGCAGATGAACTTGTGCACTACGCGTTCCTGTGAACACGCGTTCACAGGAAATCTCGGCTCACGCGAGATGACGCCAATCGGCGTTAGCGTAGCCTGGGAGCGTCACTGAGATGACGCCTTTCGGCGTTAGCGTAGCGGTAAGTGGTTAAGGACTAAGTCAGTTATGATGTTACTTTGTAGGGCCTACATAGTAAAAACTACCATAAATTACCCAATTTTACAAACCATACCCCTCAACTTATTCAAAACTGATTTTACAAACTGTTAACCCTTTACATGCGTTTCATAAAAATGAAAGGAAAGTGGAGGTAAAATTTCAATTTTTTTTTGCAGTTTCCATTTTAATAATTTTTTCCCATAAGGCACCAAGGGTTAACAGCAAAACAGCCCTCAATATTTATTACCCTGATTCTGCGGTTTACAGAAACACCCCTATATGTTCATAAACGGCTATATGGGCACCCTGAAGAGCTCAGGAGGGAAGAAACGCCATATGGTTTTTGGAGGGTAGATTTAGCTGGAATGGTGTTTGGGCACCATATCACATTTTAAGAGACCCTAAGTTACCCCAACAGTTGAAACCCCCAAAATGTTACCCCATTTTGGGAACTACATCCCTTAAGTAGTTTATTGAAGGGTGTACTAACTGCTTTGATGCCACAGTAGTTTCATTTTAGAAATTTAGAAACAAAGGGCTGTAAAAATTTAATTAAATTTGCTCTAATAAAATGTTGCATATTTTATTTTCACAAGGGGTTACAGGAGTAAAAGCACCCCAAATTTTAAGCATTTTCTTCTGAATACAGCAACACCCCATGCGTGGCTGTAAACTGCTGTATGGGCACACTGTAGGATTCAGAAGAGAAAGAACACAATGTGCATTTGAGATCTAGTTTGGCGACTTATACAAAACTAGCTAACAATTGCAGAGGCTCTGAGATAAAAACAAAACACAAGACTTGACCCCATGTTAGAAAGCACAGCCCTCACAGAATTTACCAAGGGGTGTAGTGAGCATTTTAACCCCACATATGTTCTGCTAAAATGAATGTACAGTAGATGGTGCAAACTGAAAATTGCTATTTTTAAACAGGTATGCCATCTCAGTGCCCAATATATTGTGCCCCATGTATGCAGTGTGAAAAGTGAGCCTCTTCTTAGTATGCTGTGCTTCCTGGTTTTAGAAACACCAGGGCTCAGGAGTAAATGAGCACCATACACATTTGAGGTCCAATGTGGTAATTTATGCATCTTGTGCCAACAATTAAAGAGGTGAAATAATAAATGGAACCGCCCAAGAAGTGACCCCAATTTGGAAACGACACCCCTAGAAGGTATTTATTGAGGAATAGAGTGAGCAGTTAGAAGCCACATATATTTTCCCCAAATTAATGCACAGTGGACCATGGACAGTGAAAATTTCAAGTTTTCCTTTCACAGATATGGCATTTCAGAGCTATATGCTGTACCCAGCGTGTACCATCTGAGACACACCGTGCACTTTAAATTGTTAGGTGGGCTTTACTGGGTATTAAAATGCCATAAATGTGGATGTAAACTGCTGTAGGGGTACACTGCAGGATCAGAATGGAAAGATCATCTTTTGGCTTTTGCAGTGCAGATTCTGATGGATTGGTTTATGGGGTAGAGATACATGGAACTAAAAACTAAAATAAATTACTAATAGGAGTTTACTATAAACCACCTAATATACCAGAGTCCACAGAAAATCTACTACTAAACGAGATAGACGAGGCGGCAAATCATAATGGTTATTATGGGGGACTTCAACTACCCAGATATAGACTGGGAAACTGAAACTTGTATATCTCATAAGGGAAAAAGCTTCTTGGCAATAACCAAAGACAATTACCTCTCGCAACTGGTTCAGGACCCGACTAGAGGGACGGCCATACTGGACTTAGTATTAACCAATAGACCTGACAGAACAACAGATGTGCAGGTTGGGGGACACCTGGCAAATAGTGTCCATAAAGTAATAACCTTCCAATTATCATTCAAAAGAGCGTTTCTACAGGGAGGAACAAAAATACCAAACTTCAAAAAAGCTAAATTTAGCCAACTAAGAGAGGCCATAGGCCGAACTAACTGGGACAAAGTCCTCAAAAATAAAAATACAGCCACAAAATGGGATATCTTTAAAAACATCCTAAAATCTCATTGTGAGAGGTACATACAGTATGGGAATAAAAGGTTAAGGAACAAAAAGAAACCAATGTGGATAAATAGAACTGTAAAGAAAGCAATAAATGAAAAAAAGAAAGCATATGAAACAGGAGGGTAGCATGGAAGCACTGAAAAACTATAAAGAAAAAAAATAGAACATGTAAAAAACAAATAAAAGTGGCCAAACTAGAGACCGAGCGATTAATTGCCAAAGAGAGTAAAACTAACCCTAAAATGTTCTTCAATTATATAAATGTTAAAAAGTATAAATCTGAAGGTGTCGGCCCTTTAAAGAGTAATGAGGGGGAAGTCGCAGAGAGCGATGAGGAGAAAGCAAAGCGGTTAAATATTTTTTTCTCCTAAGTATTCACTGAGGAAAATAAACTGTCAGATGACATGCAGAATGTAAAAATAAATTCCCCATTAAAAGTGTCCCGTCTTACCCAGGAAGAAGTACATCCACGACTTAAAAATATTAAAATAGTCAAATCGCCAGGACCGGATGGCATACACCCCCGTATCCTAAAGGAATTAAGTAATGTCATAGCCAGACCCTTATTTCTGATATTTGCAGACTCTATAATGTCCCACAGGATTGGCGCATGGCAAATGTGGTGCCAATATTCAAAAAGGGTCCAAAAACAGAGCCTGGAAACTATAGGCCGGTAAGTTTAACATCTGTTGTGGGTAAACTGTTTAAAGGTTTTCTGAGAGATGCTATCTTAGAACTTCTCAACGGAAATGAGCAAATAACGCTATATCAGCATGGCTTCATGAGGGATCGGTCATGTCAAACTAATTTAATCAGTTTCTATGAGGAGGTAAGTTCTAGACTTGACAGCGGCGAATCAATGGATGTCGTATATATGGACTTCTCCAAAGCATTTGACACTGTACCACATAAAAGGTTAGTATATAAAATGAGAATGCTCGGACTGGGAGAAAACGTCTGTATGTGGGTAAGTAACTGGCTCAGTGATAGAAAACAGAGGGTGGTTATTTACGGTACACACTCAGATTGGGTCACTGTCACTAGTGGGGTACCTCAGGGGTCAGTATTGGGCCCTATTCTCTTCAATATATTTATTCATGATCTTGTAGAAGGCTTGCATAATAAAGTATCAATTTTCGCAGATGACACTAAACTGTGTAAAGTAATTAACACAGAAGAGGACAGTATACTACTACAGAGGGATCTGGATAGATTGGAGGCTTGGGCAGATAAGGTCTAACACTGATAAATGTAAAGTTATGCACATGGGAAGGAAAAATGCAAGTCACCCGTACATACCAAATGGTAAAACACTCGGTAACACTGACATGGAAAAGGATCTAGGAATTTTAATAAACAGCAAACTAAGCTGCAAAAACCAGTGTCAGGCAGCTGCTGCCAAGGCCAATAAGGTAATGGGTTGCATCAGAAGGGGCATAGATGCCCATGATAAGAACATAGTCCTACTACTTTACAAATCGTCTCATCTCCCGCCTAGACTACTGCAACATCATCCTGTGTGACCTTCCATCTAGCACTCTCACACCTCTCCAATCTATCCTCAACTCTGCTGCCTGACTAATCCACCCTGTTACTCGTCTGCCTCTACCCTCACTGGCTCCTCATTGACCAGCGAATTCAGTTAAAAATACTAACAAATACATACAAGGCTGTCCACAACCTGTCCCCTTCCTACATCTCCACATGTAATCTCCAATCCTCACAAGACCTCCTTCTCCCCTTATATCACAATCGCCTTCAAGATATCTGCAGTGCATCCCCCACACTCTGGAACTCGCTACCCCAATATATAAGACTCTCACCTACAGTGTAATCCTTCAAAAAGAAACCTGAAAACCCACCTCTTCAGACAAGCCTACAACCAGTGACCCTGCTGCCTCTATATTGCCATGACCCTCTCTGTCCTTCTCCCATACCATGTAGATTGTAAGCCCTCACGGGCAGGGTCCTCTCTCCATCTGTACCAGTTTGTAACTCGCCTTGTTCATGCTTAGTGCAATTTCTGTATTATGTATGTAGACCTCTTATCATATGTACAGCGCTATGGAATGAATGGCGCTTTAATAATAATTCTGTCACTGCTTTTTGGATTTTCTTTATTCTGCTAGTCAGTATGATTAGAGAGATTGTAAAAAAAAAATGACAATTTACCACCATAAAGCTTTAGTTTCTGTGTCAATTTCCAAGAGCCATATTTTTATTGTTTGTCCAATTGTCTTGTGGGGGGCTCGTTTTTTGCAGGATAAGTTGATGCTTTCATTTATTTTGTACGACAAAGTGACAAAAAATAGCTGTTTTGACCATTATATATATATTTTTTACATTGTTCACATCATGTGCTATTTTGATAGAGCAGGTTGTTATGCACATGGCAATACTCAATATGCCTTTTTTAATTTTGCAATATTACACAATAAAACAATTTTTTCATTTTTGAAAAAAAAAAAAAGATTCTATTTGTGTTTCCATTTTATGACAGCCATTTTTTTTTATTTTACTGCTGATCTTGTGTGGGGTGAGTTAATGTTTTAATTAGTACCATTTTGGGGTACATAGTACTTTTTGATTGCTTTCTATTACAATTTTTGTAAGGCAATGTGACCAAAAATTGCTATTGTAGCATTTTTTTTATGGCGTTCATCTGACAGGGTAGATCATGTGATATTTTATTGTACATTGCTTAATTATGGGAAAGGGCACTTTTTTTTATTAGCTTTTTTTTTTTTTACTTACTTTTTGTGTGTCCCCCAGTATGGGACTTCAACATTTCAGGGTCTGATCCCTATTTCAATGCAGTACAATACATGTGCTGCCAATGTATTACATAGGCCTTTGCAAGGATTGAGACTTCCATGGCAAACATCGGGACCCCGCAATCGCAGCGCTGGGGCCCGATGGGATTACAGAGGAAGCCCCCTCAATCTGAGAGTCTCCTATATGCCGCGGTCAATGTTGATTGCAACATATAAGGGGTTAATCCACCGGTATCCGTGTTTTCAGTAACAGCTGGGCCCTTGCAGCTAATCTATGCTGCATGTCGGGAAGGGTCGGTTAACTGCAGGACGAGAACGCTTATCCTAATGCAGCAAGGACCCACTGTTTAGTACGAATATTCTCATCCTCTGTTGTCAAACTGTTAAAATAATGTGATGTGCAATTGTGTTTGGGTAACTGATGTACATATATACTGCTTATCTTCCTAAGAGAGAACTACCTTGACCCTGCTTGGTGTCAGTGTTGTTTCTTCCATGCATGTAAAATCCTAGGATTAAGCTACCAATTTGGAGCAGCAGAGCAAACATCTTTGGCTCTAACTGAGAGATACAATGATTGATGTAAAAAAAAAAAAAAAATATTAAAAAGAATTGTGTCCAAAATAACATACGAATGATTACACAAATTCATTTTTTTACGCTAGAAACATACTAGCATTTGGCAGGGAATAAAAAGCCTGCCAGATCTCTCTGTACCCTGCATTGCCAGAAGCAACATGGATGCTGTCCGGCACAGATCCGTCGCAACCCAGCAAATATGCCGAGCAGCATTTGTCCGGCTGATTGTGAGCATATTTACCAGGTTGTGGCAAGATCTCCACCAGTCCCCATGATAGTTAATGGGGTAGGACAGCATCCATGTGGCTTCTGGCAATGCTAAAAACAGATCTGGCAGACTGTTCCCTGCTGCAATAGCCTTCCAGATCTGATTAACTCTAGTGGGAAATTAGCCTTATAATTTAAAAACTTGATCTGTAAGCAATGACATACAGAATTTTATTGTCATATTCACTAAACATTTAATCCAGTTCAGAAAACTTAACTATAAAACACAGAAGAACATTCTTGTTTGTCAATAGTAAAACAATTACTTCAATGGTTTTAATATTCCAGACATATGGGAAAGATATTTTAAGACCGAACCATAATTTATTTTTGTAAAACACACCCAACTGGTGTTTTCTTCTAAGCAGTTCAAATGCATCGGCTCCCGTTACACGTCAGGGTAAAACATATACATGATGTACGACAGGAGGCTGGGACATCTAGATAGCACACACTGGTCATCACTATTGCTCTACTAGCGGCAGAAACTAGTCTTCATCTTCATCCTCAATGCGAAGACGTTTTTTCTTAGTTGGCTGAAAATCTTCATTTTCTGAATCAGTATCGGCCCCAGATGGCTTTGGTTGTTTGTCTGAATGAATTGAAAAACAAAATAAAGTTATTTGCTTTATTTTCTCACACGACAAGTCTGACCACGTGGAAATAGATTATTCTTTATATAGAATATGGATTTAGTGTATTTTATGTAGAGAGCTTTAACCCCTTAACTGGGTGCCAATGGCAGATCACAATAAGTTTGTTTTGGGCAGTCATCCAGAGCCTGAGACTCCTGACAGGTTCCTCCCTACAAAGTCAAAGTGGGAAAGTTTGTGTATACATAGATGTATATATGTAATGTATGTACAGTGCCTTAAGTATTTATACCCCTTGAACTGTTCCACATTTTCACGTTACACCCACAAACTTTAATGATTTTACTTGGATTTGAGGTCATAGACCTGAGATGGTTAACCTCCAACACTCCAGCTATGGTAAAACTACAAATCCTAAGAGTACTTTCACACCAGCGTTAAAGTTTTCCGGTATTGAGTTCCATCACAGGAACTCAATACCGTAAAGAAACTGATCAGTTTTATCCTAATGCATTCTGAATGGAGAGCAATCCGTTTAGTATGCATCAGGGTGCACAGACCTTTAAAAATGCGAAAAAATAAAATAAATACCGGATCTGTTTCTGCCGTTTCAATGCATTTGTTAGATGGAACTGCATCCATCTACAAATGCTTTCCGTTTGCACACAGATTTCCAGTGACTGAACTGCCTGTCGGATCTTCACAACGCAAGTGTGAAAGTACCCTTAGATGCAAACATGCTTGGCTGTTCTCAGAACTCCATAGAAATAAATGGAGCATGCTGGGAGTCGTAGTTTCACCACAGCTGGAGTGCCAGAGGTTAGCCATCACTGTCATAGACCAACACAAAGTAGCAAGTATGTGTGAAGTGAAAAGGAAATAGGATACATAGTTTTCAATATTTTTTATAAATACAAATCTGGAAAGTGTGGCGTGCATTTGTATTCAATACTTTGAAGGACCACCTTTTGCTGAAATTATAGCTGCAAGTCTTTAGGGGTATTTCTCTACCAGCTTTGCACATCTAGACCCAGACATTTTTGCCCATTCTTCTTTGTAAAATAGTTCAAGCTTAGACAGATTGGATGGAAAGTGTCTGTGAACAGCAATTTTCAAGTCTTGCCACAGATTCTCAATAGGATTTACGTCTAGACTGACAAGGCGATTCTAACACATGTATATGCTTTGATCTAAACCATTCCATTGTAGCTCTGGCTGTATGAAATGGTTTACAGCTCTGGCTGTATGTAGGTCGTTGTCCTGCTGGAAGGTGACCCTCTGTCCCAGCACCTACCAGGTTTTCTTCCAGGATTGCCCTGTATTTAGCTCCATCCATCTTCCCATCAACTCTGACTAGCTTCCCTGTCCCTGCTGAAGAAAAGCATCCTCACAGCACGATGCTGCCACTACCATGTTTCACGATAGGGATGGTGTGTTCAGGGTAACGTGCAGTGTTAATTTTCCACCACACACATCATTTTGCATTTATGTCAAAAAGTTCAATTTTGGTCTCATTTCACCAGAGCACCTTCCACATGTTTGCTGTGTCCCTTAAGTGGCTTGTGAAACAGCAAACAGGACTTCTTTTGTCTTGCTTTCAAAAATGGCTTTCTTCTTGCCACTTCTCCATAAAGGCCAGATTTGTGGAGAACACGACTAATAGTTGTCCTGTGCAGACCGGCTCCAGGTTCATTTGGCCCTTGGGCGATAAAGCCTCAGTGGGCCCCCTTGTGGCATTTTGCACAACACACGCGGCAATGAAACTGCAAGTATTCTAGATGTTGCCAAATACAATAGACAGAACACGCTACAGAGTGGATGTATGTGAATCAATCCTTATGCCCCCATTTTATTTTTTTACCTACCCAGTGTTTTAATCCCTTACATCTACTCACAGTATTCCATTTTTACTGTACACCCTCTAAAGATAAACAGACATTGAATATGAAAATAAATATCAATATGAATGCCGATGGCACTATGCTGCTGCTTGCCCCTGTGGCCCCTGTTGTGCCTTTTCATAGGTATATGCATTGATATCCAATTATTCTAGTCAAGATGAATGTTCATTGCCTTTAAGAGCCATGCTCGCCTATATTTACAATTTTGTATGTCTTGAGTAGGCCAAAGTAAGGTCGCACAAAGGTTTCTGTGTAAAAAGGTTTCTACTCTTCAGTGTTATTCTTCTCATTAATGTACCAGTCTGAGAAGAGGCCTCTCCTTGTCTACTTATAATTTTATGACGGGAGATAAAGATAAGCTCTATGCAGCTGGTGATAATTACCTATACAATTAGGCATTTATTAATAAAGCAAAATATATAATATGTATGTATTCATTAAATGAGCCTTAGTTAGTCCTTAGCATAAGACAATCAGTAGGACATATATATTTGTTTATATTATATTGTTATATGTTACGAAGACAACATGTATCCAGTATATTATATATATTTCTGATTAGGAGAATATTTGTCTCTAAAAGAGTGTCTGTAAAGATATGAGTTTTGTAACAATCACATCTTTGGTATGACAGGAGGTACTGATATCTCTGAGAAAACAAGGCCATTCATATCATTATGATCCATAAATCAACAGTGTGAGAAACATTCAGAGACGCCTAGAGGTCTGTCTCTAATTGCTACAAGTGTCAGAATTAATCCCTATAGCTTTGAATTAAAGCTTCTAAGGTCAATGTATAGAATACGTTTTATTCAGACTTACATAAGTTAACCCTTTATACTATGATGCAAATAGCTTACACAGCAGTGCCACCTAGGTATGAGTAGGTGACATTACAACAGTAGCAAAAGTGCATTCTGGGTAGGTTTATGATGTCACATTTTTTATCAATGGTCACGCCCATCCGACAATGATTGGAAAGTTCCAAACGAGGAAGGTGTGCCCAACTGATATGTTTGTGATCATAAACCATACACAGGAGGGGGAGAGAAAAACAAATAAAAGGAGAAACACAAAGGAGGAAAAAAGGAAGAAGAGAAATGTGGGTGAAATTATACCATCTAGATTGGTGAATAAATACATTCATTAATTGATCATCTCCATATTGAGATGTAGTCTTAGGATATTGTGAGACTTCATTCTACCTGCAGAAGAATTAAGACTCGTAATCTAGCAAAGCATTAAATAATTGCTTAGATTATAATATATATAATATATAAGTCGCATAGAATCCCAAGGGGGATGCGCACCCAACTGAAGCCCAACTTGTTTCCAGCTGATACTTGCACTTAAATTCACGCAGATCTCTAACAAATACGCTCTGGATATTATACTATTGAATTTGGAATTCCTCCAATATGAATTGGGAGTGACACGTGAACAGCTTGATAAGGCTGATAATAAGCTGAAGGATGTCCTCCCTGTGCAGGATTATGATGCATATCTGACGAGTTGCTCTACATATCTGGAAAAGTTCAGAAAGAAGCAGGAGGTGATTAAAAGGCGTAAATGGTTACGAGACGAGGAAGATTACAGACGAGGTAACGTCTATACTTGGCACGAGCAGAGAGGCCAGAGATGTCAACCCAATTTTGGTAGTAACAACAACACCAGGAAAAATGTTGGCAATTTCAGAAATAAAATGGCACCATTTACAGAAATGGGATCCACACCAGTTGAACAGCGGCAGAATGATTGTTTTTTTTTAGGCACGGCCCTGGATCCAAAAGGACCAGACGTGGTGGACAAAGACAATACAGATGGCGAAAAAGAACAACGCACAATAAGAAGCCGGCCTGTGAGGAAAAGAAATCAGTAGTGGTAAATATATCTTCCCATGTACTGATAGTTGCACAGACTGAACTTTTATCTAAAGGTCTATCCTATTGTCCTGCAGTGGGTGTAGACTGGTTTCAACTAGAAGTTGACTTACAGCGTTTTTTATTTTTAGAAGTATTAAACTTAAAGTGTAGTTCTCTGATGCAAGTAAACATGTGACTAGTGGTGGTAATGAGAATGATTGTGAACTCTCCCTTCGTAGTGTTCATTTGCACAGCAAGAGCGACTTCACACCATTGAATTGTCCAGCCATTGACACTTATATCAATGCAGTGAGGGCAGACATCAATAGTTTAAAGGGTTCTATGCAGGAAAGGGGTTTAAGACATCCGAACATGACATCAGAAGATATTCAGGCCCTTGGTGAGCTGTGCTGCAACGGCTCACTTACAGTCAAACCCGCTGATAAAGGGGGAGCCGTTGTTGTAATGGACACCAAATGGTATATCTCTGAGATTCAGAGACAGCTTGGGGATGTTGGAGTGCACAGGCGTCTCAATCATGACCCAAAGTTTGATGTGATTAGAACCATAACCAGGGTGCTTGATAGAGCGAGGATGGGAGGTCTGATTGATGGACCCTTGTACACTTTCTTGTTGGTGACACACCCTAAGACACCATTGATATACGTGTTACCTAAGATCCATAAGTGTCTCAGCAACCCCCCAGGGAGGCCCATCGTCTCTGGGAGGGAGTCTGTGTTTTCCAACTTAGCCATTTTTTTTGGATAGGATTCTCTGACAGTTTGCTATCACAGCTAAATCATACATACGACACAAGTGATTTTTTGGACAAAATCGTGCAAGTGAAGGTGACTTCGAGTACCATACTAGCATCTTTTGATGTGGTCAGCCTCTACACCTATCAATCATGATAGGGGTGTGGAGGCAGTCAGAAAGCTTCTGGTGAACACGCAATATACTGATGAATGTAAAGAGTTCATCATTGACCTGCTCAGTGTGGTATTGAGATATAACATTTTCGCCATTCCAAGATGGCTACTATCTCCAAATGCGAGGAACCGCAATGGGTTTGAATATGGCGCCTACTTACGCCAACATTTTCATGTCGGGCCTGGAGGCAGAGCACGTCTGTGTGTCCCACCACTTCGGCCATGTGCTGGGGTGGTGGAGATACATAGACTATGTGTTTGTCATCTGGGATGGCACTGAGAGTGAATTGGCAGAGTTTCATGAGTCTCTGAATAGGATGGATCCTGAGATACAGTTTACACTCACGCATTCCACCGAGCAGGTTCAATTTTTGGACACCATGGTTAAGAAACAAGGGACGGTACTGATGACAGATTTGTTTATTAAGCTGACAGATTGTAACAAATTACTGAAATTTGAGAGTTGCCACCCGCGGTCCATGGTGAAATCACCGCCACAGAGCCAGTTTCTCTGTGTTTAGCAGATTGTGAAGGATCCTCAATTATGTGAGAAGAGATTGTCAGAAATGTCTGACAAATTTATCAACAGAGGGTATCCTAAAAAACTGGTCCAGAAACATTTGGACAATTTGATACCCGGGGGCCCTAAGGCTGGTACTAAGCAGGTTACAAACAGGGTGCCATTCATTTCCACATACACAGAGGGTAGATACCAGATAGCAGGGGTCATTAAAAAACACTGGTCTGAGAATATAGTTTTCAAAAACAGGGGTTGTGTGCCTAAATTTCAAAAGGTATGGGGGATATGGTGCGCTTCTCCGAGTATTGGTTACTCAGCCCATCGATTATCTGAGGCATTAAGGGCAGAACAGGCTGAACAGCAGTGATTCTGATGTTTGAGGGGGATCAAAGCTGCTCATATTGAATTGGCCCTGTTAGGTCTGGTGTACCATGTTTGTAGTTCCTATACTCCAGGGAACCTTTTGCTTAATGTACAAACGCAAGTGTGAAGATACAGCACAAATGTTTGTTTGTGGTTTGTTTTTTGCATTCATAATGTACAAGTCATATGTACGTCTCTTTTAAATGCCACTGATGTACTTTTAATATTGGATCCTGTACTGAGACTGTCATTATTATTTGCTTTGTGTGTTCAATAAAGCGAATAAAAAAAACAAAACAAAAAAAAAAACACTGGTCTATACTGAATAGCAAATTTGGTGGTGTTAAAGAATTTGATGTGCCCCCCCCCCCCCCCCCCCTTATGTCATACAGGAGAACTAGCAACCTACGTGACAAATTGGTTGGAGCGGAGGTAGCTGGGGAGAAGACATCTACTCAAACCTATATAGGTCACAAGAAACACGGGCGTTACCCGTGCTTGAGCTGTATGAATTGCAGCAATATGTTAAAAGGGGAGAAAATTACGCACCCGGTATTGAAAATGCAGTTTGAGGTACAACACTTCCTTACATGTAATAGTTCATTTGTAGTCTACCTTTTGTCTTGCCCCTGTGATCTTCTCTACGTTGGGGAGACCATTTGTGATGTCAAGATAAGGATGAACTATCAGATATTCTATTCGTCAAAAAAAGAGGGATCTCCCAGTGCCCAAGCACTTTGCAGAAGTTGGATAGAGAGAAGGACCTCAAATTCAGGGTGATTGACCACATTCCCCCCCTTAAAAAGGAGAGGTAATAGGGAGCGAATACTGAAACAGCGTGAGATAATGTGGATACATCGGTTACGTACACTTAAGCCGGATAGCCTAAATGCAGAATGTAGATGGGATTTGTGTGGATAGGATGTGCAGTTTGTTCATTTGACATGGGGTGATTCGATCTGTCTAGTCTGGTATGGGGGATGTACAACAGTGCTACTATTGAACCAACTGATTTGTATCTCCGTTTTCTTATTTTTACAGAATTTCTGGGCGGGCTTAATGGCCCTTTGTCTACTTTAGTGAGCGATGCCGTTAATGGATCCGTGGAGACCACGAGTGTGGCTGTGTCAACCATATGAAGATCAGGTGGATTCCAGTGGGTGCTTCCGGGGACGTGTCACGGAATGCATGATGTTTGTCTGGATGTTATCAACAATAATGACTGTCACAATGGTAGTGATGGAAGTGCGGAGAAACTGGCTATTAATCATGTAGTGCCAGTTAGCATGAATAGTTCACACCACGGTTTAGTGCATGTAGATGGGAAGGGTTTACTCCATTGCAGCTGCACCAGTGGGTATGGGGGGTTAGCCAAGGGTGGCGATACGGGTCCTCGGTCTGACCTATGGGACAGCCGTATGATCCGAGTGCTGAGCAGTGCAATCCCTCGCACCCCCCCCTCCCTCGCGGTATAGATGACGATTGAGTGCATTTATGTGACGGCCCAGATGCCCCCACTGATGTCCTTACCGGGTTGTAAACATCCCAGGTTGCCATAGCCACTGGCACGCCCCCTCGACGCTGTGTGAATGTAGCCGTGTCACATGTCCTTACTCTGCTCCCTCTACTGCGATACGCGAGTCGGGAGGACTGTCTGGCCCAGCGCATGGCGGAGATGGGGACGCCAGCACTCGCAGCCACGTTAGAACCATTGATGGTAGGCACCACTATTTTAAATTCTATAGGATACAGCTGTACCCTTCTTAACCGCCTCCGGACCGCCTAACGCAGATCTGCGGTCCGGAGGCGGCAGCTCTGCGCAGAGTGACGCATATACGCGTCATCTCGCAAGAGCCGTGATTTCCTGTGTACGCGCGCACACAGGCGCGCGCGTTCA